>NC_089144.1:12115067-12436990 GCF_009819655.1 Sylvia atricapilla
TACTAATTTTACTTGTTTCCATTTTTAGGAAAGGAGTGAAGTTGTTGCATGTAAAGCCTTAAAAAAGTCGATTATATGAAACAATTAAATGTTATAATAAAAACGGAAGTATTAATAAATAATTAATATATATTTAAAATGAAATATTTTACGTAGGCTACATTTCTAACTTCATGTTTATAAAGAAATCCAGACTGTTTTCTATAGTGGCATGGATGGGATTCCAGATTAAGCCTTAGTGCATGGGACAGCTTTTGAAATTATGCAGGTTTTTTTAAATAACTTTGATTATTACCTATGCTTGCCTCTGATGTGGGCAGGACTCATCCCATGCACTCTTGTTCATCTGGCTTGTCAGTTAACCTAAAGTTCTTATCCAGACCTCTCTACAGTCTGTGCAACATAATGGGCAAACCCAGAGAACAAGCTGCTTAGGCAATGAGGGAATAAAATTATTTAAGCCATCTTCTTCAGGTGCTTATTTTCCACCACTGGCTGTAGGGGTTAACATTTTGACTCACGTAGACTAGAAATCTAACTTTTTTTACAGTTAAGTTGGGATGCCGCCAAAAGTGAGTAGAAATTTAAATTTGGAATGTTGGTAGGTGAGGTTTTTAAAACTTTAATAATCAACAGGGAAGGATAGGTTCTTTTAGAATACTATAGATTTCAGCTACTTCAGATGTTTATGGTAGCTGAATGGCACCATAGAGATGCCTTTTTCCCTCATCACAAAGAATCCCTGCTTGCTGCCCAGAGCAGATGAGGAAGGATTCCCTGCTGCTGCCTACACAGGATCCCTGATAACCAGTGCTGTGGAGAACGTGGCTGTTATGTGTTGCAAGGCAAGGCTGGGAAGACAGGTTGAAGAATGTTGCATGTAAAAGATTTTCAACTTATTTGCCTTTAGGGACGTGAAAAAAACATAGAATCAATTAATCACTGTGAGATGAACGCTTAAAACAGATGATTTTGACTGAAGCTGTATACAGATGGTTTGTCTTTTAGTACAAAGCATCATAATGTGATGGTATTAGGGTAAAGAACTTGATAAAGTTGAAAGTCCGACATGCAACTAAAAAGTTACAAGAGAAACCTCTTGCTTACTCAAGATTAACTTTCATAGAAATAATCATTCCATTTGGTGGCCATGCAGTGAATGTTTGCTGCATCAGACTCTCCAGATGTTTCTATTTTAGAGCCAACTCCACAAGCAACTGAGATCTCCCAGTGATGCTACATAATAAGTGAATAAACAGTGCATTATTTCTCAATTACAGTGTGAGAATAATTTTATTATGTATTTAATCTCTAGGAATGCATCTGGCAAGCTGAAATCAAAAAGCATGTCACCATTCTTCCTGCTTGCATTGACTTTCAAAAAACTCTCATATATAAAGAAATATAAAGAAATATACATTCAATATGGTGTAATAAGGACACAAGATTAAAAATCTTCTCTTTCTCTCTGAGAAGTACTCTGGAAGAAGTTTAAAATCATCCAGATGATGATTTGTTCAATCACAGACCCCCTCTATTAGCATCCTGGGCATAAATGTGGGAACCATAGAATATTCTAAGTGTTTAGCTTGGAATGGACAGCTGGAGTTCAGCTAGGCCAATCTCTTGCTCAGAGCAAGGCTAAGTTCAAAGACTGGGCTGACATTCAAGAATGGCAACTTCTCTGAATTTACAAATGAAGGAAAATGGAGCCAGAATGACAAGCAATAAACATGCAGACTGAGGAAGGACTGGGTAAAACATGGAAAAAGCTAGTGAAGAATGGCAGAAACTGGACAGATGGAGCTGACTGTCTTTGACTCTGCCACATTAGTTGGCTCTCACTGGCCACAGATCAAAGCCTTTTGACTTTTCCCAGAATTCTCTCTGGGCTGCTCTAGGGTCTTCCATCGATGTAATCACCCTGTATTTTGCCTAAACACCTGATTCATCTGCCAGAATCTTCCCATTTTCACTAAGTATTTCCTCATACTTATTCCAGAGAACATGAGATGTTAAATCATGTGTGGCGATGCAAAAGAGATGCCAGGTCTTCTGATACACTCTCCTACTAGAATCATATTTACAGTTCCTCAACTGGTCATTCTTTTTTTCCCCTTAAGGAAAAGATAAGAGTGTTTTTAGTTGTACTTCAGAGATATGATAGTGTTTATGTTGCAGCACAGAGGCACTGCTTGGCCCCAGATGCCTAAAGTAATATTTATTGAGAACATGTTAAAATACAGAAGCTATGCAGGGGTTGTAAGAAAAAGACATAGGTTTTATACTGATTAGTGAATTTAGTGAAACTATTAAAATATAGATAATACTGCAGTATTCCCATAATCAGCAAACCTTTTCAATGATGTCAAATTGTCCCTGAAGTATTAATAATTTTTAAAATTTCTTTAAGAAAAATGGCATTATTACTAATAATATTACTACTATTACTATCATCATCATCATTTGTCAATTTAAAATATTAGCCAATTTCATGCTACGAAAAAACCTAATTATAGAAATACAAATAAATTGATAAAATGGATGTAAAGATCATTAAAATATTTTCTTATTCAAAGATTTTGCATTTGTGCTTGTATTCATGCATATAGATTATTTTTCTAATTATCTGAGAATTTTTAGAAGTGCTCAATCTAGAACACATGAAATATAATTAAAAATGCTAACAGAGAAAAAATATTCTGAAAAGTCCATCAGGTACAATTTGCACACATCTGAAATACACACTAAAAATAAGGTGACTCTGGGAATGTGTGTAAAGAAAGCTTGCCTTCTTTAGCTTATGGTAATAAAAGTCAAGATTTCTCTCATTTACCAAACAGGAACACTGCACAGTATGCTTCTTCTGTGCTAAAATACTGTTCCAACTTATGAAAAATTTGGCTTTGGAAAGCAATTTATTTCCTTTAGAAATCTGTTTGGACATCCTTGGGAGTTAACTTTCAGAATTTGTGCCTGACAGTTTTGGCTACCATGTCTTTTTTTTACTGTAAACTAGAGGTGACACAACAAGGGGATATGTATCGTGGTGCTGTTTTTGATTGTGTTTGAATTATGAGTCACTCAAAGACTTCCTGAGAAGGCAGTGCTGTATTTAATAAATGTTATAATCTTGGCTTACCAAAAAAACCCCAAAAAACACCCCCAAAAGACCCCAAAAAAACCTGAGCATGAATCATAGAGGGCAAGTATAACTATTGTTAAAGCCTTCCTTCCCTTTTTTAAGAATGTAAATGAAAATTGTTCAAAGAATTGGACAGGGATTAATACTTCATTTAGAAGATTAATATAGTTTCTGCATCTTTACTGGATATGCAAACTATAGGGGCAAAGAGAATTTTGTGGCTTAGGAAGTGCCTGAAAAGCATACCTTCCCATCTTCCCAGTGCTGTGTCTCAAGTCTGTAGCACAAGAGATAATGTAGTCACTTGTTTCATAGTGTATTAGCTTACTTTATTACTACAAAATATTGCACTATTTTACAAATCACCACATCACAACGTCTACACAATGTACTTTGACAACAGATTTGGAAGCCCAACAAATGCTGTTTAATAGGACATTACATTATACTGAACCAACAAAAACATTGTTCAACACATTTAGACTAAACTTTAGACATGCCTCAATACACAAGCACAGGTTGTATGGTACTTTTTTAGAGTCCAGCTCTGTAGTTCTCCATCCTTAGGCTGAGATCTCCCAAATCTCCTCTGAAGAAGGTGAGATTCACTCAGAAACTAGACTATGGGTGACTGAGAAAATACCCCAAGCTTCTTCATGCCTCAGTATTGCAGTAGGCTCTCCCATGTACCGTGTTTGGGAGGTATTTGGCTTCAAAAGATGTCATCTTTCACTGAGATGCACAGTTCAAGAGAATACCATTAAGTTTTCTCGTAATACTGCTTGCAAGTGCAGAGGAGAAACTTCTCTGGCCTGGCCAGATTCCAAGGTAGACAAGCCAAACAGTCTGTTTTCTCAAATGAACTGTTCTTCAATTTGTGTGAATTCATTCACTAATATCAGTAAGACTGAAAGCAGTCTGCAGTGCTGCCAGTGGAGCTGTTGGGTTCTCGCAGTGATGTGGGCTGAGCTATCGGACAATGACGTGCCCTGTACCTCCTCAAGAGAGACAAGGAGTTGCCTGTCCTGAAGGCAGAGTTCCTGCAGCTCTGCACAAATCCTGTGTGCACAGTGAGCTTCTCTGTAGTCCTAATAACTCTAATGTCTAACTGCTCACTGTTTGTAGCCCCTTGGGTATAAGAACTTACTGCCAGAATAGCCACTGGAGCAATGTCACCTCTTTATGGCATGCAATGGTGACAATATACACCTATACACTCATGTTTTTGCTAAAAGGTTTTTCTACAGGGACCTATTTCTCCAGTCTGCAAACTAATTCCTTCCAATGTCAGCATGAGTTAGGCACACATATCCCAAGGAGAAGTGTCCCCAAGTTTTAATAGAAGCACTGTTCAAATATCTCACAGACCATGCAAGCCTACATTAGAAAACAGTTTCACCAGTGATAAAAGCACTTTTGAAACAAAATGCTTTCTAATAGTCATTAAAAACCTTCTGTGTAATATATGTTAAAAGGGTTTATCTAATGCTTTGCAAAATTGCCCACAAATGTACCACACAATGCACAAACATTAATAAGAAAGAAACAGCAAAACCATAGCACTACCACTTTGAAATGCAATGCAATTAATACTACTTCTGGTAATACAGTGTAACAGCTACTAACTATTATTAATATCTGTTTTTTCAGGAATCCATATTCATTAAGGAAGTCTATGGTTTCTTTATCTTTTATTCAGAAATATGGAAGCAATTGCACACTGTTTCACTGCTAATCAGAGCTATACAAGAAAAGATACGAAAGTTTCATTAGTGCAAATTTCAGGATAACTGGTCTCCTGCCCTAACTCCTCCTGTTGAAGTTTGTCATTCCCTGCTATACAGAGGTTACAATTTCTCTTAGTAAAAAGATTTACATTGAATCCCTTCATAAACAAGGCTCTAAATATGTAACTTATTTTTTATCTGCTGTAAGGTGTAATATTTATTGAAATAGATTTTATACCAGATAATGGCAACAAGATGCTTAAACATGATTTCAAGTGAATCTAAATTATAAAACAGTCTCAATGTGTAGGGGAAAAGGATGTAAATAATTGGAAGGTTACTAGAGAGTACATATCTCACAGATAAAAAAATATGGTACTCTGCAAGATGAGACATGACTTGTTAAAATGAGTCAGGAAAGCAGCGCTTCAGAATTTTTGTTAATAAAACAGCTTTTTACAACTTTTAAACAACTGTTAAACTATTTAACAGAAGTTTCAACAACTTTTTTCTTTCTTTTTTTTTTTTTTTTTTTTGCCTGGTAACACTATTTGCTAATAATCTTTCAGAAATTTTATTTCTGGAATTAACAAAGGAAAGAGAACTGTCCTTCTCACAATGCTGTTAGGAAACTATTTTGCACAAAATACTGATTTCTAGGTAGGGAAGGCAGGAAGGGAAAAGGGCATTGTCCATTGCTGGGAAAAGGGCAAAATGACACCTAACAGAAAAGTCAGTGAATTGGACAATATACCATGACTCACAATATTTTTCATCATTAAATGTTTTTGGCTTTACTAGCTAAAAATAGCAACAAAAACAAGCACCAAAAAAAAAAAAAAAAAAAAAAAAGGAAACAACTCAAAAGCCAGCATGAGAGGAATATGCTTATGGAGAAATCATGCTGAGGAAACTGTTGAATTTATGATGTCATAAAAAAAAGCTCATAATTTTGAGATGGAAAGGAAAAAGGTCAGATATGAACCTTTGTTTTCCATTGTTTTTAAAGCAGATGGATCCAGGAACAACAGACCACTTCAGAGGGATGGCAAGGCAAAATGGCGTGGCAAATTATAAAGAGAAAATTGTAGGAGGATGCCACCAGCAGCATGTTCTACAGAAGGCATTTATGTCTTCAGTTTCCAGGCATCAATGGATCATGTGGTTCACTTCAAATGGGTCAGTGGTTCACTGTGAGGTTCCTGTGCACATTTCCTTTGTGTGATCAAATGTCCCTTAAGCCCACAAACAAGAGATATATGTGGAATTTAAGAATACAGGAGGGCTAAAAATGTAGATATTGCCAAATATTCCTCTTAACATTAGACTACTTTCAGGAAATAAGAGGGACATGGATGAGGGGCAAATGTACAGTTGAAGTAAGTGTCTGGAGAGTAGAAAGTGTATCAGGAAACAGGAGAGATATGAGACATTGTCTGTCCCAAAATCTCTTCTCAGAAACAATGAAAGAAGCAGAACTTCATGAACAAGGCAAGTATGAACAGAGTATTGTTACTTTAAAGTACCCATAGGATTCAACTAAGCCAAGATTGGGTTCCTTTAGGAAGTGACTGGAAAGGACAAATTTGCCAATGACTTAGGGATGTAAAACAGGAGAGACAGTAAGATGATGGAAAACCTCCGTAAGTCCCAAATCAAAAACCTACAACATACTTCAAAGACTTTAATTTCTTTAAATCCTCAGGATTGTTGACTAGGAAGCCCTGAACTGGGGATGAGCAAGCCATGAGATACAGGGTCTTGTTTGCAACAGGTACTATGTTAATATTTTGAATGCAGAACTGCAGAATGAGAATAAAAGCCAGAGACCTCAGTGGTGGCCTGAGCTCATGGAACAAAGAGATCAGAATTTCCTGGGCCAGATGAGTGCTAGCAGGGTGACAGTGCTGCCTCAGCTTTATCTTGTGCAGCTTTCCCAAAAGACAGAAACCTGGAGATAAAGAAGCATGAGCTTTCCTGACCAGAGGAATTGAAACACATAGCAATCCTGGGGGAAAAGAAAAAGAAAAAAAGGAAGGAAAGGAAAAAAAAAATCTAACCTTTATGGAAAAAGGCGAAACTGGCAAATTTGAAATAAGTCCATGGAAAGGGTGCTGAGGATGGAGGGTTCCTTCCACTGAAGTCTGCTTATTTTGGGGAGTTAGTGTTTTTCACTAGAATATTCAGAGATTTTTTTTGTGAAATTTCTGCCTGTTTTTGAAATTGATAATGCTGTGTTGTGATTTACTGGTATCTGTTAGAGGTTTGAAGGCGTTACACATCCCTACTAAGATTTATACAATATCTGAGAAAGATAATTTGCCTTCCTTTTATTCACACAATTCACAAGTACATAGTTGAATTCTCCCTCCCTATCCTGACTGTGTGTACACTGCATGTGGCCCTCACTATTTCCCATGCCACGTCATGGTGACACTGGCTGCTGACAGTCTGGTCTCAAACCACAGATGGGCTAACAATTAAACAATTAAGTGTGTCAGTTCTCTGGCTCAATTTTGTACCAACATTCTCAGTTTCTCAGGGCCAGCTTGGATTGACCATTCTCTGATTCCATGATTATAAAATAGCCATCTGATACAGGAATTTTTGTCAGTCTCCCACTTTTTGCATTTAATGTTTCACTCTCAACACCTGTTATGAGTTGCCTTAACTTCATGAATCAGTCCTGGATTGTCTGCAGGTTTCCTTAACAACAGCATTTCAGACATAGTCGTGATGGATCTACATTTGAATCTATCAGTTCTTTTTTTGACAGGAACACTTCTGGAGCTGGGCACTTCTGCTGTCTATAGGTTCATGTATTTCAAAGGTACTTTCTAAAAGAGGTGGCGTATGTCAAATACTTGGACAGCTCAATTAGTACAACGTGCCAAACCTAGTGTTCGAAATCCCAATTTCTGAATATTTTGTTCATAAATTTGCTACAAATCACTTCAACCACTAAGTGCTGTTTTTCAGTATATTGGACTAATTCAGAATTTATGCTATATCTACATTCAGAAAGACTGATTTTTGAGAGCTCTTCCACACTATTTCAGCAGCCTGTACTCAATGAAATCTACTGCAGAAGCTGAGGATACAGTGTAAAGCGGACGCAAAGCTGGAAAGGAGTAAATCTCATTGGGTGCTATTTTCTCTTTTATATATATATATATATATTTAGGTAACATTTTTCACTAACTTTTCCATTAATTTTAGATTTTGTTTTTCAGTGCAAACACATCTGTCAGCTTATAGTAATCAATGGGAGCAATATGTCTGTTCAGCAAAAACAGATGTAAAGATACTGAACAAATATAGTGCATCTACTTAGCAAAGAACTTGTCCAATAAACAAGAAAAAGTAAGATGTCTAGCCAGTGCTAGAGGGATGCTTTGCATTTCCTTTGATAGACAATCCTATTATTTCCACTACTATATTTTTAACAAGCAGATACATTGCTACTTTTACTTTAGAAATCTTAAAACAAGTAGACTATGAGTTGTGGGACTTCCTCCAGCTTACCCCATGACAAGTCTCTTTTTGGTAATGGTGAGAGAGATTTTACTGGCCTCTTTAAATTTGAGTACTGCTATTCCCTCCATCCTTTTAAAATATGCAGACCTTTCCTCCTGCATACTCTGGCTCTTGACCTTTTAAGCTTGAATTTTTAAACGGGTTTTAAAATGCTGTAGCATGCATACTATGTGCATCCAAGGGAGTATTTTTTCCAATATGAGATATTTCTTCCTATAGTGAGAATAAATCACAGTCAATATCAATCTGTTTCTTGTCTGCAATGTAGATAAGATTGCTGGATGAAAGAGAAATTAAGTCACTTACAGAAACGGATTTGCCACATTTGGGTGTGCCATATTCATATCAGAGACAGAAACATTACAAGGCAACACACAACCCTATGCAAAACACAGCCATCCTCCACAGGCAGAAACAGCCCTTCAGTCTTAATCTTGAAAATGAGACATTAAAGACAGGATGCAGAGGGTAATAATGGAAAAGGATGGCATAATTCAAGTGTCATTACACATCAAAGATAATAAATTAAAAATTGGATCCATGAGTAATGAGAAAGTATGCCTTGTTTTACTGATGTCACTGACCAAACATTACAGAGTCAAAGAAAGTTTCTCTAAGTATTTGGTTTTGTATTTAGATTATCTCACATGACCAAATCTTATCACCTGTTTATTATTTGTAACACGTTGGATAGACACATACACCTGAATCAGTCATCCTCTACTCCCTTTCTAATCAGTCAAGCAGCAAATATAGTTTGAAGGTATACCTAGACATACCTGACTTATTTGAAACATCTACAGTGGAATTACATCAATTACACCATAGAAAAACCTATTTCTACACAGAGACTAGAAAAGGAAACATGATGACTAAAATGGACATAATAACCTGCATTCTACGTTCATATTTAGTCACATAGATTCCCTTTTCCTATAAATAGATAAAAAAAAAGAAATAAAATCCTGGTTTTCATCTTAAAACAGTTCTCATATTTTGTTAAGATATGATTTAGCCATCTCTTAGGTAGAGTAGATTTGATACAAACACTATTTTTTTCAGTTCTTTTGAATCACTCAAAAAAGTGAGGTTTGTTTGAATTTTAATTTCATAGTCTTCCAACCTTGAGTTAAGGTATAGACATTATTTCTGATGCACAAAAATTTATGATAGTAAACTTGCATTTGTTCTGTATCATCCCCTTAAGCTTAATGACACTGTAGTACTTCCAAACATTTGCTTTAGTCTTGGTCGTTGTTCTACCATGAACAAAACACGCTTTCATTCTCTTCCTTGCATTCTCTAAAGCAACCAACCACCCCCTGCCCCAGCAGCAGAGGGTTAAATGTCACTGCATTTGGACCCAGTATGTTGTGTCAGCTGAGCCAGGGGAAGGACTTGTACCTCTCTGTTTGGCCTGAGAGGAGACTTGGGAATGTAAACTTAGAGTGCTTTTATCGAGCGCTGAGCTCAGTGTAGTATCTCCTACCTGCCACGGCCATGTGCAGAAAATAACCACAGCTCAGTTAATGTACCAGAACTTGTTAAACTACCATGTTGATCAATGTTCAACTATCATGTTTTGATCATGAATCAATGATCTAAGAAAAGATTCTCTTCAGAGAGAGCAATTATCCTCAAGGGCTTGAGTATGTTGCTGCTTCAGGGTTTTTTTGCTACTGTCCTGCACTGATTGCTGAAATATCTATTTTGTTGTGTATTATTACTCAGGCTTGTTCAGCATACTGGATTTCACACTCCACTTCTCTCTGAAGACTGGTGTTCTAAATTGTTTTCCTCTGGAGGGTGATTATCTAGCCTTTTTCAAAATAAAATTCCACCTTTTTGGGGTTACACTAACCCTTCTAATCCTCTTTATGCTCTTTTTTGGCTATGAATTTCTCCCTAATTTGTCAACTTCTTAATAGAACAAAAATGTTGCTTACTTCATTGTTCAAGATTCTTAATGGCCATTAAGGAGAACCAGATTTAATACCAATGAATACAGCTCCTCCGCAACCATTAACTTTCTCTAAGTACATATACTATAGTGACCCAAATTTAATTATCATCCTAATTTGGTTTTATTCCAAAGAAATATCAGATTCTGTCTCTTGTAAATAATTATTTTATATATATATATATGAAAAATAATTTATTGACTGTGTGCCTTTATTGACTCTGTGAGTACAGATTGCCTACAATCACCTTATGTTTGTTACTTCTGTAATTTGATATGTTACTATATTCCTTATTCTAAGGATTTTTAGGTATTGTAATGATAAACATTTGTCATATGCAAACAGTGAAGCTTCACTTCGCAATTTTTATTCTTCAGAAGGAAAGTAGTTAGTATTTTATCGTCTTTGTGCATAGAATCCTTTTCTTTTTCTTTGGAAGCACAGAGTAATATACATTAAGTGACATATGAATTCCCTTTAGAGAAACAAAGATTTTGAATTTAAAAAATCCAATCATTACTTACTTCAAGTAATAAAAAATTAGGATGGATGCTCACCTTAAACCACCAAAGAAATGTTGTTTGGCTAAAATGATAAAAGCTACGAAAATAACTTATCCCTGTCAACTTTTTAACTCTATTTCTGTTCTTATTGCTTCTTTATGGATAGGTCTTGACCCTCCCCTTCCAACGGTGGACATTCAAACTTACTGTGTCAGGCTGGTGAGAAAAAACAAGTTGCTTGAAGCCAGGTTGTTTGTTTTTTTTTAAATCAGAGAAATATATACCATGGATCTCTGTTATCAGGAAAGAAAACAGTCCCAACAACTGTTGTACAAAATTTTTGCAATGAATGAAAAGGAGGCAAAATGGCTTAGGAAAACCAGTAACCTTGCAAAGGGCAAATATTTGCTCGGATTTTGATCTACATTAATGAGTCAATACATACAACTATATCTAAAGCTTGCAGCACTTCTTTGGGACTACATGAGTTTGCTGCAGACATGACACAAAGTATTATGGGGTGAAAGGTCCAGGACTGCCCTAGTTTTACCCTTATACAGAGATGGCACCATTGACACTCAAAACACATAAAGAAATGTACAACAAACTGTAAGATTTTGCCTAGGATACTTAATTACAGACACACTTTTCCAGACCCAATGGTGTTACTTCCCACAACATGGAAATTAATTTCCAATCTAGCAAACAAGGATGTAGTGAGTATATGTATGTCTTATGGTTTCGAACCTTTTATACACATTTTTGTAATTGTACAGACTTTCCAAACTTACCTCCTCTATGGATAATCAAAGAAGTTTCACTTCCAACAGGACATTCTTTAAGTATATCCACTACTTCTGCATGGCTCAGGTTCTGTACATTCTGCTGGTTGATCTCAACAATGAGGTCACCTTCACACAAACCAGGACATCCCTGAATGTCTAGAATTTGCTTCACCCTCTGTCCTGTAGGACTGTCTGCTATAGTGAAGCCAAAGCCCTGGGCCCCTTTCACAATGGTTAAGGTCATGAGTTCAGCTTGGGTGGCCCCAGAAGAAGCCATTGATATATTATCATCATGGGCAGGTGGTGGGAATGTGCTATCAAGCTGACTATCTGCTGGAATGGAGTGCAAGGAGTGTGGTGGTCGATCTGTTACGTCTGGAACAGACTGAGAAGTCCTAGAAATGTATTCCAAATAAGTTTCATAGTTATGTCTTCCATTTACCACTACCGGAGGCCTCTCCATTACTGCAAGGGGTGGCACCATGCTGTTGGCAGGATCTTCAGGATCAAAGGGCAAAGGGTATCCACGACATAGCACCAAGTTGACACTCTGACCAATAGGAACAGACTGGAAGAGTTTGACTACATCTGCGTGAGTATGTCCAAGGACACAAACTTCATTAATATAGACAATCACATCACCTAGAACGAGAAGAACAAACAGTGACAACATGAGACAACTTCAGTTGCTGTATATGTAGTACATTTTTTTAAAATGAGATAGAAGTCTACTAAAAAAGATATGATAAATTCAATCAACATACTGACTCATATAGGAGAGACAAAAAAGTAAAGTTTGTCCGGCAGCAAATGTAATACAAAGACACAACAACAATACCAGTTATTTTCTGTGTAAGCTCATAGATGGAAAATTTAGATGGATCCAGACATTCACCTTTTCTCAACATTTCCTCCCAATTTTTTCAACTCCTTTCAGTGTAGTGTCCATAGATTACTTTTTTAATAAGGTAAAATGGACAATTTTTTGGAGAGTGTGTTGTCAAGAAATACCATTGTTTGGTGAAGAGTAAAAGAAAAAAAAAAAAGTAAGTATTCCTGTACTTAAGAATCAATGAACAGCTATGCAAGACTGTGTGTGCATGTGCATAAGGAAACACTTTTTGCATTGATCATGATATTGACACTTTTCTGTTAAATGTGATTACTTGCCAGCAGCCAACTGGAGCTGCTAATGTCATTTCTTATTCTAGGCATGAACTATCTATCTTACATAACATAGAGATGTTTCATGGCATTTTGTTGTAGCAAAAAGGCTCAAGGACAATGACACAACAAATTTTTTTTGTTGGTTCAATAGCTTTACATTAGAAAATCTAGGCAAATATATGAAAATCAGTTTAATATTTTCACCTAAGCAGCTGGTCAAATAAAACCAAAGACAATACTTTTACCTTCAAATCTTGTCTCATGTACAGCAGACCTACCAGTCTGAGCATATGGAAGCAGAATACTTTAAGTCAACAGGCTATTTATGGATCTCCATATTGCCCATGCACCAACTAGCTACTGTTACTGGAAAGCTCAGAAATAGGTTGAAATTCTTCTTGGTGTTAGAATAGATCAATATATTTATAGCCATAAATAAGTTTTTAACTACTATTAAGGTGCACATTAATATAAAAATGAGTTATCAGTGCAAACAATATTCAGAATAGCTTGATGACCTACAGTCTGTTTTCACTTTCATAAAAAAGCTTGCATTTTTATAGATAAAAAAAAGGATGAACTCTAGAAGTGAAGGTATCTTTCTAAGTGGAGACTGTCTTATTATCCTATCATTAATCACCAGGATACTGTGAGATGTCTACAAGGTACACAATTCAAAAATTGACACATCACAACACAAAGCTTTTTAAAGGTATTTGAAAACTTAGCAATAAATGACAATGATTTAGGGAGAATGAGGTGGTTTGGGTGGAATTGCTTTAAGTGTATTTATGAAATTATGCTTTCAAGTACTTCAATCAAAATATCTAATCCAGCAAACTGAAGATAAGAGTGTCATCAAGATGCCAATGCAAGCCCTGTTTCTAAGTGAGGACAAAAGGCAAAGGCGGTTTCTATGTGAAATCTAAATGGTCAATTCCCACATGATCAGACTGTGTAACAGCCTGACAGTAATTAATTGCATATGCACAAACTGATTCAGAGGAAGATTTCTTCAGAGGGTGTCTAGGGAAAAAATACTAAGGAAGTTTGCTTAGATGATTGTGAGTATTATATACAAACCTTAGGACCTGCAAATGCTTTCTTAAACATGCATCATAAAGATATCTTAAACATAGATTTTAAAACAAGCACAAGCAGTAATGTCACTTCATAGGCAGTGCTCAAAAAACTCCATTGCATTTGTCTCAAGCAGCTGAAAATAAAGCAGTTTTCCAAAGTCAAAATTTAAAAGAAAATATGCAGCGTATAAATTACTGTGGCAATGGCTGCAATTCATCATGATTTGCTCATGCCCTGCTATAGAAATCTCTTACCTGCATTCTCATCCCTGGCTCCCACGTTAGCAGTGAGGCTGACATTGCCCACACCAGGACTGCTTCTGTGGAACTGAGAGCTCTTCAGTGCATGCTCCTGTTTCAGTAGCTATGCCTTAATAGTAACCTTGCGACTTTTTAATCCATGCAGTCTTTATTTCCCTGAGTGCTGCCAATGCAGCTATGTGGTGGGAGGAGACCAATCTGTTTGTTCATCCTCTCTTACAATACATTAGCAGAGTGCAAAATGAAAAATGCAATTTTTGTGTTGAGCAAGTAAATTGTTGCCTACTTTCAGCCCTTCACTTTATGTATTTGGATGGGATTAGCTATATTATAAAACATAAATCAATATGGTTTTGATATATCAGAAAATTACATAAACTAGCCGACATTACAGAGATCTGTACTGAAAAGAAATTAGCTTTTGCAAAAGGAGCTCAGTCAGGAAACATGCAAGCCAAGTGACTTTAGTGACTTTCCCCAGTCACTAAACAGGCTAAACTGAGCACTAGAAGATCTTGGGTAAGAACTTCTTCAAATAACAACCTTCCATTATCCCTCCTTTGGCATTTCCTGAATCAATACCTTTAAAGCTCTTTGTTGTTTCTGAGGTATAACATGAACAGCATTCCTGGGCAGATGCTGAAGCTGTAACTCAGTCAAAGTGGGACCATTTGGGGCCCACCTGCTGTACTGTCACATGGAGGATGTACAGCCACAGGTTAAGGGTGATGAGCACAAGGGCATGAGTTACTAAGCTCAACTCAAAGAAAGGAGTTGCAATGGGGAGAAACAGTTTCAGATCATGAGACAAGAAGGAGGAAAAAAAGGGGTTAATTTCAGAAATAGTTCAAATTAATCTCTCAGCTGTACTTTCTCCAAACCTAGCTCATTCTTCCAGGCTGAGAGTTCCTCATTGCTGACACAGAGAGAAGTACCCAGCATTCGGTAGGAAGAGAGAGATAAGTTAAGAGCATTACAGAGCCAGTGCCATGCTAATGCAAAGTTCAAAACCTCTCTTCTTTAGGAAACCTCCCTTAAAGGTTCCTGTAGCATCTTTTCTGCCTGTTCTCTTTTGCTGCTTCTAATAATAATGGGTGCATATGGACAAGCATAATAGTGATCCAGTTTATAACTCCTGCCTGATTTTCTGAGCAAGCCATAGTCTGCCTCCAGAAATCACAGTTTCACAGTGAGTGGGTATCTTTGAAGTTATGCAGAACATTTATATTAAGCATCAAACTTTGCCTGACTTTTAGAATTAAATTTGCTAAAATGACTGGAGTTTGCTTACAGAATGATTGAGCTTGGCAGGGATCTCTAGAGGTCATACTGTCCAAACTCTGCTCAGTCAGAATCCCTTAGAACCAGTTGCTCAGGATCATGTCCAGGTGGCTTTTGAAAACCTCCAAGGAGGCAGAGTCCACATCTTCTCTGGACAACCTGTGTCAGTGCTCAGTCACCCTCCCAGTAGGAAAGTGTTTCCTGATGTTCAAAGGGAGCCTTCTGTGTTTGAGTGTTTGACCATTGCCTCTTGCCACTGGAGAGAACCTGGCTCCCTCTTCTTTGTACAGGTATTTATGTAGATTGATAAAATCCCCCTGAGCCTTCCCTTCCCCAGGGTGGGCATCCTCTGTATCAGGTGCTCTCCAGTTTCATCTTCCTCACTAGCCTGCACAAACTGCTGACATGCCATACCACCCTCATCTTACTTGAGACTGTTAAGGGATGAAGGAGCCCAGAAGAGCTGATCTATGGAGAAGGCATCTGAATCAGACCCTCTAGATGAGCTGGCAGGTTTGACAGACACCCAGTAGACAACAGATACCCTGGTCTGCACCACAAAAATCTACACCACCACAAAAACAGATTCTTCAATGTCTAAATTCAGCACTGAATTGAAGAATCTTAAAGAATACTGACAGCAAGCAAATTTATCAAGCTGTCCTAAAGTTACCTCTGATTTAGTTAAGGCTCTTGAATTTAACTGAAAAATTTAGGAAAATGGGTCTGGAGGGGACTTCCTGGCTGAATCTAGTCCCCTGTTGTCAGATACAACACAGTATGTTACACTTGATGAAATTTGATGTCTTCTTCACAGAAAAAACCACAAATCCCCATAATACTTTATGTATTTAACTAGCTTGCTTTGCTTATTAAAGTCTGCTGACCATTACTTATTGTCATGCAATGTTCATTGACTCAGTGCCTGAAGGTTTGATTAGAGGTTACATTTTGTTACCTACATATTTCAAAGAAAAAACCAGATCTATACTGTTATTATCTTTAGTTGGATTAGTAACTGGTGAAGAAATTTCTGAGCTTAAATATCTTTTAATGACAGATTCTGTTTTACATTCCTCTCTACAATAATGCTGCAGAATTAAATCTGACACCCTGGGGATTTTCTACAAGCATTAATTCTGAAAAAAAACTCCACCTTTTTTCATGCTTGAAGTACTTGATCCAAGCAGAATTTGTTTTATTGACATAACTAGTTTCATCACAAATTATCTTACAGTTTCAGGCAAGGTTACCAGCTCTATTTACCTCCTTTCTGAAGAACCTGTACTATTCAGTTGACTCCAGTTATTGTTTCTGATAGGTTTTTGTTACCCCTAGTTTCTTTGGGTAAACATCCACTTGTCCATAAAGTTTGTCCATTTTCTTACCTATGTTCTCACTATTTGTATACAAACATTTTGCCTATTTCTTCTTATTATGTTTCTTGTGCACTTAGGTTTCTGGTTGTACTTCAATGAATTGAATTGCCAACTAGGCTACTATTCTCATTATTAATTAGAATTCACTAAACTTTGAAGTATGAATGCAGAGAAAAAAGTGCAGATTAGATCTTGGATCGAAAATTCGTAGAAATGTCTCCATTCTTCCTGACAGGTTTTTGATCATGCTCTTAGTGCTAGGTTTATGTGCTTAAAATATGATGGAATGCTGTGATTTGGGGTGAAGACAGCTCTGCTAGCCCCCTGCAGCCAGCACAAGTCAATAGCAATGGAGCTAAAACCAGCTCATGGTTTGGCAAGTCAGCACAGGACACACCAGCTCTGCAGGACTTGGGCTGCATAATTTTTTGCTGCATTTATAGCCCACATAAACTCTGCTAACTTCTCTGGCATTACTTATTCCCACTTGCATTTCTCACCCATATAATCTAAATTCTGCATATGCATACTTTGCATCAGTTTCAGAGCTAGCAATACATGATTACTTCATCGTTGAAGCTTTCCCTTCACCTGCCCACCCACACTCTCTACTGTCATTACCAGATATTTCTGTCACTTCTCAGCAGTGACCTTGTCTTCTCTTTCTGCAGACTGCTGCAAGATTGCTGGCACTGGAGCCTGTTAATAATAAATTCAGAGCACGTTTCTAGTATCAAAATATGAAACTTGGAGGCAATTTTAATAACAACAGCATGTGACTTACGGTCATGAAAGAAGCAAAGATTTGTAAGAAATGAGCCATTTTTACATTCACACGTACACTTAGAGAGAACTAGTGTGTGAGGGATCCTTTAGTTAAACAGTAACAGACAAAGTACATTCTGAAACTTTGAAACTCAACTTCCCTCCACTTGCCATAGGTGTTAAGCCAATGTGGGAATAAATAATTTCCATCACAAATGGCTAGAAGCATTTTTTGGCTGTGAAATATTTCAGAAATTTCTGCATAAACAGAAATTCTCTAATTTCTTGTACTCTGACTTGCCACAGAACCTTATGTAACCTGTTTGGCTTTAGCTGCTAAAATCTGACTGCCTGACTTTTACAGACAAAAGACAAAGCCTAGCATCTTGTAGCTCCTAGCAGTCTGATTTGTCTTAAAAAAAAGAAAATAGAAAAAAGGTCCTAATTTTCTTAATACTCAGTATAAAATTACCCTTATTTTTAACAAAAATTTTGGAATTACAACAACTTCCTAAAGGAGATTGCTGTGTAAGATGACTATTGCATATTAGTATGGAAATACTTAAAACACCTGCCAAGAAAATACTTACTTAGTTCTTCTAAAGAGGAACATTAGATTAACTGCTAAAACATATCAAAAAGGCAACCTGGGGAGAAGTACATGCATACAATAACTCGATAACTACAGCTGCTGATCAAAAGAGCTAAATTTAAAAGTGACCACATTATTATCAGCTTTATAACAACGTTCTCTGATAGACAGTACTGCAGCAGTCATAGTGAAATGAAAAGAGCTGCTGGGAGACATAATGGGCAGCTGCCTCTGCATTCTGAAATAGTTTCAGGACCACTTGCTGGTATGCAAGAACACTAAATAGTCCATTAAAATATCACCGCTCATATTGGCGTTGAAGAACCATTTCCCAGTCTTCATCATATACAGAAACTTTTACCCCTGTGTGACAAATGTGGCAAAGCTGACAGGTAACAATCCTCCACAGCTCTTTCTTTCACTCACTGAACGCTGGGAACTGAGGTTCAGGGGGAAAAATCAGGGTAATAAAAATATTGTTTATTTAATCAATCATTAATTGTTATTATAATTTATTATTTCTTTAAGTTAGACAAAAAGTCAAGGCAACATGTATTCCTAGGCATTCAGGCTGGTCTGATTTTCCTCTTTCTGAAACCTGAGCAACAGATATAAATCATCTGTTTGTCAGATTTGAGTCAGTACTTGTACAGAACAGCACTGTAGGCGTGGTAACTTGGGCTAAAATCTGTTCCCATCATTAGACTTCATCATTCCACTATGAGGGACTGAGCACTGCCTCTGAACTTTGCTGCAGGGGCCAACACAAATATGTGACACAGACACTTGTCTGCAACTTCACCCAAGACTCAGATCTGTTGAGTAAGCAGGTGCCACTTTTATACAATCAATTTTTTAGAACCTATTTTAATTCTACTGTGACCCAATGCATATGCCTAATTAAAAAGCTGTCTATTCAAATTTTTTGTGCTAAACCAGCATGTATCATTTAATTACACTCGGGCAGATGTGGATTAGTAGAAGAAACTATTTCCATTTTATTTTTATTTTGCATATAGTGGTAAAAGCTATTCAAATAGAGGCATATTTAGAAGAGAATAAAATATATTCCAGAAAAATCTAAAGACCTTGATTATTTGCTGATACAGTAAACATGAAGCATGGTAGATTAAAAAATGTAAGTAATGCAATAGCAAAAGCATATTTAAACGAACACTGGTCATAAAGCAGTAAAAACTAGGCGAATTTTCTTCCTAGAAACAGTTTTTCACTTCTTCAAGCATCTGAAAGTATAGCAAGGACGTTAAAACTGCTACTTTACAAAGAAAAGTAATTACTTAAAAGATGGTAAGTACATTGGAGGCAAGGCCACATAAAAAGAAAATGTCCAATTTTCCAGGTAGCCTTTTATTTACAAATTATGTAAGCTTCTTCTGTCTAAGCTTTGCCTGCAGGAACTACTTGTGCATCCTGAAACGCCTGGTGTGAATGAACTGCGCGACAGAGCGTCAGTGGATCTGAGCAGCGAGATAAAAAATGTGTGCCATGTTTGCATAGCTATTTGGGTTCACTTTGAAAAAAGGTGTCACTGTGCGCAGAGGCTCATGGAGAAACAAAACCCTTCCTTTTTCTTCAGGAAAAAGGAGGTCAAAATTTACAACCCATTTGCTTTTGTACGCACATTTTATTTCTGTAGGCAGCGCGTCACGTTTATCTAGGTAATGGCTCCCAGGAGGAGGAAAGCAGCCCAGCCAGCCCCCCGGCAGCCTGAAGGCACAGGGGTATGGAAAAGCATGATGTAAATATCAAGCAGCCTCTGTGCCCCACTGGGAATCCTGGCCATGTGCCACCTGTCCCTGGTGGAAGACATTTTCAGCAGCATTGTCAACTGCACACCATTGCCACTGCTGATTCCTGACATAAACTGCCAGGAAGGGAAAAGGGAGATGGATGAGGTGAGGAATTAGATGGAGAATTGATAAAGATGCTGCAGCACAGTGACAAATGCCTTCATATGTTGAAATACATATAAATATGTATATGTTACTGGGAAATTTTAGTAATAGGCAGTCATGTTGTGAACTGAAATGGTTAATAGAGCTATTTTATTTCTTTGAGTAATGGCAGCTATTCATGAGGCCAAGAATAACTAGTAACACACTAAATTAGTAATTTGTGAAAGCGACAGCACTCTGTTGGACACTTAAAAAACATGTGCAAAGATAGATGAGTAGGATTCATCTCCATTTAAAATCTATAGAAGTACAACTTGAAAATTCATTTCTATTTTAGAGACATTATGGTTTCCAAGGAGATTCCTTGTAACTGCAGTGGGCATTACTGTCAGAAGTGAGTCAGTTTTATAACTCTGTTACCTTTTTGGTAAAACTGCCATTTTCATCATTGTTTGATCAATACTTTGTTTTTCCTGCTACACTCACACAGAGCAATACTTTGCTTTTCCTGCTACACTCACACAGAGCCCATCCAGGTGCCTAAATCACCAGCTGACTCTTTGAGACCACTACAAATCTAATTGGACTATCAGTCAGCTTATTAATTTAATTAGAACCTAAGACTTAAAGCTTTGATTTGGGGATGTTTTGTGTATTCATTGCTCAAGTCCATATTCTGCTGACTGAGACCAATGTGAGCTGCCAGTAGTCAGTGTGCTCATTTCAGATCCAAACCATGGATGTGGAGCCAAACTCCAGGCACCAAATCTGAAAGTGTTGCTCTGATGTATTGATTAGCAACGTTAATCTACAATAATAATAATAATAACAATAATAATATGCATCCACATTCTTCCCAAAAGTAATGTTTACTGTTGTCCTAGATGCTACTTTTTATGCTACAAATCCACTACCAAACTTGATTATCATCTTAATCATGCCAATAGTTGTGATGAAATATGTGCTCATTCACTGCTTCATCCCAGTCATTGGAGCTTCTCCTGTCATGCCAAACCAGAAATTCAGAATATATATATATGTGCACTCCTGATTCTACATATATGTAAATCCTCAAATCTTGCTGTATCTTGAAAGCAGTCAACAGGGCTTACAAGGTCAGCACCCCTCAGAGACAGATATTTCAAAGGAGGTCTGGATTACTACAAATTAATGCTTTTATGCAAAATTATAGACAGGGAGTATTTTATCAAGCAGAAATTAAATGTATCAAAACAGTGAAATAATTTCCAGCTAAATAAATGGATTTTTCCTAGTAGTCTACTACATATAAATACCTCAGTGCATTTGAAATAGAGCTATATATGATTACCAACTCCTTAATAAATGCCTATACAAGTGTATGGCTGGTATATAAGAAGTTTTCTACTCATAAGTTTTATAAAGGCCATTCAAATTTTAGCTAATATATGCATGTCTTATATATATTACCTATATATTTTCTTTCTTTTTTTGATAGCAAAATCATTTACAAAACCCCCCCCCCCCTTAACTTCAGACAGCTTCTCACATAATTTCTATACCAAACAATCTACTCAATAGTTTTCTGGCATGTATGAATATATTACTTGCTTTAAAATTGGATGGCAAAGAGAAATAGAGGAGTTACTTTAGGTTCTCTAAGGTTTTACAGTATTTTGCCAGGTTAATAGAGGGTAATGTATTATCAAACTGACCTTCCTTCCAAGCAAATGTTGGTTGCCTTAATATCTCTAGAGCCCCTTGCACTGCCAAGCACTCATTTTCAAGGACAATATATTTTTACTCTTTGGAAAACAATTTAACACTTTAACCACTGAATAATTATTCCTTCACTTTCAGCTCATTTCTGAATATTACACTGAATATAAAAATACAAAATTCAGCTTGCATAATATTCATTTTGTACGAAGAAGGAGACAAAATCATTAACAAAAGTCCCACCAAGTTGCTTCTTCAAAACTGCTTTATAACACACAAAAAACTCCAGCCTTATAATAGTTATGAAAAGGTCACTTTCTACCCTTATAGCTCTATGACTAAGAATCAAATTCCCCTCTTATGAGGATTATCCAGTCTCCCACTAGCTATTCTTCCTCCTTTTATGTCTCATCCACCTTGTCTATTTTTTGCTTTGGTTTCTGAGAGAAAGGAGAATTTTTATAGCACTGAGAAGTCACAATATTGTTGGGACTTCATTTCCACTGTAGTAAATATATGACCAATAACAACACCATTGCAGGGCAAAATACTCCACCATTTTCTATTGCAATGTTGAGGTTCAGCTGAATGTTTGGATCCCAACACTTGCCACAAACTGCTGCAATATGGATACATCAACTGCTGTTCAGTAGTCAAATCTCAGATCTTATATATAAAGGGGCATTAACCCTTTTGTGTATGAGAACAACCGTTATCTTCCTCTTCAGAAAAGAATTAATTTTCTGGATGTCTAAATTTATTAATTTGTTCATTAGCTAATGAATAAAGGTAAATTAAAATGTGTTATTATTGTGATGCCACATCAGACTATTTGTTCAGACCATGAAAAAAGCAGTCTCACACTACGCCTGCCATCTCCCAACGTCCCCTGTGAATCATCCCACGGTAATTAAAAAGCCCTTCCAAAACTATAATTCCATCTGATTTTTCCTCAAAAGGCTACTACTTAACGTCATTTGCTTCCACACAATATTTCTATCCTGCTCCTGACAAAGTAGGTGGCACCCTCCTTCCTGAGAGTGAATCACTTCTATGTCCTTCAAAAACTGAGATCGAGTTGTAGCCTCCCACCCCATTGGAGATGGTAGCCAGCGTGGTTGAAGGTGATTCATGGAAAAGTTCTCTCAAGCATATTATATGCACAACTTCCTCCTCTTTGGAAAGCCTGTAAAAATGGTGGGAATTGGGACAGCCACTCCATAAACTTCCTTCTAAGAAATGCTGCATGGGAAGTGCTCAAAGAAGGGCAAGAGTGCCACGTGTTAATGGGTGCAGCACACTGGAGACAGGGGATAACTAAGGGTGAGCAGGGGATGAGGGTTTGTGCTGTGGAATGGAATGGAAGGAGCAGGAGGAATGTGGGACATGAATGCCAGCAGCAGAGTGAGAGGGAAAGCAGAAATTGATGTGCACTGGATGTTTTGTTCTTCCCTGTCTTTAAAACCCCGCCAATTGCCAGTCTAAGAGCCCTGTCCTGCTTCAGGAAGTCACAAACAGACTGGAGCATACTAGTGAATCCTGGTCCAAAAGTTGATGTTTTTAAAATGAAGGGCAATTTAAATTAAACCTCCTTTTGTTCTTTCTGCTTATGGCCTTTTAAGTATGAAATTATTAAATTTTCGGACTTGTATGCGAGCAATGCTCACATACAAGCACTACCTGAAAATGGTTTCCAGACAGAAAACATAGTCAGGTGTCTACTGCTTATATGTCAACTGCAATTTTTAGAAATACAGTGAAATTACACTGTCATTATTTCCAATGGGGATTATAATCAGAGAAACTCAAGTACCTAAGATCAAACTAAAAGAAGATAAACAACCCTGGGTATAGAATGAAAGTTTGGCTATTTTAGCTCTCTCTACTTTTATTGCAAACTCTGAGTTCAGAAAAAAACCTCAAGATTGTCTTTGTGAATCAGTCAATCCAAAGATGGAGCTGCTGACACTAACAAGAGAGACATCACCATAAATAATACTGTCCTAAGAGCAAAGTTAAGCACTGCTGGGTGAATGAATTCAGTGTTTGTTTGACCTAGAGCATTTTGAGTTCATAGATTTTATGATATATTCAAGAGACTTTATACCAGTTCAATACAATAAAAAATAAAGAACAACAAACAATAAACCAATTCACAGAATAGATAAAGCTTTAAAACTAATTAATAAAATCGTACTAAATGTTGTAAGCACAAAATATGATTCATCCCTAATTTTATTCCACTAATAGTTGATACATTATATTTTCAATTAATTTTTAGAAAAACTAATTGCTGTCCTTTAGTTGTTCTCAGCAGGGAAACACCAAATTGTTTAGCCTTGAGAAATTTTACATACATAAAGATGAACCAATCAATCATATATTAAATGTCTAGTGAGCCTTTAATACTGTGACCTGCTTTTAAAACATTTTCAAGGATTTCAGTATTAATGAGAAATTGGAATTACAATTAAACACTGTGAAGGATAAAATTCCAAAGAGTTCTATAATTTTATTTTTATTGAGATTGAAACTATCCAGTCTTTTCACTATCCCTCCAAAAGTACGTATATTTGTATATCTTATGGCAAAACTATTGTAACAGAAGTCCCATGGCAAGAAGCATTCTGATTAACTGGGACTGTAGAAGGAATTTATGGGGAAAAAATATGATACAATGTTGTTAATGTCCCTATAGCACAATTTCAAACACTACTTCTATGAATTATTCAATATGCTCAGGATAACTATTGTGAATGCTTCTCAGCAGGCTTATTTATCATGTGACACATGCCATAAAAAGAGAGGACAGTAACTTTGATGTTAGCAGTGACCACATTTTCATTCTCTGCCTTCACTGTCCTCCCAGATTTATTGCAATAAGCTGCAAACTAAATGCTGAATAGCACAGTTCCACCTAGTAGAGCTCATGTGAAAGCTACTTTTGGAAAACAGAGGTATGCATATTTTCACACTTATTCATATATCTTCAGCTAGCTTCAAAACCAGTACTGATTTAGAAGGAGAATAAGTGGTCCATCTACTCTAAAAACTGGAGAGCATGTTTTGGATTCTGGGCAATCTGGAATTTATAAAACAGCAAGCATAGCTGTTTCTCTGGTGCAGAGCTTTTGCTAAGCAGAGGTGGCACATTTTCTCCCAGCTGTGATCACTTGGGCTTGAAGGCACAGGACAACCCTCACCCTGAGGGAGCAGGGAGCACCCACCCACATGGCCAGTTTCAGCTGCTGCTATCAGAAAGAGCCCCAGAGCACCACAGATCCCTCAATGCCAGCCTAGCACAAGGGAATAGGGGAACTGATAGTGTCAATCAACTGATGGAAATGGAGGAAAAACAAATACTAGCAGCAGTGGAAGGAGAAATATAATGATGTGAAGAAATTGTGAGACTCTCTGACAGTGCCTACTGTCCCCCATGTCGGCCAAGGCAGCTGAAAGGCATTTCTGTATTTGCACAGTCCACAGATAATCTTTCAAAGAGCATGCTCCCCAAAGCTTTTAATGGCTTTGTCCTGTCATTCAAAAAAATATCATCATTAAAATGAGTATTAGCACAAATGAGGTTCAGGTCCAATGACAAGATTTCTGCATGCACAGGGAAGAACTGTTTGCACATAATAAATGTGCTTTTGTTCCACTGGAGTCTGTGCAGGATCTACTTTGGAACAGAACTAAATATTTTCTCAGTTCTCTCTTACCCACTCTACATTTCTTCTGTTGAAGGACTCCTGCTTGCCCTCCCCCCAGCCATGAAAAGTAGAATGAGTACTTGTCTGTATGGTTATTTTTGTGTAGTTAAAGGGAACCTGCAAAAGCAAGACTGTTTAAGATGAACGATAATATATTCCTCTTTTTCACATGCACAAATAGAATCCTTTTGGGAAGGATACTCTTGAGGTGTAACAAGGATTTTGAATATCTAAGTAAGACCCAGATGTGCTTAGATATCAACAAGATGTGAAAGAGATTAAAAAATGTTGCAATTAAAAGAGAAATTAGTTAGATGGGCAGTCTGCAATTTCCTCAAACCTCTCACTCTACCAAATTAAAAGACAGATGCACTGCCTAATTCAGACAGAAAAATACAAGGTGTGCCCTTATCTAATGGAAGGATAATACTGTTGCATTAAACTGACTGAAATGCAAAGAAAATGAAAGCAAAAGGAACGACAATTATATGAGCTTAATGTGATTTTTCTCTTTTACAGATAAAATGGGATATAAAAGAATATCTAACTCCATCACTAATGGCAATAATATAGTACGACTATGGGTGCACAAGGCATTTAAATTATTCTGAAGGAGCAGGTTTGATATTTAGCCTGTCCCTAAACCTCGCTATTGCAGGACACAAATAGAGGTCACAAAAAAGTTGTATCTCACGTAATTTCTAATATTTGGGAGAATATTAGAACTTGCTGCCACTGCAAGAAAGAGTAAAAATCTTGCTGCAGTCTATTGAAGTGGATGCAATTACACTGTACAGGTATCATGCATCACTCTGCTTGTCAACTGGACAGGGCTGCCTGCATTGCCATGGGAAGGCAGTCAGAAATTGCCTAAACACACTGACTTTCTCCCTCTAGTCTTGACTCTGAGAGAGGTTGTTTCAAGTGTCTTCTATGATTTCTATTATATACTCCAAATTTGGGGTAATCTTTTGGAAAATGACAGATTAAAGATTCTCTACATTGTCTCGATTGTGTTTGCATCGTGCAAAGAGATTTTGATATAGTCCTCATTGAGATCACACTTTGTATTTTGTTCTTTGCTATAGGGTCATTGTTCTAGCCCCTCTTTTTTTCCATACTTGCCCTGGCTGTTTCCTACAGCTGTGTTTTCCAGTTATGTGAGACAGAGAGGGGGAGAGAGAGAGAACCAGCCTGAGGTAGCTTGCTATGTCCACTGCCATTACTGCAGAACTTAGCTGGAGACCCAAATCAGGGAAAGTCTGGCTTTTTCTGTCAGCCCTTGGTAAAGCATGTTTAACACAGAATTCATACAGGAGAACAAAAGTCAGCGCCTGATTTTGACACACACATGCAAAATGAGAGAAACATCTAAGTGTGGTCGTATTTTTATGTGGAAAAGATGAAATCCTATATACCTGGGACCAGGCTGATCACACCTAGCTTGGGGTTAGGTAGAATATCTTCTCAGTCTGTGGCACAATTTTTTTTTGAATAGATAAATTTAAAAGGCCTCTAAAATTTAGAAATATTATGATTTTGTTTTTCACTGTATGTTCTTAAGCTCATAATATTTTCAATTTGATTTTTTTAATATCCCTCCATATTTTTTGAAAAATATTACTTCCAATTGACGTGAGATTACAAGTATTATGCCCTAGCAAAGATGAATTCATTATTCTTGGAGCAAACAAAATGATTAAAGTATCACAGTCCTGCTTTCAGAACTGAACAGACTATTGAAAGAATATTTACAACACTGCTCAGTTTAAAATAAAAATCCATCCACTCAGCACCTTGGCTGGAGTGGAATTTTTTGCATAAACAATTGCTCAAGTAAAATTCTTCTTATTATCCCTAATTCCCTAAACAATTCAGAGCTACTTTTTCAACTGTGCTAGAAACACTTGAATCTCTTATATAATAGTCAACGGCATTTTCTTTTGATGCAGTCAAGTTTGGTCTAAAAAAATATACTCTTGTCTGATATGCAGAAAATAATTGGAAGAAGACAGACTAAAGAGATTAAAAAAAAAAATCTGCCGAAACAGGGAGTTTTATTGAACTCTGAGTAATGA
This sequence comes from Sylvia atricapilla, assembly GCF_009819655.1. Lineage (NCBI taxonomy): Eukaryota > Metazoa > Chordata > Aves > Passeriformes > Sylviidae > Sylvia > Sylvia atricapilla. The sequence continues at coordinate 12,142,655 of NC_089144.1, forward strand.
TGCTGCCATTGTGACCTGTCTAGAAAACGACCAGAGATGATATGAATGTTTTCAACTTCTCCCATCTGTGTTAGAACAAATCCCTTCCATTTAAATAAAACAACCTTCTAAAGTGGTATTAAAAGTACAAACATGTAAATGTGAGCAATATTTTCATGCCATGTGTAGCACTGCAGCGTTACATGACTTTCCTGTGGAATTTGACAGAGGAATCTAACCTCAGTCCCACTTGCCAAACAAACTAAGTTAAATACACTTTACTAAGTGAAATACACGTGTGGTTTCCAGCGCCAGTGACCAGGTCTGACAGGAGGCACTGTCTTTGCTGTGGGTGGATGTGCTCCTCTTAAGCTGCCTGAGGAGAACCTGCCTGAGCACTCCAGGCTGCTGTGTGATACATGAACTTTTGTGGAGATTTTAGTGCAAGAAAGTCAACAAGAATCCAAAAAATAAAACAATTATCAAGAGCATTGGCTGAGGCCCAATATCAGGAGACTATCAGAAGAATAATCCTGCCCAATATCAGGAGAATAATCCTGGTAACATGCAAGTGAGAGGGGTACGATTAATGCTGCTCCACACACGTAGTGTGTTTTTTCAGTCCCATGCAATGATGTTCCTTCACTTCCCCCTTAAAAGAAAGCACTGTCAGGTTCTCATCATTACCTCAATTTCTGCATTTGCCAGTTTCCCCCCCTCTTTCTGATGCCCTTTTTCAATCACCTCAGTGAAAAACAACCAATTTTTTTCAGTGCTCCTTCATCCCTTCACCATGTTACAGGCTTAGCTCTGACAGCTTCTTCAGAACTGACAGGTTTGCAGGATTCTCAGCCATGATTTCAGGCCAGGAATCATGAACTGCTGAGAGCCTTTGCTTATTGAGAGTTGCAATTTTGCTTATGCAAAGGCAGAATAGAAGAGATCACAAATAACAGAGCAGTAGCATAATCCAACATGCTTCATGACTGACTTTTAGCCTATTAATAAATTCTCAAGGAACACCTATCAAGACAGGGTGTCCAATATTATCTGACTTTTCTCCAGCAGTACTACAGGTGATGCTCAGCATGGCAAAGAAAGTCTCAGTAAATACTGCATACAATGATGCTGATTTTAATGCAGAAGAGATTAGTTTAATACAAAGAATTTTAATTTACTTCCATTTGAAGCTAAAGAAGAAAGCAATACATCAAAAGGAGTGAAACTGCCAGCGTTTAAAAGATCTGTACTCACATCAGTGCTCTCAGACCTTTCTTGCAGAGCTCCTTTCTTCTTTTCCTTAGAACCTTGCCCTCCCCCTCCTGCCTCCTACAGAATCACACATGCATAGAAACACCCACTCTCCAGCCATTTCTAGCATAAAATTACTGCCTTTTTTCTCTGCCTCCCTGCAGAACAAAAACAAATTATGTCATTTTCAGCTCCAGCATATCCTAAGTCCAGTCAGTTTTCTCCCTGTTCTGCACCTGGTGTCTGGTGACCCTCTTCTCCCCTCTTCCCCAGGCAGTCACCCCCTGAGGCTGATAGCCAAGACCTGGCAGAACACCAAAGCTCCAGACACCAAGTATTTGTCTAAGCTGCTGTACACAACCCTCAGTTATCTGGGCAGGGCAGCAGAGCCGTGTTTAGGGCACCCTGGCTCCATCACATTGGCACTGTACCTGCTGAAGGAGGAGCTGAGGAGGAGCCAGTGGTGCCCAGGCAGCTCCCACTGCTACACACACAGAGATTTTGGGAGCAGCAGGGCGCCTCGAGCTCCACCTCCATCCACCGACTCAAGGACAACATCACACTTATGTGACTGCCGCAGGGGAGAAGACTTGTGTGGGGCAGAGAGAGAAAAAAAAGGACGGAAGAATTTTTCCAGGGCCTTCTCACTTTCCATCAGGATTCACTTCATGCCCACCTCCTGGTTAGAAAAATGCTCCTTATGTCATTGAGAAGTTTTCATTAGAGGTCTTTAAGCAAACAAGCTATTCTTTAAATGTCAGAATCATCAATTACAAAGAGGCAGTCGCATAAGTGCTGGAATAAACTTTGCTCTTCTTATAAAGGCTATGTGAGCAGCTAAACAGGGTCAGATGAAAGGTGCATCTGTGCTAATATCCTGATTCTGGCAAACAGACAGTGAAAAATGGTTTTAGAAGTGAACTTCTAATACAATTGCCTCAAATGTCTCTGTAACTGCCCATTAGTTAAAGGTTTGTAAAGCTCCTCAAATATGATTTATATGCCTGGAAATGTTTTGTCATCTCTAATGCAACTCTGGATAGTTTTAGTTCACGCCATGCATCAAATAAAAAACTCAGAGCACTGACAAAAATATTGATCCATGTGCGACTGAGCACAGATTTCTCTTTTTATATACATTGCACAATTGGACTTTGACAATATTTGACCTTAATATCTTAAGCTGAACTCCATCAGGCTTCTCTTCTCCAATGTTTTTAGCAGTTATGATGAGAGTTGCTAACTTCAATAATTATTGGGCTTTACTAAGTTCTAAAAGGACTGTTTCTCCTTTTAGATGGGGAAATTCAGGTACATGGATGTAAACTAATTTGTTCAAGCCAAATATTTCCTAACTGGCACGACAGGTATTTGCCATTCTAAATGTACAGCAGAAATTGTTTCTTAAAATTAATTACTTAATTTATTCTTAAATTCTCGAAGAATTTAAAATTTGCTCTCCAAAATAGTCAAAGCAAAAAATGAGGAAGTTTTGAACTTTCAGATTTTAATACAGGTACAGATTGTATTTGCTTGCACAAGTGTGGAAGCAGAGGTGAATATACATCAATCTGTTCTTTCTTAAGAAACAAAAAGTCATTATTTATTGAATGAAATAGTACATGAGAAGATGATGACTATTATTTTCAATGTATATTTTTGTCCGTTCATACCAATAGCCAAACCGTGTGAAACAAATGTTAATTACATTTGACAGAAAATAAGTAATTTCTGCAACTGCAGCATTTTTGCAGCCGCTCAGTTCAGTGCACGCTGCTTACTCAAGTGGAAACTTGCAAAACTTACAAAAACTGTCCTAATAAATGTGAGAATTATGACAATATATTAGTCATCTCCTGGTCTATGTTAAATGTCCTAGCAGAATCTGCAGATTTCGCATGATGAAGCTCAGTTTGAAGAATGAATTTATGGACTTATTAGAACTTTCATACACAGAACAAGTGTTTATTTCAATATGAACACTCATATTGGATAAAAGTGTATTGGCATGGGATAGTGGATAGAATAAATAATTTAACCTTTTTCTGCCTATGTATTTTGCATACTGATATAAGTATGACATAGTTTTAATATCTTTGTCTATGCTTTTGCCCTTTGTGGCCATGGAGTCAGACCTTGCATTAATAGGAACATGAGATTGCACATATTTGAACAATCTGTGTCCAAATAGCCTGTTTGCTTTTTCACCTTTACTCTTTCACACTTTACTTTACCATATTTCTGCATTTCTGTATGATCTCATTTTCTGCTAAAGATAAAGCACCTTTGAGCACCAGAATATCTCTCTTTACTCTTTTTCTAAAAGAGACTGAGAGTGGTGTCTTAGGTTAAACAGGGTGTGTATGCTTTGTGTTTCTGGTTAGTGTTGCATTTGTCCATAAGAGACAGGATTTTTATATTATCATAAATTATATTTCCATTATGCCCTCTCTTCCCATCAAATTACTTCACCATTGGTTTCTGGGTTAAACAAAAACATAACTGCAGGGAGAATCTGGTCAAAGGTGAAATAGCTGGATAAAGGACAGAAAGTGCTGTACATGTGGAATCTGGCATGGCTGAGCATGTTGAGACCTCAGCCATCTCTAAACAAATATCTTCAGCTTTCTGGAGTTGGTGCTGGAAGGGTTGCTCTAATATTGCTTAAATATTAGAAAATTATTAGCACATATAAGTAGGCCTGCTCATATACTCTCTCCTGCAGAAGATCAAGTGGCATACTTACGTAAGTCACAATTTCATCTATTTACACGTCCAGTATTTTGCTGTTTCAAGTAACAAGCACATGTTATCTTTCTTGGGACTGATAATCATAGATCGAAATATAGTGTCAACAAATGTGAATTTCTTTCAAAATGAGGTAAGTGCCATAAACCATGAGTATTGTGAGTTGCTTCTTGTGTATAAATATGGATTTTATCAAAACAAAATGAAAGACTGGTGTTCTTTTTGGATTCCTCCTGCATTTCTATGTAATATGTGGATTTGGAAAAAACCGAGTGATTCAGTTAAAAAAAAAATTTTGGAGAGAAGTCACCATGGGAAAAAAAAGGAATTTTGGAGAGAAGTCACCATGGGAAAGAAAACAAGCTACATATACAGTATTCAACCCCAATATTGGCTTATTCTGTATGTGTAACAATTATATATGAAGCAAAATATTGTAAGTGCTGGAGAAGAAAATGACTTTATAGTCCCCAGTATATGGGGGGATGAACTCAATCATCAAACTTCTTATAATGTTGTTGTTTGAACAGTTAAATGACAGAGAATTAAACCTATTAATTTAAAAGGGATTTTCGTTACTTCTTTAAAGTATTCATATAACCACAAATGTGAGTTTTGAATTAGGCTAGGGGAAACAAATAACCTTATAATTTTCAGAAAAGGACTATTATTATAGTAATTAATCAATCAATCAATCAATCAATCACTGCTTTCTCTAACAGATGGTAAGGAAAACCAAATAAATCTATTAACACACTCCTTGTTGAAGGAGGAATGAGGTTGTTTAAGCAGGTATCTAATGTAATTTGCAACAGCCTTTGGTGTTTGAGATATTTGTATGTGACTTGGAGTTACCACACAGGACTTACAAGAGAATGCTGCCTGAAAAGGCAGGAGGAGGCTAAGTGGGATCCCTGGAACTTTTAATGGCCCTGGACACCTATGTTTATGCAACTGAATTGCACCCACATATTGGGAGTCTCAGTTATCTCCCTTTTCCTCCCTATTGCCACCCTTCTTTGGAATCTATTTTCCTTAGTGTCCTGCTTTGAACCACCTCGAGTTAAGGTACTAAGCATAAAATGTGAGATAGAAGATTCCCAAAATTTCTACATTGTGGCAGACTTTAGGGCTTAACCCCAGAATATGGAATCAGAGATCACTCAGTTCCATTTGAACCAATAATGCAAGCCCAGAGTCATCTCCTGAAGTGAGGCAGCATGTGATGTGGAGACAAGAACGTTCCTAAGAGTTTTTAAAAAAATTGTTTCTATGACTTAAACAACACACCGTCCATTTTCAGAAGCATTTTGAAATTCAATTTAGATGCTCTGCTACAATTGCTCTTTCAGTTTGCATCAGTAATTTTAATTGAAGACTTCAAGGGAATAGACAAATGACAGGGATAAAAAGAATCAAAAGCTCTCTTCATAGCTTGAGGAATGTCTATTTGTAGGCACTACTTAACGGATGCTCAGTAGCTCGGAGGGGCAGCACAGACTCAAGCTCTAAATCCCTTTCAGGCAGAACAGATAGTGACACATGGATTTTTTACAATTCAGAGAGAACACAAGGATGTTGATTATCACACCAGCCAACTGAAAAATCTGACAAGGTGCACGCAAAGGCCTCAGATGTAGACAGTAATAGTGTGTGGTATACAAAATATGGATACTTTTTTTAGTCTAGGCTTGTCTCTGTCCTGGTTATCATTCAACAATGAGTACCTCACAATATAGTGAATACCAAAAGAAGGGAAATATTTAGAAAACACGAAAATAAAAACCTCACGGAGATTAAAATTCAGTAACCTTGTGACAAAAGTAGACACCTTTCTTAGTCCTTTGGTAAACATAAGGAAAAATTTACAGATATTAATGCAACCACTGTACCAAGTTGTCTGAGAGCCATAGAAACATAAAAAATATAATGGAAAATTAATCTTAGAAAAAAAGTAGCACAAGTACAAAAAAATTCTAGCAACTGAAGTACTACTTTCTTGTCTTTCTATTTACATACAGAGCTCAATGAATTGTCTGCCTTTAAATTTAAAAGAACAGGGGATTGAAAAAGAATACCTTAATTGCTGTTAATACTCCTAAAACGCAAGTGTTAGTTTTACTGTCACCATCACACATGTAAAACCACAAGTCATATCCCTTTCCCCAGCTAAACTGAGTCTTAATATATGATATCAAATAAATAATAAAACTGGCATTTTTTTCCTTTGCCTTGTGTTTGAAACCCCTTAAATATAATGTGGTCATACTTTGGCATTTTCCTCTGTGACAGGGGAACAGAAAATTTATCCTGTAAAATTTAAGATAAGATTCAGATTTAGTCCCCTTTAAACAACAAAAAATAATTAAGAGTCTTGCTTTAAAGAATTCTGGTTACATAGAGACAAGATAAAATTTTGAGGACTAGCAATATTGATAGATTGTTAAAATAGGGTTAATTTTAACTCTACATGTCTTGCACAGTTTTGGCATTAGTTATATGATCTGCAAGTTTTTATGGTGAGAAATATAAAGTGGATGAAATTAAATGGGATACTGTGAACTGCAAAAAAAAAAAAAAAAAAAAGGTTATATAATTTTGTCTCTGCTATGAACTAGCAGGGCATCTTTTAGCTCTGTCCTCATGTCTGGTGCAAAGATCACAGCACTCACGTTGTGGTCCATTCTCTAGACCCTCATAATCTTCTCGATTAAAAAAGCCAAATTAACTTGTGAAATGAAAGAAGACTGGTACTGCAAAACCAGGCTGAGGTTATCAGAAATAGTCACTCTTCGTATGTTTCACAAACAAGAAAATGTAACCAGCACTAGTGGTGGAAGGAACTACAGGTTTTGGTTGTACCTGATGCAAATACACTGCTTCTGCTCTGCTTTGCACCATTCCATCATCAGCCTGGAGGATGCTGGAATACAAGCAGTAAATATAACACAAATTCACACTGACTGGCCTAATGTGGGTGGCAGAAATCATTCTTCATGATGCCTGAAGTAATTTTTGTTATTGCTGTTAGTTACTTTCCAAACAGTTAATTTTCTTTCTCTGAGCTCCACGGGATGATTAGCAACATATGGAGACAGAGAGAGATGCAGTCTCAGCTAGACTAAAACATCAGATGAAACATCCTAGCTTCCAAATAAAGCAGGGGTAGTAAGGGGAGCAGATAATAGAAGCTGGTTTTATATGTGCTACTCCGTTCTCACAGTCCTGCCTCACCTGGCATCAGCTTGCAGCTGCAAGGCTGACATTTCATGGGGCCTTGGTACATGTTTAGAAGAGTGCTTTAGCCCAGAGATGCATAAGACCAATGAAAAGATAGTTCTTCCTCAGCAGTCCAACTACTAGCACAGCTGCTCACTTTCCTAACACCATGCCTTAAATTTGTGAGGCCAGTTTTCCTGGGGCCACTGGATGAGAAGGTATCAGGTGGGTGAGATAACTAAATTCCAGCCAGTTTCAGGTACTGCGGACATCAAGCCCTACATGTATGTGACCAGCTCCTGGTCAGTGCACCCCTTGCAATGGCAACTGTGGTAAACAGTTGGCTACCAATGTAGGGGAATGTTGTAAAAGAGAAGACTGTGGGTTGGGTTTTGACTGATAGCACTTCAGAAAGACATGACCTGTTTGAAAAAGAGTACACATACTGTGGTCATGATACACTGAGTGATGTTCTGAAAGTATTAACATTTCCAGATGACTCTCAAAACATAGATTTTAATTTTTACAAATTTGCTTCTTTGAAATGAAGGCATTCTTTGCGAACACATAGTTCATCTTTTCTCAAACTAGACAGCTTGCATCTCTGCTGAGCTCACATTAGGTGAGATGATGGTTGGTTCATGATCTGACAATGGATAAACAGGGAACAGAATTAAACATCTGTTTGAACTGGTAAAAATGCATCCTTTTGCAGATATCCCCAATTCCTTCTGTCTTTTTATAAATGTTGTAAGATATTAGCCTTACTGTGAAAAAATATGCACTAATGAAACTAGATAATTATTTCCTAAGCCTAGTGACACTATAGGGTCAACTGCCTGTTAATGGCTTTGAGTTTGCTCTTATTCAATTAAATAATAACATTCATGATTTTGTAGATCAACAAGTGTGGTTTCTACAATTTTCTTACATTTAAAGCAACCTCAACTTCCTTAAAATTTCATCATATGCAGAAGCTTTTTATAGGTCTTGATAGTATGTCCAGAAGCAAGGCCATGGGTCACTCCTTCCAGCACTTCTAACAGCTCATTCCCTCTGGAGATCTCTAAGGTGCAGTAAAAATTCTGAGTAGTAGACGTGGGACCAATCTCTGGCTTTTTTTCTCTAGGCTTCATCCTATTACAGTCATACAAAAGTGATAGATGTCTGCTTATGTGGTAGGTGTAGACATCTGTATTGGAGTCAAGTATATCTGTTAGCTGAACCTTATCTTTAATTTATGAACTTCTATCTCTAGAATAGATCAACTAATATAGAAAAAAACTACCATTCCTGAGAGAACAACATCTAAAAAAGCCCGAGTTTGCATTGTTTACAGATGATTTAGCATCTTAAAGCTGGCCAAGTACATGCTTGGCAGATGAAATGAAAGAACATATTTCCCCTTTCTTGATTCACACTGTTGAGCTATGACATTTCCCCACAGATTTATGTTTCTGGAAAGTTCAACCTGCAGTGACCAAAGATATTCATCAGTCAGAAGGGTCATCACCAGACTCCAAGAACCACTTTTGCACCATGCCTTTGAGCTGTTTCCTGGAAACTTTCACCAAAGGAAATGGAGCTTGCTGAAATGCGGAGAGTGAGAATCTTTCCTCGAGCTTGATTATGTGGGAGTGCTTCAGTTTATCCAGTCCATTGAATAACCTTGAGAATTGTAGGAGAGTTTTTGCCTTTGCAGCTTGAGCTTTTATCTGACTCAGCCGCAGGCCTAAATCTTTGTTTGCCTTAGAACAGCAGTCAGTCAAAATCACTCACTGTACAAAAATCTTTTCATGTAGATGCAGTCTTTTACCAGTGATGTTCACTCAGCAATTTAATCGAATGCAGGAGCATCTTAAATACAAAGAGTTTTCTGTTGGGCTGCATGAGGCTTCAGACAAGACAAAGCAATGTAACCTCACAGAAAAGAACGTGGTATCAGCTCCTAGGCTTTCCTGAGATAGACAGAGATGCTGTGGAGTGTAATGTTCATATCCAGCAGCTTGATTGAGCTCCAAATGCTAAAGCATGTCCTAGAAAGGCATGTTCAGGATTATTAACAATCATTAGTGCACAGATGCTAGATTTACATGAGGGCATAATAGCCCCTACAAATTCTGAAACATCTGGCAAATGGGATCAGGAATGTAATTTTGGTTGTTTTTGACTCATCCACTAAAATGTGGTTCCTCTGAGTCTGCTTGTGAGGTTTATTGTGGGTCTAGGACAAATATAAATACCTCTTAGTGCTCAGCACTGGGCACCAAGTGGTTCTGATAGCTTGTCAGGACCTGAGCTATCTCTTGTTGCATCTCAGTGCATTTGGTTTGCCTCATTGCTTTGTTTCACAGCAATGCCAAGTCACTGTCAGGCAGCTGCTTCTGTGTTCCCAGTGGCTTCCAGGCTTTCAGCAGAGTTCCTCAGGGGTCAGTACTGGGACAGGCACCATTTAACATCTTTGCTGGTGATGGGGACACAGGGACTGAGTGTACCCTCAACAAGCTTGCTGATGACATCAAGCTGTGTGGTCACATGTTGGAGTTCCACCTGGTTTAGTGGAAGGTTCACCTGTTTCTGGTATGGGAGATGGGACTGGATGATCCTGAAGGCCCTTTCCAACCCAAACAATTCTATAGCTCTATGTTCCAAAGGATGAAACCCAAAATTGCTCCGTTTTGAAACCTTCAGGTCAAACTGCTTTGTTACGATCATATTAAAGGATGAAAATATCTTACATAGATTCCCTCTTTGAACAGCATTTGTATCTGACCCCTATACTAGATTTTGGGTGGAATAATGAACCAAAGTTACAATAATAGTTTTCTATGAGCTTGTTTCTCTAACAATTGAGCTTGAAGTACAGATTTGGTGTCTTCAGCCTGTGGCCAAAGTTTAGGTAAGATAAATGAGATGGTGCCTTTTCTTTGTATTTCCCCCAGATCTGATGCAGGTTTGAAGTATGAAGATTTCAGTAACTACTTGGCCAAAAAATAGTATCAGCTTTGCTTTGCAAGGGGCAGGATCCAGAATCATATTAGAGCTGGGGGCAGCAGGGCTGTGGTTATCCCTTACACTCAGGTTGCTTCACAGATCATTGTTACTGCCCTCAGACTTTCTACTATGATGTCCTACTGCCACAACATTCATGTTCTGATCATTAACTAAAACCTCACAAAACTCTGATCATATCTGGACTGCACATAAACTGAACAACACATAGTTTGTATCAAAACAGTAAATAAAATCTATTTAAAAAGCTGTATTTATTATCCAGTGATGCCTAACTAAAAAACAAGAAGAAGCAGATGTAATTTCAAGTGGTTTTCCAACATAAGATTTTAACAGCTTTATGAGCATAAAGCTATTGATGGAACCTGGGAGGCTTTCATATCTTCACTTGATTATATTTTAAAATAGCTCAATAGAGAGAGAAATTCTAATTCAGGAAATGTGAAAAGGATTTGATATCAGGAAATGCAAGCACTTCATTGAACAGTGCTTTTATAAACATTCTGACCTTAAATATACTTTTTCAGTTTACCATTAAGATATTTAGAAATTACTTTATTCATAGAAACCATGTTAGATGCCACAATCATTAGCTGAGATTCTCCAGTTACTTTACAGCAGCATCTGTCACTCTTCTTAAAAATGAAGACCTTTGAGGCCAAAATTTGTTCTGAGGTCTAATTTTATGTGTTTTGGGGTCACATAATTGTAGAGTGATTATATATTTGAATGTACATTTCTGTTTTGCATTCCTAATGTAGTTGAATTAATTAATTACCTGAGGGGAAAAAAAAAGCTATTTCTGTGCATTTTAAACATTTTTCTTACATGTTCTCATCACAATCCGTGGCTACAATAATGATCATCATCAATATTATGAAACCCATATTCAATTTCAGCATAAAAATTCAAGTAAGTTGCAAAAATTCAAGTAAGTTTAATAATACTTTTCACAACAAAGGATACCCTGTTTTCCAGAGGAAATAGCTCCATATGACCAAGTCCACTATTAACCAGCCCACACTTCAGAGGGATTAGCAAGTAACTATATTTGAGTTCTGCATCTGAGAATGCTAAACCATGACAAACAAGGAAAAGCTCTCATGCCATGTATTAGATAGTATGAAAATATTAAGGAAAAATGAAGTTTATGTCACTGCAATCTTCTGAACTTCAGGAAGTCTGTTTTATCCTTTCATGTAATCAGCTAATTTAATAAATTTTGCCTTGGGGAACTAAACTGCATTAAGTTAAAATGGTAACAAGAACTGAGAATTAAAAAGCTGTTAGACTGACTTTTTCTGTAAAATCAGTGCCAAAAAATCTATATTCTACTTCTTTCTTTCATTTTGTTTCTTCATATAAATTTTCTTTTTATCTATTTGGCATTAGAAATATATGCCAGCTATGACATTGGATTTGAAGCAAATCTTGTTTGGTTTTTTTTTTAATAATACTTTTCACAACTTTTACACTTCCTACTTGGCGAGTCCTAGAGAGTCCTACAAAATATACTGTAATCCAGGGTGATTTATTCTGACATATGAATATGACTATGATAAAAACACTGACTACAATAAAAGATGAAATGAAATTTCCAGAAAAATCACTTCAGACTATTCCACTTGCATCATTTGTGCCTGCATAAGTTTCTGTCTATTCCCTGCACTGTAACAGAGTAGAAGGGTCTTTCTCTGCAGCTGTGATTCATCCACAATGATCTGTTATCACAGATTAGAAAATTATCTTCATAGTGACCCTGGCCACCATGAAATGGGTTTCTTACAGAGGCAACAAAATTCCCAAACTAGCATTTCTTTATTTCAGTGTCTTGGTGAGAATGAAAGGATAAATTATGCACATGGGATAAATTATGCTGGGGAGTGTGGTACAGAGTGACAAGGCTGCACAAAGAAAGGAATACAGGACTTGAGTCCCTAGAAACCAGCTGTTGTACCCATGGAAAGCCCAACTGGACGTAAAGAACAAAAATCATAGAACAATACAATGGTTTCTGTTTTCCTTGCCACCCACTAGACTAGGCTGCTCAGGGCCCTGTCCAACCTGGCCTTCAACACTTTCAGGGATGAGGCATCCTCAAATTCTGGGCAAAAGTCTTTACCATGAGAGTGGAGAAACCCTGGGACAGGAGTCCCAGAGGCTGTGGAATCTGTGTCTTATGAAATTTTCTCAAGGCCCTGAGAAACCTGATCCAAGCACAAAGTTATCCTTATTTTAAGCAGGGGGCCAGTGACTGAAGGTCCCTGCCAACTGAAATCATTCTATCATTCTCTGACTGTCTTTTCCTAAAGAAGATGACAACTGCTTGGAAACTGAATTCATCTTCCTCCAAAAGAGTTTTGTCCATACATAGACCTGATGTGACCTTTCAGACAGTGGTTTGCAATATTTATTAATCCGTGAACATCAAAATGTTTGCTGTGGTGATTCAGATCTTCAGAGCAACTTTCAGTATCTTTGGAAGAAGTTTCTTTTATTTCATGAGTTTTCACAGATTCTTTTTTAATAGGAAACAAATGCCTATGTGTCCATATGCCACACTGAAAACTCTTGTTATGATGGTTCTAATGAGAACAGTATTGGATCAGACTCAACTGATTATTTTGCCACATCATCCTTTCTAAAGAAATAAATTTGCACTTAGTAGTCTGTGCTCTCTCTCTTTTCTTTCCATGTATACTTCCCTTAAGTAAACAGCTTAAAACCCATATACCATTTCTATGTAGGGAATGCAAAGATCTTTTCTCCTTTAAAATATTGAAAAATGGGAAAAATAAGCTACCTGGCATTTATTAGCAAGAATTTTTACCAAGAAACTTACCTTTTCTACATATTAACACAAAGTCATATGGAAAATGTATGCATTCATGGAGAGAGTGAGACTCAGACATCTACTTCTTGTTCCATTTCTCCCAAAAAAGAGTAGAAGAACCTTTATAATTACCTGTTTCCATTTTCCCATCTTGTGCTGCAGGCCCATCAGGAATTACACTCTTCACCTGGAGAAACTCATCTGGCTCGTCCCCACCAATGATGGTAAATCCAAAACCCATGTTGCTTTTCTTAAGAGTTGTGCTGAGGAAAGTCCCCTTCAGCTGTGATGCATCACGGGTGAAGAGTGGCTTTTCTACATCAGTCAACACAAACAGGAAAGACAAAAGTTCTGATCTAGTCACAACATAGCAGGGATAGAAGATAACAATATCGGCTGGCACCAAGTGGCAGTGTATCAAAGGCAAGAAAATAAAAGAGTGCAGGCATTCCAGGAAAAATATTTGTGAGTTCTTGTACTAATACAAAGCTAAAAGCATATTTTTTTCTATGGCAGATCAGCTATAAATAAAAAGACATAAATTTCCTTTGATATTGGAAATCCATTTAGAAGTGGATATTGTGTAGCTAAAATAATTACAACAATAAAAATGATCTGCGAGGTAATTTAAAAATCTCTTTCCTGACCCATAAATTCAGCTTTGTCTACAAAGTAATACATTCTTCATAATTTCCCTCCCAACCACAATGAGGAAAAGATCCCCTGTGAACGTCTCATTCCATTTGTTACCAAGAGGAGGTAAATATCAGATGAGCTTTTCTCTCCAAACACACGGGACTTAGGCATCCAACAAGTGACACACACGACTGCTGTGCAAACCTCGTGGCTCCTCTTGGTGTGCCTTGGGGTGCAGTGTGGGTGCACTGGGGTCACACGGGGGTCCCATGCTGCACTGGTGAGGGAGGGCTGGGGAAGGCGCAGGGTGGTGACCCAGCACGGGGTGAGGGAGGGCTGGGGAAGGTGCAGGGTGGTGACCAGCTGTCCCCATGGGGCTGCTCTGGGGACGTACCGTAGAGCCCGCAGGCCCCGGGGTCGCGCCGGCACTGCGACAGGTCGCTCACGCTGCGGGACCTCCTGGGAGCGGGGCGCAGGCGGGCAAATTTGGGTCTAGGTAAGGTTGATGAGGAGCTTTCTACTGTTACAAAGGAGAACAAGCCTCATTCTCTGACTGTAACCTTATGTTAAAGTTAATTTGTCTGTACCAGTTCTGTTTGCTGCTATACAGCTCCTTTTGAGCGCATTAATTTTTATGTTACCAAGTGGCTGCATTCTTGTAAACTCCTATAACACTGTGCTTGAGGCTTTTAACTTAATTGATGCTTGCTAGATGAGCTAGATTAGAAACATACCAAACATCAATTAAGAGTAATTTAGAGAAAGTACAATTAAGTATTTTGGTGTTGCCAACCTTGGGTGCTCAAGAGACAGTCGTACATTCCCAGGAACAGAATTTATGATTTTACTTAGAAAATTACTTTGGGAGTCTTAATGTGCCTTTAGTTTCTCAGCCTTTAGGAAACACTAGATTCAACTTTTCTGCTTTTATCACTGCACCTCTGAAAGTTTCAGTTGGCTGGTGAGTCCTGCAACTATTGGAACTTGGACATTTAAGGAAGAAAATCATTAAGATATAGGTGATGACCTTTTGAGCATTGGCAACACTACTCTTTTAAGCAGACTTGGACAAAATCACTGTCACATAAACAGGAGAGCAGGATCTATCATCTTAACTAAGACAGCTGACATGGTACTGTACCTCGGAAACCTTGGGCCTGCATAGGCTTTGTTCCAAGTTCTGCGTTGGGCATGTTATGCTGCTGTAGCTTCCTTTTTGCTTCTAGGACAGGGTTTTCAAATTGAGTTCTTCTATTTATGTGGCTGGAAAAAAAAAATTGTTTTGATTAAAAACTGGGCTCATTTGGGTAAAATGGTAATTTTCACAGTAGGGTGCTGAATGTGGCTAAGGTGCATGTGGTTAGAGAGTAAAGCCCAGTGCGCCTCAGTGTGTCCCTTACATTCCACACAATTCCACACCATTTTGTTAGGGATGAGAATCTACAACCCGTGCCCTGTGTAATGAACAGCACTCAGCAGCATCCTATCACTTCAATATGCTGAACTCTGCTACAGACAAGTGGTTTTGATCTATGGGACTACGTATAAAATAGCAGCACTGCTGAAACATGCTACAGCAACAGTTTTTCATGTCTTCAGCTCTGTGTATGATTCAAAGGATCTCA
This sequence comes from Sylvia atricapilla, assembly GCF_009819655.1. Classification (NCBI taxonomy): domain Eukaryota; kingdom Metazoa; phylum Chordata; class Aves; order Passeriformes; family Sylviidae; genus Sylvia; species Sylvia atricapilla. The sequence continues at coordinate 12,157,958 of NC_089144.1, forward strand.
AGCACTTCTGTGCATTATTATCAATTAGTTGTAAGTGAATTTGCTCAATCACTTACAGAAAAAAGCCTAGACAACAGAGTGCTTTTATGGTGGTAATTTACAAATAAATCTAATATAGGCAGTAAATTGAAAATTATTCCTTTTTAGTACTGTGGTGTGTATCTGCTCAGTTCTACAGAAAAATCAGATGTAGAAACTAAATTATATGCAGATCAGAACTACATAGATCATATACGAAATATAGGAAAAGTTAGTACAAACATTTTTTCTTGATGTTTTACATTTCCTACTACAGGTCATTAAGTCCATCTCTGGCATTACACCACTATTTTTCTGCATTGTGTTTAGGACTATGATCTTTACTACTACTGCCACCATACCCTTGATTTCAATTCTTTAAAGCACACATTTTAACAATCACTGAGCTATCCTTCAATCCTCTCCTGGGATATGTTTTGCATTTTTCCTGAAGGAGGCAAAACAAAGTAGTAGGCTGCAGGGAACATAGCTGCAAGATAGGATCACAATAGAATCAAAGAGAAGGGGCTTGTGCTTCAAAGACTGTTCTGAGGAAACAAATACATATGTACAGAAGGGCAGGCTTATGTCACTCCTTACTCGCTCTCACTGGGTTACCATCTACTGAGGTCTTCTGAAAATCCAATCACAAACGCGGTTTAAAACACTTGGACAGGCTACCTGGTAACTTTCACAACTCTAAGATCCTAAAAGGGTCTTTTTTTGACATTGCAATGACCTTTTGTGTCACATTAAGCACTTTTCAGGTCCTTTGAGATTTTGATCCTATCATCACTTAAAAGAAAATAAGTGGAATTGCCATTAGGAAGTGAGGTAGAGGAAAGGCAGCAAGTCCTATGGGAGTGCAATACACTTTCAAAATAGGATTTAGTGGCCAGTGTTAATGAAATGAAAAGTCTTTCAGTCATGTAAAAGCATATTTGATTTAATGAGATGAAGTAAACGTGATAAATCCTTAAGTTGCTACTTTGTTCACATGGCTATAACTCATTCGAGTGGCTGCTAGCTTACTCTCATACTCTAAAATTTTGATTAATAGCTTTCAGTAAATTTTGGTCTATGCTGCAGACAGAGAAATTCCCTCTCATTTCTTTCCTTCTTCAGACAGGCTGTTTAAGATTCTAGGTATTCCTTTCCTAGACTGTTGCTCTCTGTTATTTCCAGTAATTGTCGGGGTCTTCAGCACCTTATTCTATTGTAAATGTAGAAACTTAAGATAAAAGGGAGAAAAACTTCACTAGTTAAAAAAGGAGAAAGCAAGACTTATGTGCATTAAAAAAGGTAATCATGAACTACTAACATAAGCATGAAAAAAGTAATTATGTGATGTGTTTATCATCTGATGTATTTCCATGTTGTAAAGGAAATACTGCTTTTGCCTTTATACAAAACAGTGATGAAACTCAAATGCTACATAAAGTTCTGAGCACTCTTGATCAAATGAAATGAATCTATATGAAAGGTGTTACAAGAAGACCAGTGAAACAGAGCATTCTATTATAGAAGATCAAAGGAGTTTTAGCTTTTTATTCAAGCAGAATTAATTCTGATATATAATTGCATTCTATGAATACGTTTGGAAGTAAATACTAGAATGTATTAAAGATGCCAGGATTTCAGACTTGAAGTCTGTGGGCTTCTCACAAGAGAAGTGTGAAGTTAAAAAAACAGCTTCTAGTAGGAGGTATGGAGTACAATATCTAGCTTGTTTTATGTTAGCATTTGATAAAGTTAAAACCAAGGTTGCTACACACGTGGGTTAATTACTTCAACATAGGGATCATCTCTTTCTTTAGGGGCTCTTAAGTCTCCTGCCCCGTTCTCCAACTGCCCTCCACGAGAGCAGAGGTTTGCCATGGCTTTTGTGCCATATCATGCAGATGTAATGGATATCTAAGATTACACTCTGGATCTTCATTCCGGACCTTGCATTATGGTTAGTGTCATGTTGCAATTGCAGGGCACATCCCAGAGCTGCAGGAGGGCCCCTACAGGCCTAAGATTCAACTTATGTGGTTCTGTGATACAGAAGAAGTTGGGATTTTAGCTAATCTGTGTTCATGGCTCAAGAAAGATTAATTACTGTGCTGCTGACATCAAAGCTAGAATCCTTTTTCCTTCTGCCCACCTACAGTTTGTAGGTAGAGTTTAAGTTGTGGTTTGGTCCATTTAAACAGCAATATCTTTGATAACAGCTATCTGAAAAATGACATTCTGTCCTATCAGATCAGATAGGAAGACTAAGGTTCTTGAAGCACCTCATGTTGTTGGTGTAACTTAAATAATTCTAAGCTTCAATTTATTCCCATATTTTGACTGTTTTTTGGAAGTGTACAATCTCAAAAGCACAACGTGAAATTTCCAACTAATTAAAAAAAAGATGCATTAAATATTGTGTCCAAGAGGAGTCAAAGAAAAGAAAATTATATTCATAACCAGTCATTTTTATCAGTCAGTAATATTGTATTATGTTCCTGTACTGGTGATACATGAAGCACATCTCTTTTATGCAATTTTAAGTGCTATGCAGCTTCATGGCTAAATCAGAAAAAGTGCTCCTGATGAGTTTACTTGAGAAAGAAGTTATTAAGCTGAGTAATTCTCTTGAAAAAACATTCTAGCTTTTCATCTACCTACTTCAACAGCATACAAAATATATATTACTAGCCTGGGCCTTCATAAGACAAGCCAAATATGAGTTTTAAAGATGGGTACAAGTAAGTGTTTTTGTGGTTAAAACAGATTTTGAACGGTAGCCAAAATATATTGCTCATTGGATCTAATTCAGTGAACAATTCTAACTTCAATTTTCTCCCTTTATTTTACACAATATGTATTAAATCAAAAATCCTAATCCAAAGCCTAATCCAACTAATTTCTTCTAGTGCCACTGTGGCCGTGCAGAGAAGAAGTGGCTAACTCACTGTATTTAACTGGGGACAAACCCTCAGAGACAGGATTTTCTTTTGAGCTGCATTTGCTTGTGATGTCAAAATACTGTCTCCATGTGATGAGGAGGTACCATCACCACCAGCCAGCCTGAAAAACATAGATACAGTTCTGCCCTCGCAGCAGTCAGTGGGGCCAGGCTAAGTTGTTTTTGTGATGAGTTTCAGGTTAGATGCACTTAAGACAACTGAAACATCACCTCAGGAGACTTGCAGGCTGTAGAGCCTAATTTGCAGACTTTAGTTGATGGTCAAGGCACTGAGCTCTAATGAAATGGTTGCAGGTCAGAGCACCAGTAGAAGGATTTTAATTGATCTCATTTTCTTAGCTACTTTAATATGTGGGCTGGTGTTTTTTTTTTTTTTTTTTTTGGTAGTTTTTTTGTAGTTTTTGCCTATAGCTTTTAAAATTGTTTCCTATTACCCAACAAAGTAGTTCTGGGGACAGGATGCCTGTAAAACGGACATTCTAATCCATAACTTGTTAGTGTCTATCTACTCAATATTCACGTTTTTCAGTTGATAACACTTTATAATGACAGAAAGACCTGAGACAACTTTTTCTATTTGAGTAGTAACAGAGTGTTGTCAGAATTTGTAAGTCAAGGAGGTATATTTTTCCAGAATAAATATCTACAGCTAATTTAGGTGTTCTATTAGAGAGCCCATGTCTGGAAACTGAGTTCTGTGTTGTAGTTAATCATCCTTAAAGAGGGAAACAATCTTTTGGCAATTAGAATCCTGAAAGACCCAGTGCACTCTAATGGCTACTTTCTCTCCATGGTCCTGCACAGCTCAGTGCTGTTAGCTCTTAGTTTACAGAATAAGACCAGATTGCATGAAAGTTAACAAACAAATAGCAACCACTTCTCATTTAAACATTACAAATGAGTCTAGACTTCATAACGAAGCAAATGAAAATTATAATATTATCTCACACCTACATAAATGACTGATTAAGAGAGGTAGTTATACTGGAGATTTTTTTTTTTTTTTGGTAACAGAATTTGCAAATACATGATTAATCTTTAGGAACTCCACTAGCGAGAGGTGTAAATTTCTTTGTTTTGGTTTGTTTTCTTTTTTAGCTTTTTCTCTGGTCTCAGAATATTTGAGCTGAACATGGCTGCTTCCTGTAAGGTGAAATGGAGTCTGCCTGCCTCATTGCTCAACCTTACAAACTTCCCATGGGATACAAGCAGCTCAGTGAGCAGAGTACAAGCCCTTCTTTCATGAGGATTTTGGAGGCCTGCATGTAAACTTGGGCTGGACCTGAATGTGTGGAAGTTTGTAATCCTGCTTTTCATAATTCACCTACTTTTACGACAAAATTAAGAGAGTTTATTGTAATCTGATTTTATTTAGTTAAAAATGAACTCATCTGTTGAATACTGGTAATAAAAAAAGCTGTTGACTGTTACGTATTGTAGCAGGAAAAATGGAAAGCAGTCTTTGTTTCAAACTTACTGAGCTCAGACAGCAAATTAAACTACAGCTACATTTTACTGACTATAAAACCCCATGTGAATTTAGCAGGGCTGCAGCTATAATGCCATACCATGAGCATCCATTCCACTTCTAAAAACATCAGAGACTGCAGCAGGTTTGATGTATCTGTCCACAAATCTTATCTGTGGTAGGATTAATAAATTTGGCACTAACAGCCTTAAAATATGTCATTGCATGATAACATCTGGGCCTGGTGTCTGTTTACCTGTGGATGGACATGAAATTCAGACAAATACTTGTTCCTTTTCTGACTCTGCAGTGGAGGGTGAGCCTTGCTGGTGCCAGAATGCCTCAGGCTGCACTAACAACCAAGGGGAGTCTCAGCAAGAGACTGATGCACAGAAATGGCATAACACCTGTTACACCCCAAAATACACCAAAACCCACTGGGGCAGAAGCTTTACTTACACCCAGCAGCTGCATAATTGCACATGCAGAAATCTTTGGTGGGGGTTAAGAACAAAATGAAATGAGAACTGCAGCCTTTACCTACCTGGTAAAGGTAGGTAAAGGTATCATAAAAGAATTCAGGCATCACAAGGGGGAGTAAGTGACTGGTATTATGTAGGGACTTCAAAACTTATCCTTTTGCTTGAATCTGAACTAAGGTGACTTGAGCTGAGCAGCAAAGTAGATGGAGCTGCTGCTTCTTTCACCTGAGGGCAGGAAGCAAGCTGGGGACAAAGAAGGAGAGCAGGTGCTCTGGCATTTGGAGAATGGGACAGAAGGAGTCAGCAGAGCAGTGATCAGGCACCATTTTCAGTTGTTTGTTTGCTTTGTAGAAGGCTGAGGAACATGCAAGGGCATCCAAAAGCTGCTGCTGTGACAGCAGGTAAGAAAGGGTCACTGTCTTACATCTTCTACACCTCCAGAAATAAGATGATTTTTTGATCCCCCTGCACACCTGAACCCTTGCATAACAGCAGATTATCCTGAAGCCTGGAAAAAGCTGCATCTCCAATACATGGTCAGGGCAATCCCACAGTCAGTGTGTTAGTATGGATTCACGAGACCAAAGGAAAAATGTGAGACACAAAGGGAGTTTTCTATTTTCTATGAAACAACTAAATAAATATACTTCTTGAATGTCAGGATTTGAATCCTTTCAGGTGAGGGGCCATATTCTCTAAAGATCTCTCTTGTTTAATAAAAGGCACTAATGGATAGTTGTTTCTCAACCTTTCAAGTGCTCTCTGCACAGTGACAGGAATGGTTTTCTGTCTCCTCTCCTGCATAGTGTCTGTAGAGAGTGGAGTGAGAATTGACCCCTCCCAAACAGGTATCATAATCTGAATCTAGATTAATTTTGCATAAGTCTCATTCACTGTGTTAAATTAAAAAGCAGAGGAAATTATCTCTTAGATCTACTTATGTACAAATTGGCCAGGTTCTACTATTCAAACAAAAGCATTTTGTTGGCCTTTGCACAGAGGAAGAACCTTTTTTTTTTCTTGTTTCATGACTAAAATTAAATGTGAAGAAAACAAAAGCAAAGGTTGTACTATGAAAACAGAATTTATATTGCTTCCAGCTGCACAAAATAAACCACAAAATTTTATATGCAGCTTATAAATAACTTGACTTCTGGTACAACCAGTATAAACACCTGATTCACAGTGAGGACTACCCAGAAATGGATGTTAACTGAGCTAAAATGATTATGCTTTGCTCTATTAATTGATGAACAAGATTTATACCTTGCTGGATATCCAAAGCTTAAATAGAAAATGCAAAATCTCTTTAATGGATATGTTCTTTGTACAAGTGTCTGCTGGAATGGTACCATGAAACCAGACCCTGGATAAAGAGTGACTGAATGCCTGAGCCACTGATTTGGGACGCTTTGAATATATCTAGATACATTAACTGCATTGGTGACTGAGAATTCTTAGTATACCCTTAGTTTAACATGTCAAGTAATTGTAGCCATTCTTCGACAGGCTGAGCATTGCAGAGGACACCAGTGTTAGGTTATGACATATTAAAAGCAACTTAATATTGAACTTGGGAACTTACTCAACATAATAAGTGCCATAAATGGGATCATCAATTTTCTCCCAGCCATATGGAAGCTCTGAAAAACAAAGAGTTAATCCCTCTCAGTAAATGCAGTACAGAATGCAAAGATTTCTAATAACAAAATTGTGGATCTTTGCTGGTCTTTGAGGGAAATAATAGTGATTTTAGATAGAGTGACTAAAGCAAATGTCAAATCTGGAACACACCTCATGGCAGCCACAAGTAGTAGTAACTTGGAAATCTGCATGTAAAACCAGCTCTCAGTTTCTAAAGCAACACATTTTGGTTGAACTTCTTTATTGTCCCAACAGTTGTACCACAACTGTTGCAAACAACTGTAGCACATCTCGTGTGACATCACCATCAGAGAAGTGAGGGCATTCTATTTTCACAAATAAGTACACACACACACAAAAAAATTTGCTTTTTGAGCTTTTTTTCCTAAGAATCCTGGAAAAATTGGTCTAGAAGGAATGAAAAGAGTTTTTCTCCTGCCATATAAGTACAGTTAGTATACTGAAATGTTTGCATTATTCTTCTTTCTGTGATGGCAATTCCACAATCTCCAAAGGCATCCTGTTCCAAAGGTTAGTTATATATCAGGAACACAGGAGCACAGAACAGTACATGAAAGTATAAAACAAAATAAGATATATTTGCATCCTCTGGGCATAAAACTAACTACATTTTTCAGAATCAGAGATCCTTAAAACATTCTAGTCTTAACAATGACACTGTTATAAATATTAATTCAATAATCTTGAAAATCAATCAGCATTCATTTGTAACCAAACTGCCACATACATATTCATGCACATCCATACTTATTTTTTTATCACTAACAATGAATGCTTAAAAAATTATTATACTGCCAGCAGAATTTCATCTTGTGTTTAAAAGGCACCGGACAGAAGCAACAAGTATCTCAGTTGACAAGAACAGAGTCAAAGCCTCAGTACCAGATGTGGTGACTTGGATGGAGAAGTCTCACAAAGAGATGGGCATTCCCATTATCCAGAGGTATTGATTTCTGTGCAGTTAAAGACTATGACACAATGTATGGGGACAGGTACGGAGATTCTAAAAGGAAATTTGACTCTGGATTTCCTTCTCTTAGATTTTTTTTTTTTATTTTTAAACTCCGTTGCACTATTTTAAAGTAACTTTTTGGAGACAAACAGTACTGAACTAGACACAACAGAACTGATTTAGAATATTGTTAGCTTTGAAATCTTCCTAAGTCTACACTCTGAACCACTTTTGTCAGGGCTATTTTGTTATTGTCACTTCATAGGAATAAAGGCAGCATAAGGTACTCAAGCAGGTCATGGAATTACAGAATGGTTGATGTTGGAAGGGAACTTTGGAGGTTGTCTAGCCCAACCCCTCTGCTGAAAGCAGGGTCAGCCAGATCAGATTGCTCAGGACCATCTTCAGTCAGCACCTGAATATATCCAAGGATGGAGACTCCACAACCTTTCTGGGTAACTCAGTCTGTCCCCTTTTGCCCCCTGTCCTGTCACCACACACCACTTCAAAGAGCCTGGTTCTGTCCTTGCACCTTTCTTCATGTATTTATTTAGATAAAATCTCCCTTGAATCTTCACTTCTTCAGGCTAAACCATCCCAGGTCTCTAATCCTTTCCTCATGGGAGGGATGCTCCAATCCCTTAATCATCTTAGTGACCATTCACTGGCCTCTCTTCTTTATGTCCATGCCTCTCCTGTACTGGGAGCCCTGGATCCAGCACTCCAGCTCTGTCTCACCTGTGCTGAGCAGAGAGGCAGGATCATTTCCTTGATCTGCTGGTGATGCTCTGCCAAGAGCAGCCCAGGATGCTGCTGGCCTGCTTTGTTGCAGGGGCACATCATGTCAAGTCTCTAAGCATTAGAAAGCCCTGGTGATGCTCTTTCCAGACCTTCTCAGAACTTGTGTAAAATAAGGTGAGTCACCCTACAATGGCTCTCACAAATCGTGTCTATCTTGGGACAAGACTGTGTAATGTAATCCATAAATATTCAAAAAGAAATCAGCTGATGCACAAATCCTGTACTGTCCCTACAGAAAGTTTCATTACCAACTCATGCATTATCAGTAAGGAAAAAATCTGCTATGAAAAATGATGCTCTTACCAAACACTATGATACAGAATGAATATAAAGCATTAGCTTAAATACTATTGGTACATTTTATTTTTGTGTAACCTTGCACAGTTTTCTTCTGCTATAATTATATCATGCTGCTTTCGTATCTGTCCATCTAAAATTATATTTCCTTAGAGAAAACTCAGACAGGTATCAGTAAAACCTGTACATAGAAATACACACAAACACACACACATCCCCATATAAATACACACACAGAGGTTCCTCTCCCAAAGTCCATTAGGAGATGCATTTTTTCCAAATATGAAATAAATAAATAAATAAATAAATAAATATACAAGTAGATATTTTGTCCATCTTTGAAAGAGGGTATTTTTGTGTAAGTATATACACTACAAGTGTATAGATGCAGATACTGTATTTAATTTTATGTACTCATAAAAAACTAAAATAATTGAGGATTCATTTTAACCTATTGGCCTATTTTTTCCTAAAGTAATACTTAATTGTACTTACGGACTGGCACAACTACCAAGAAGGAAAAATTCCATTTACTAGTGTAAAAGTCTGTAAAAAACGGATGTATTTGACATACTAAGGAGAACTCACTTTTAAATGCATGGATTGAATGACTGATTATTTAACATCATAAGATAGCCATGAGTTCAGAAGATAGAAAAACAATATTACCTTTGTGTACCATAATACACTCCATGTAAGCTTTGCTCTGATTTTATTATTCCATTTAAGGTTTGGCCTATAAGCTATGTTTAATTAAAATTCTCTGTTGACCAGTAAAACAGAATTGCTAGAGCACAATCCCCAGGCCCCTGCCTGTTGAGAATGGCAAATAAGATTAGTGGGGTGGAGTTTACTACAGAGGTTTTCTAAGAAGAATCTTCTGCTACATTAGCTTTCAGGAGCACTGTGATTATTTTTCATTACATTAAATAGTGGCATCTATTCCATTTTTCACTATTGAAATGAAAGATTAAAGGACAGAAATACTTTACTGCTTCATAAAGCAGGAAGCTAAGCATTTGCCAGATTAGGGGTGAGGGCATTACAGTTTCTCCTTTTGATTTCACTGTGCCCAGGGATGATCATTAGGGATGAAAGTGAACAGTAAATATTTGTAAAGGAGAATTGTTGCAAAACACTAGTGAAGGAGATTGCTGATGGCAACCATGATGTGAATAGGGAAAGGAGCTATATCTTACAGCTGATATTCATTTGGTAGCATCAGCATGCTCATTCGTGTGCAATTTTTGCAAGCACTTGTGCTATAATATGACAGACATCATCTTCAGGAGCTCAGCACTTCTACCACTCATGTCCTCCAAGTCTCTAGACTGCTGAAGGTTTTCCCTGTACAGAAGGAATAAAATAAAAAAATCTACCTTTTATTTTTGAATCTTAAATATCCAACATCCTCCTATCATCCAGCACAGGGCCTGTTCAGAAATATTTATAAAATCACCTTTTAAGAATCAGTAATAGTTTGTGCAGTGGTTTGCAGTGCTGACACCATGAGGATGTAAGATGCTGGATAATCTGTATGGTATGTTTATATCCTCCAGTTTTTCCAATGCATGCTTCATTCCTTACAAGAGAAGCAGCATCTAGCCAACACCAGTCATCCAAAACAACCTTTGCTCAGTAAACATCTGGATGAGCTTTTAATTCAATTAATTTAAAGCTGTATTTCTAAAAGTTAAATGCCCAGTTGTAATGAAAATGAAGGAAGAAAGGAAGGAAAGAAAGGAAGGAAGGAAAGGACAGAAAAGAAGGAAGGAAAGGAAGGAAAAGAAGGAGGGGAAGGAAGGAAAGGAAGGAAAGGAAGGAAAGGAAGGAAAGAAAGGAAAGAAAGTAAAAGAAAGAAAGAAAGTGAAAGAAAGAAAGAAAGAAAAAGAAAGAAAGAAGGAAAGAAAATATGAATTAGAGCAGGTCACTTTAATAGTCAATTGTAGTGCCTTCTCATCCCAGCCTACTTATGCTAATGGTGCAGATGCTCTTATTCTGACTTCAGAAAGCTGATGCATTTCAGAATGATTTTTAATGGTGCCACTTAACATTCTCTAGGGATGGAGGAAAGAGTACATATTGGATCTCAATGTGCCAAGATGAAAAAGCATACTACCAAGCCCAGAGATTAATTTTTCTGAAGTTTATCATTTACTAACTGAGTTAAAGAGAGTCATAAAAACTTCTCAAGGTTTCAGAACAACAGACAGCATTGTGTCTCTACCCCACAGACAGGCTGGAAAGAAAGATGAGAGCATATTTCCTGATTCAGCTGCAGTCAAAATATTTGTATGGTTCAAAGGAATATAGCATGAGAGAGAAAAAGAAAATATAATGCCTGCTGTTATTGAAAATACTGTCAGTAAGGAAGTGGAAGCTGTGGAAGTCAACATGAGTTTGGTTCACCTGCCTTGTTAACACCCAGGCACATGCCAGGAATAATTTTTTAACCTATATAGGAAATTTTCCTGAAACATACTGCATCTTCCCATTCACAAGGCTGTGGATTTTTAAATTTCTTGCTTTCTCTCTTTCTCCCTGTTTCAAATTCAGTTTTGCCTTTTCACGTCAGTTACCTACTGCAGAGAGCATCATAAGAGTTGGATTAAAGTTATAAAAGAGAGCAGCCCCCCAGCCCAAAGCAGTGTCACAGTCTTCCAGTTTCTCTAAGAGATACAGTCTTTGCAAATGTTCATCTCTAAGCCTAAACCAGTGCTCCTCACTGCACAGCTTACACAAAACAACATTGCTTGTAATACCCTAAGGCACAGCACAGGGGCTCCCAGGGGGTCGATGCTGCTCCAGGCATGCTGTGCTGCTCCCTCAGGAGCTCAGGGTTGGAGATATTTGGTTTGGATGCTTTTCTTTGTGCAGGTCCACATTGTCCTGATGATACATGAAACACATTGCAGTTGTGCTGCTGCTCCTGAAACCTTTGATACAAGTTGCCGTAAGGAAAGAGAGGACAAAACTACCCAGTGATAATCAGGGCTTAACCTACAACCCCCATACCTATGTGAATTCTGCCAGGTCACCTATCTGCATTCCATCTGGAGCTCCAAAAATGAACCAAATCAACAGGCATATGCTGTGGTAACACTGAGGGGGTGGGGAGACAAAAAAATAGATAAAAAAGTTGGAAGCTGAATTATTCACTCTCTCGGTGAAAATAACAACAAAGGTAGGACAGACAAATCCACCTCCACAAAAAAAACCCCAACAAACCCAGACTGATTATTCCTTTCAAGGAAGATCTGGAAAATGTAGGGAATGTACTACCTCCAAGTCAAGCCATTTAAGTTCAATTCCAACGAAACTTGTGCTCTCCAAATGCTATTCTCATACCAGGAAATTTCACAAAATCATGACTGTTTATGTTCTGTCTGCAATCAAAAAACATTCATGTGCAATTTATTCTCACAAATAAAATGTCATTATGCAAAATTTCTCCTTGCAGGATGGAAATAAATGTCTAAGTAATACATCTGATAAATGCATCTTCTTCCTTCTCTGCAGCTTATTGTGACATGCTACATCCTTAATTATGTAGAACATAAGATTACTTATTATTACTATAAATTCAATAATATTTTTCCCAGCATTGTTACTGTGAAATAGTGGCAGTAGTAGGGATATTTTTAAATATTAGGTATACTTGATTCCTCTGACAGGCAGAACTGTGCAATTGCTAATTAAGATTTGCATTAATGCAGTGAAAAAAATGTCAACTGAATTACTTTTTTATGCTTGTTTTTGTTTTGTTTTTGTCTTCATTTTCCGGTCAATCACAGTCTATAAAAATAAAATAAAAAATTAAAACCCCCAATCAAATAGAAATAAATAATTATATGTTGAGAACTTAGCTAGATTACTGTAGGCAGTGCCTGAGATGGTTTCCTTAATAAAGGTTTAATAAGGAATTCAGTGCTTAAGAGGTAAGTGGGAAATAGCTGAAGCTGGTCTAAAGTACCCTCCATGGGCCTTTTCAAGAGAAAGCCAAGAGTTCCTGTTAAAAGATTCCAAACAAGTTACAAAATCCTGTTTTCCATGTATTTATAAAGAATAGATTTAAGGAAAGCAGGAACACTGAAAAAATATTATTGAAACTTTACATTTTTTTTTTCATCAAATCTTGTTATCCTTTCATCTTGTTCTCTGTCCCTACTCCTGGATTGGTTGTGCCAGATTCCTGGTTCATATTACAGAACTTCTGCAGAGAGAGAAGCTTAAACCAGCTCTTTGTTGATCTCAAAATTTCCCACTAAAGTGACCAGCATTCTGCTGGGGAAATAGAGATATTTCACATTTTAGCTGCAAATTCTTGCTCAGAAGCATGGATAGGAATGCATCCAGGCTTCCTTGGAATAATAAAACAGCAGTGGTGCCTTAGCTTCCAAGAGGAGGGTGGTAAAACTTCCGAATTCTGTGTTAAATTACACGCCATCTCATTTTTAATATAACAAAGGGTACACATAAAGAGAGTCTGCAACACCCTCACAGCTGATAGCTTTTAACTAGGTGACATGGGTGGTGCTAGGAATGAAGTCCCTCCAGGATGAGGGACATTTCTGCAGATGCTGGAGGAGCTGGTGGCTCCAGGCCCCCGAGCCGAGGTGGCACTGCCGGCTGCTCCAAGGTTCAGCTGGGCAGTGTCAAAGGCCAGGCTGAATGGGGACTGGAGCCACCTGGTCTGTGCCAGGGGGACTGCAATGACACGGTCTGGCCCTGGCACACCCATCCTGCCTGCAGGACAGGAGCCCTGAGCACATCAGCTGCACGCTGCATTATCAGTCTGTATTCCAGAAGTTCAGCAGATTTGCTTCATGCCACGCAGAACTCCAACATGGAAGATTCTGCCTTTGAAACGGATTTTATTAACACAGCTGTTATATGCTATATTCTTTAGACTTTGAAAAAAACAAACAAACAAACAAAACAGACTGAAAAGGAACACTTTTTGACGTTTTGCATGTTCAAATCTTTCAATGCTCGAATCTCACTACTGACTGTATCAATTCAGCCTTGATACAAACCAGTGTTTTCTATCTAACAAATGTATGATGTCATGGAGTTAGGCTTTTCTTCTATTTCCTTTTCAGTCTCTCACTTTATTTATGTTCCTTGTTTTGTTCTTAAATGTTTAACTGCATACTCCGTAGATTTGTGGAGTTACTGAATTTACTGTTATTATAAAACCTAAACCCTCAAATTTGGCTACTGACCTAAAAAGGTCCATATAAAAGTATGTAGCTACTAAGAGTGCAGGCCAGATTTTATGGGAGGCTGCCAGGTATTTTGTCAGTCAAATTCAACAACTTTACTTACCCTGTTCACCTCTTAATCTCTAGCATAACAAATTAAAAAAGTTTATCATTCTGCAACAAACCTAAATGACACATTTCAGGGCTATTTTCAGTGCCTTTATTAAGGGGGAAAGGGGTACCCTCAGCCTTTGCTCACAGGGTAAGTATCCCTGCTCTTGCCTGTCTTGGTTGCCCTTTGCTGAACCCCTGTGTATCATAGAGTCCAAAATCTGGATTCAGTATTGCAGAATAACAAGTCAGTTCCCAGCCTGGACTGTTGCAAGATATTGTTCCTGCCCAAGTGCAAAACAGTGCATTTGTCCTTGTTGAAATCCACAGGGTTTCTGCTGGCCCAGTCCTCCAGCCTGGCTGGGTCCCAATGCAGCCATGCCCCTGACTTGCTGATGGGTCCCCACGGGGTCACCTGCAAAGCTGACTGTTTCCTCCTTCAGACACAGAGATGTCAAACAGGGGGGATTTGTCTATAAACTGCTGCAATAATTCCCTTCCACAGGCATTCAGGCACAGTGTGGCCCATTAACAACTGCCCTCTAAGCCTCAACACCTAACCAGTTACTTACATGAACAGTTTGCCACCCACCCAGATTTTTAATGTCTTAAATGCAACACACAAAACTTTGTGACAGACAGAAAAAAACACACCTTGAATAAGTCAAGATAAACGACCTTCACTGCTTTTACTCCATTCACAAATCCAGTAATTTAAGTACAGCCAAGAAGCTGGCCAGACCTGATTTGCAGTGGGTAAATCCACACTAGGTGTTCCCAGTACACTGGATATGGATGGGTTGGCGTTACCTTTCCCTACAGCAGTTCTCGTAGGGCTGTGCTTTGCTCCAGCAGCTAAAAAAGTGTTGATAGCACACCAGTGTTCTGATCACATGATGTCTGCTCAATAATTAAAGCTAAGAGAAAGGACAAGGAAGGAGAACAATCATTACTCATGACATTTCTCTTGCAGAGCAATTGCTATGTGTGCTGAAGTTCTGCTTCCTGGGAAGTAGCTGGACATCACTTTGCTGATGGAAAGAAGAGAGCAAAATGTTTTCCTTTGCTTCCACATCTGACCATTGCTCTTACTTTACTAAATTGCCTTTATCTTTACTCATGTTTTTTTCCCCCCATCTTATTTTCTTCCCTTCATCCAGCTGAGGAGGAAATGGGTAGGGCAGCTTGATGGGCACCTGGTACCCTGCCAAGGGCAACCCACCACACTCTGTCACCACTCTCCTCTTCAGGAGTCCAGAAATGTTCTCAGAGGACCCTATGTTTCATCCAGGACATTGTCAGGGTCTGCCTGTGTTCTGAGCCCCTGTGCCTCAGCATCTTGAACTTCACTGATTTCATGGTCACTTTAGCTACAGATGACAATATCACATCTCCTGCTAGTTCTTGCAATTCCTCCATAACAGGTCCAGGTGTGCATCACCTCTCATTTTCTCATCTGGTACCTGTAGCACGAGCTAATTCCCTAAAACTGCCAGAAATCTTGCTGGCTGCTTGTCTTCTTCCTTGTTGCCCCTGCAGCAGGCATCAAGGAGCTTAAAGTTCCCCATGGAAGCCAGAATCTGTGATCAGAGACTTACTTGAGTTGTTCAAAGTACATTTCTTCACTCTGATCAGGGAACCTGTAACAACACCCCAGCATGGTCTCCTTCGTCCCCTCCTCTGATCCTGCCCCACAGACTCTCCATCAGCCAGCTGCTTAGGAGAGCTCCACACAGCCATGCTGCTCCTGTGCATGGAGGAAGCCCCTTTTTCCTCGCCTCCTCTAACCATCTTTCCTGGTCCAACATGTTATTTTACCTTGTTTCTGAAGGATTTTAAAAATAACAACACCGAACTTTAATTAAAATTTCAATCAACATTAGAAAACATTTGATTGATGACTGTCTTTTTCTCACTGGGTCTTGGGAGTCTCAAGACAATGTTTCAAAATAAATCACATAGAATAATGCTGTCTGGTTTTCTGATGGCTTTTTTCTGTCATCTTATTACAACAAATGGCAATTACTTGGTTTTATTTGACAGGGCAGTGATGCAAATGGATAGACGTATCATAGAAAGAGACAAAAAATGTAGCATCTGTAGTGATAATGTAAAAAAAAATAGCCAAGTACTACTTTGTATGCTTACAATGAACTGATTATCTGTGGGTGGTCTACAATTAAAAAGCTATCCTGCCCAGACTGTAAAATTTCAAAGATACAGTACTTATTTGTGATGAGCTGCAACTGCCCCAGAATCACCAGATACTGGCCCTGGATGGAAATCCGAGAGCATGTTAAATGAACTAGTGCTCTGATCAAGTACAGGGCATCTTACATCTCTGTGTTTTATTTACAAGTGGCCAGTGAAGTTCTACACAATCAGATAGAAGATTCATCCTCAAGGCACTTTCTATAGGCTCTGTTTCCATGACTACCATGCTTTTTAATAACATGTTTTTACAGTTCTGAACTTGGCTGCATATACATAATGCAGATACAGTAGTTGTTTAAATAGTATTTGATGAAATAGATAAATCAATACAATTGATGAGAGAGATTACATTGCACTGGGGAAAATCCATGTTAACACTGCATCTGCTGAAGCAGCAATTCTTCATTTACACTAAGAAATAAGATTAGAGTCTGTTTTTTTCTTCTCAGTGGCTTCATTGCCTTGTTGAGGATGAGAACTTTAAAGGCCCATTTTTTATTACTTCTTGCTTTGCTGTACAATCAATAAAAAGCTGTTTTGGTTGCATGGAACTGCTTTCCAAAACTTCTTGTTATAACTTATTCATCATTATGCATTAGTGATATTTATGGGGACACTCACTCTGTACTTTAAACAATATGTTAAAAAATCCTTTGGCATTTGATTGACAAGGAAATATATATGAATTCACAAGCTTATTTCTCTTTATTTGAATTGTAACGCCATCTGCTAAAACTCAGTCTCAGTATGGTTCTGTGAGAGCATGAGAAAGGAACTTTGCATGAGAGGCAGGTGTGTGGACCTTTGTTAATGTGCCATACAATGCGCTTGCATTCATAAGGGCACTTTGCAATTTTAGTGTCTAATTAATACATCTATTTGTGTCAATGACAAAATCAGGTTTCTAAGTTGCTTTTCCTTCAACAGTTTTAACTGTGTGGGATAATAATTCAATAAAGATCCATCCATGTTTTCTTCGTGTTCCAATGTTCACTCATGTTGGCATGTCCTAGCATGGAAGAAAAGTTATAGGAAGTCAGAAAAATAAAAGGAAGGCAAAGGGAATACAAAATATGTGTGTTGTCACTTTTTATGATATTTCAGCATATCAAAATAAAAAATCATTACTATGAAAGAAGATGAAGGAAATACTTTGCCTTCTTTTTATTTTTCTCTCTTCCTTCTCAGTGTAAAACCTCCCTGAGAGTGAATAGAGTAGCAACCTAAACCCTAGAGAGGGGACTGAGAGGACACTGTGTCAGTGGGATGGAGATGGAAATGGGACAGAGAGACGGAAAAAACAGTCATTGGAAGGAGAGAGTGCCTGCTCACTTTTTTCATGCATGTGCAGCAATAGACTATTTGCATGTCAGGGGACTTTCAGGTTACTCAGTCATGGCTGCCTTTATCATAAACACAAACCCAGACAGTTGAGGAATCTGACTTTCGTGATACTGATACATGCAATTTTGGAATCAGCAACTGATCTACCAAATTCCAACAGAAAGTAACCTTTTCCTCAGTGTATGTCCTGGCATGGGTATTACATAAATTGGTTATTTAAATTAAATTAATTCATTTAAATTGCATTTGGGCTTAATGATTGAAGGTAAGTCTCTAAATTAAAGCTGTACCAACCCAGTGGCAGAATAAACAAATTTCAATTTGATTTCCTCTTTTGATTTACTCTACTCCAGTCCCTTCAGCTTCTTAAATATCAAGGTCACTACAAGTTATTTAAATAAAAGAGACCTCCAGACTGCTTCTCCTACAACTATCCCACAAGATGTATGGCCTACCACGAAGTTACTACAGAATATAGGAGCAAAAAATACAAAAATTGAACAGATCTCTCTCTCACTGCAGTATTTCACGTCAGCCTAGCTTTGTCTATTTTATGCCTTTCTAATTCTTCTGTAAACCAGCTTATAAGTAATCAGACAAAGGCATACACAGATATGTCTTCTACAGACTGAACTAGTAACAATTGACTGAAATTTCTTTTAAGATTTCTCCTTATAGCCCAGGCGAAAAAATCAGACAGAGTGATTAGGCTAGGTCCCCTCAATGCCAACAGATCCTGTTCAGAAAGGCAGTGAGAAAGGCAGCAGCATGACCTTACTGACTACAGCCCCAGTTATTTACAAAAATACATGTGTGAGGGCCCAAAAGATAATATAAAAACTGCTGTTCAACCAAGGCTGTCCCTAAATCACTAGAAAAGAGTCTGAGTACATCAGACAAATAAACTGCAGAAATTGCAAGCAGAAGAAATGATAAAATTGATTTTGTTGTCATTGTGTGTAACTATGCATAGCTGTATTATAACCAGGGAAGAGGAAATAAGTACAGAAGAGAACTTTTTGTGGCTGGTTGTGTTTCTTTTCAGTCATTTGCAGTCTTCATGAAACTTAATAAACTGTACTGCAGATGGGACTCAGAGGATGAAAATTTATTGAGACTTCTATATTGGACAGGTGTAGAGACTATTATCTTAAAGGCAAGCAGAGCTGGAGGAGGCTTGATTTTACATCTCTCTTGATAGGCACCCTACTGATACATAAAGTAATGGTGGAATTATCAGCCATAGCTTTCAGATGCAGGAGACTGAGAAAAATTATGTTTCTTTGTAATTTGCGTGCACTTACCAAGAGCTAGTCATGTTTTTTCTTGTGAAAGTTTAACTATTTTGAGCAAAATATTATATGCCTACTGAATATGTGTGCTCAGATCCTAAGTTTGCCTTTTGGGCTGAGCTACAGTGAGGACTTGTGGATTTAAACTCGTGTCTACTTTCTTCCTCAGTCTGCATATAGGTGCTTGCATTTCACAGGCTGAGTTAACATCTGGATCACTGGTCTGTGCTCACAGAAAAAGACAATTTCTGTACCACGGGAAAAAAATTAGCCTCCGATCTTTTATCAGAAACCTTAAAAATGCAGGGTACTGAATGCTACACGCATTTTAGGTGCATATTTGTCTCTGCTCCACTGACAAAAATAGTTGTGCAAGTGCCACGTTTGTAAACTGGTTGGGTTGGAGCACTTCTAACACCTGTGGCAATGGCAGGCTCTGCCAGCCTTTTAGCACACAGTGAAATGATAAAAATGTATTTGCTTTCCACTTTTCAGTTGCAGTGGTAATTACACGTGGCAGCTGGTGCTGCTGGAAAATCTGTACTGTTTACCAGTAAAGGAGTTTAAGTAGAAGGAGGGAACATGGTGTTGCTTCACAACTGTCTCATTTTTGTCTTTAATCTCTTTTGTCCTTCCAGCCTCTTAAAATGACTAGATGACGAGAAAGGACTAGGGGACAGGAGGACTGGTGGAAATATTGAGAGAAAGCAATGGTGTACCTCTGAGGGGAGGAAGACATGGGATGGTAGGCATGCAATTCTTGCTTGGACTGGCCCTGAATTGCTCATTTTCCTCCAAATATCATGTCTCTCTTTGAATTGTCAATCTCTTCTCATTTGCCAGTATTATTTCCTCTATTTTTCTTTTTCTCCCCCCCTATTTTTTAAAGCTTCTTTTTCTCTTTTATTTTTTGAAATTGAGTCAACAATAACCAGGATACCCTTTGGTCTCCTAAAAGTGTCAGAAGACAATGGTTAAAAGAACTGCAAGTTAAAAGAACGAGTGTTCGTACAGTTTGTACCATCTAGCCTGAAAAAGAGAGAATGTTTATGTCTACAACTTCTGAATTTGCAGAAGCTGAGTCTGTGTATCTGTACAAAGTGTAAAAGAAAAGGGGGGTAGCACAATATGATTTTAAAATCACAATCTGGTTGTTCCTTTAAACACAAAGCCCCCAGTGATATGAATATATAACTCATCAGTGAGTGCTTAACATCCCAAGGATTTTATGAAATTAAAATTCATTTAGATGGCAGTCTAAGGTCCTCCTGAGAATATTTGCATTTCCTTGCCTTCCTATAATAAAGGTAATTAATTCCACTCAGTTTTCTTAGGACTACAACTGTAAACAAGATAAATATGGGCTGTATCAGGCCTGTGAATTTTACATTGTCCCAAAGAGTCTGATGTTCACAATACCTAATTGCTACGTGGTGGGATGACCCTGACTGGATGCCAGGTGCCCACAAAATCCACCCTCTCAATCTCTTCCTCGGCTGGACAGGGCAGAAAAAATATAATAAAGATCTTCCCCTGTTCCAGCATGGACTCCTCCCTGGGCTGAAGGGACACAGCAGCTTCACCAGGGCTGCCCCAGGGGCTGCAGGGGATCTGCTCTGCACCTGGAGCCCCTCCTGCACTGACCTGGTGCCTGCAGGGCTGTTTCTCTCACAAATTCTCACTCCTCTCTCTGGGTGATGTAGCAGTTGTTTTTGTCCTTTCCCCTGCTTCCTGGCTATGCCATGCCAGAGGTGATGCCACTGCCACTGATTGTTTTGGCCTTGGCCAGCAGTGGCTTCATTTTGTAGCCAACTGGCATTGGCTCCATTGGACACAGGGGAAGCCATCTGCCACCAAAACCTTGCCATGCCAGCCCAATACACACTGTTTTCTCAGATTTCCAGTATCCTGCACTCTTGTGTTAGCTATGATGATATCTAATTACCTGCACAATTGGGAATCTCCTGAGCAACTGCAATACCACAAACATCAAGGTCACCCTCGTGTCCCTTCAGACCAGGGCAGTTAAAAGCAATTGGTGTCAGTGTCTCTGAGCTAAACTCTGCCCACTCTTCGATTTGCAGGTCAAACTTCTGCCCTCTGGACATTACCAAGGTTCTGAAATAATTCAATAAAGTGAACTGAGACACCAGCTATTCATAGCAATCAAACACAGGCATTCCCCTCCACACTTGGTGACAACATACTGAAATAGCCAACGAAAGTAATAATGAAAAATACTGTTTTAGTATCAAGGTCCCAGAAATCATCAATTCTCAATTCAATGTGTTCACACAGCAAAATTGGAAGTCGGGAGGCTGTTTTACCCTCAAAATTGCAGGCAACAGCACCTTCTTTGCTGTAGAATAGTAACTCACTGCAACCAGACAACAATTAAACCATTTCACAGATCAAATTATCCTTGACTGATGGGAAATTATATTCAGCCCTGCTCATGATTCTACATTGTTCTCTTTCTTATTAAAGTTTTCCCACAGGCTTTTGGGATCTTTCTCTTAACTGCTGAGAGCAATAGTTTAATTTATTAATAGGTTTGTTTATTAAGAATAAACATTAAAAAATCTTTAAAGGACTGGAAATTTTCTGTATGTCTGTTGATGACTATGTTATTTTGTGTAATCAGACTCGTCTCTCATGAGATGGAGCTCTCAAAAAAAGAACTCAAATTGTGATGCAGAGCACACAACTATGAAACAGATACTTTTAAACTCTTCTACAATTCGAGGTTACACCAATAAACCAAAACCTTTCTTCCATGACACTGTGCAAACCTGAGATAATCTGGGTAATTTTATAGCAACGAGAAAGAAGGGATACTTAGCAGGGGAAAAGGGACTGAGGAAATAGAGACACGTAATGTGGGAGTTGCTGCAGTGGGAACATTCCTGTGCTTGGGCACATGAATTTACATCTCCCAGTGGCAGCAGCTGCCCAGCCCTGGTGGGATCCAGACTGTCCCCTGCACAGCAGGCTCCTCTCCCAAAGAACCTGCATCAGTGTCACCATCTGATGGGAAGCAGCAGAGTTTAACCCCTGGTAACTGTCCAATATCCACTGTCTTATCTTAAAAATCAGAAACTGTTTATGGAGGGTTTTTTTTTTCTGTTGTATTAGCTAACCTAATGGTCAGAGGGAGATCACTCCTCAAAGGAAACTACTGCTATTGCCTCATAGGTAAGCCACTTAGGTTTTTAATTTTGAGAAATTGCTAAACATTTCTGATATTCAGGACAATTAAAGACTGCGACAGTAAAAGGAAAAAAAATATAATAAAAACCCAAACCCAAGGACATCAGCACTCGATCTTCTGAGAACAAAATGTTGGATTAAAGAAAGGGAAAATTCATTCAGTTACTGCAATATGAATGGTCTTGAGATGCCAAATATGAATACAAAATTGAGTTTTTAATCTATCTAAAAGTGTACGTCTGCAGTATTTGATTTAAACTCATGTCTAATGCAAATCTTATTAAATGGATGAAAATGTTTGAAAGAAAGAAAAGAGATCAGAATCAACTCCATAACTTTTCCCCTTCTTTCCCAAAATAGTACATTGATCTCTTCAGGACTGCACACAAAGGCCCTTAATGTTTTCCACAGACCAGTTTTTGCCTATTCTTTTTTTAAAATTTTTAATCTTAATGTCTATTTTTTATAACATTTGTGTTAATCTAGAAGCCAGAAAATAGGAATCTCTGCTAATGGTTCTACTTCTAGCATTTCACATTCCTTGTCAAAGTGATATATGCTAATTAAATGAACAGAAATAAAACAAATGTGCATAAGCAGATTTTGAAAATGTCAAAGTACAATTTTCAGTACGGAAACCTCTTTTCTGATGTCCATTCTAAACCAAATAGTAGACTGACAACATCCACAGCCTATTTTTCACATTTTCCACAAAAAGTACCTTGTAACTCCATTTGTATGCAGCTGATGCAAGACAAAAAAGATGAAGATAACAAAACCAGACAGTGCTGCCATATGTTCCAGTATAGAAGCAAATTATAGTACACTAACACCCCATCACTATCATATAAAAAGGCAGCAAAGATCAATGTACCCTAAAAAATCTACTAAAGAATTAAAAGATGGGTAAGATAAGAGTTTTAAATTAAATAAACCAATTTAGCCCCCTTTTTTCCTTCAACATTCCTATTCTTTTTTTTTCCCACTTTTCTTCCCATTATTAATATTGTTACAGGTTCTTTCAGTACTTTCTCTCTCTATCATTGGAAATCTTAATGTAATCTTTGACCAGTAGCTTCATATTTATTTTTTTCTTACAATTAAATCTTCCAAGAACTATAGCTTGAATAGCTTAAGAATGTGTAAGCTTCTTATGTCTGTTATATCAAAAAATCTCAGCCCACACATTAGTGGTCCTCATAGCATCAAATAAATATGTGTTATATATGCTGCTCTGTCAATTTTTTTTTTTAAACTGAAACATGTGACTTGTCTAGTTTAGTGCTTTAATGCAAGTCTAGATTTTCTCATTTCGACCCTCCCTATTTTTCCCATCAAAATTTATTTCCCCTTGAAAGAAGTTGAGGATTAGGGTAGGTTGTGCTTTGCTTTTCTACAGTTGTTGCTATGCATGGGTATTGTTCTGAGGGATTGAGGGTGTCTTTTATTAGGTTAACCTTCAGCTGAATTCTGAACACTTCATGTACTCACAGGGATGGAGCTGGAAATATGAAAAGGATGGAAAATCTCTGTTTTCAAGGTTCTCCTTTCCAAGCATTTACTGGACTCTTCAGTTTCCCTTTTATCTTCAGAAGGAATAATTACCTATGGGCTAATAATCACGTTAAAAATTCCAATGGAATTGCAATTTTCAGGAGAAATGAGGAGGGTTTTGAGCAACCTGGTCTGGTGAAAGATTTCCCTGTGCATGGCAGGAGAGTTGGAGCAGATGATCTTCGAAGGTCCCTTCCAACACAAACCACTTTGTGATATAAAGGATAATTGGTAACATGCAATGTGGACGACTTGTCTCCAGGAATGGCAGTTTCTCTACAGACAAGCTACTTCTCTTATTGCTTCTTTCACCCCTTCTTTTCCCTCCACAGCTTCCAACCAGTCACTGTTCTAAGATAGTTTTTCTCACTTCCATTTCCATATATCTTCTCACAAATGTGTTTCTTCTTTTCTTAATCTTTTTTTTTTTTTTTTTTTTTTGCAAATTGCCACTAATAATTTGTGTTGTTTCACCCTGAATTAGCATTCAAATGAATCAGAAGTCTTAAGAAGTGTTGTGACTTATACAAAATTTGTCAAAAAGTGGCTTTTCTCAGGACTGCTGGTTCTTGGTGATGGTGTAGGTGGGTTTTTTAGCCCAGCAAGGTGTCAATTGCCACTACTTTTTCAAAGCAGACACAAGTCTAATAATAAGTACATTAGTCATTTATATGGCATTCTTCACCCAAAATAATGATCTCAGAGCATCTGAAGTTCTGTGAACTGATCCAGTGCAGTGTGCAGAACCTCACTGGCCTGACAAAAGCCAATATTCTAGGTGGGGAAGGAGGACTCCTTACAGACCCCGTAGGAAGCACAGGCTGGGAAGACAAGGAGGTGGAGTTGCCCTTTATGTGACAGAACAGCTGGAATGCATGGAGCTCTGCCTGGGGATGGATGAGGAGCCAACTGAGAGCTTGTGGATGAGGATTAAAGAGAGGTAAGGGCTGGTCTGTGTTTTCTATAGGCTGCCTGACCAGGAAGCACAAGGATTAGATCCTCGACAGAAGAACCAGATTAAACTCTCTACAGAAAGAAACAGCTCCATGTTTGGAGGCCCTGGTCATCATGGGGTACTTCAATATCTGCTGAAGGGACAGCACAGCAGAGGTTCCTGGAGTGCAGCAGGAACTTCCTCATCCAAGTGAAGTCAAAGAGAAGTAATCTGGATGTCACACTCACTCGTTGGGGATGGGAAGGTTAAAGCCAGCCTTGGCTGCAGTGACCATGCGCTAGTGGAGCTCAGAGGTCCCTTCCAACATCAAGTATTCTGTGATTCTGTTAGGCCAGAAGACACTGGCAGCATCTACAAGATCTGAGGCAGCCTAGATAACTGGATAATTATTTGCCAAAAGTATAAAAAAAATGCTTAAAGAACTCCATAGAAACAGGCACAAGAAAGATAGTGCAAGTGTACAAAAAAGGGAAATGTACATTAGTATACAATGTGTGAAATAAATCCAGCCTCTGTATTTATTCCTCTGTCCATTTCAGCTTCAGTCTTCGATTGTGGTTCCAGGATGTGTTTCAATACAGAGCCTGCTCAGGAGGCACACACCTTCTGAAAATGCTTAGGTGTTATTGAATGTTTGCTTTTACAGCCTAGATCTTTCCAACCTAAATCCTTATCATGGAAATTAATTGAATATTAAAGAGAAATTTGGTTTCCTGTTTCACAAAAGCATTCCCTTAATCCTTAAAATGATATCCCATTCCAATCTAAGCTGTAGGACTTTTAATCATATTTACATATCCATTAAGTTCTCCTTGATCCCACAGGTAACATTTTATTGACCTATTTCTGTTGCAGCTCATTAAACACAGCTGTTCTGATGCTTAAGAACAGAGCAGAATGTAGACAAGCAACCCTCCACTCCTCCCCAATTAAGTGTAAAGGTGTAAAATTCAGAAAAGCAAAATGGCTGATTTAAATTCTCTCATCTGAGTTCTCTTCTCAGGCCCAACCAAGCCCTCAGGTTTTCCCTCACCATTTATTGAGGTCTATTTGCAGGATTTTCATAGAACAAAAGGGACTAAATGTTGCCCTCGGTCCGCAGTGTATAAACCCTCACTGCAGCCACATTTACACACCTTAGGTCCCAGAAACAGTCTAGCAATAGACTTGGCAGCACACAGCTGCAAGAAAACTAAATTTATCTTGCTGCATCTCATGCAAAATAAGACCTTTAAGAGCTAGTCAGGCATCCCCTCGACGTGTTTTGAAAGCTGGTACTTGATTTGTTTGCTGCGCTGGAGTTGTCAAGAGTTTTCTTAGATTCTAAATTATTCTGGGGGCCGAGATCAGCTAATAGTCATTTGTTTGGTAACCTCAAAAAAGGGCTCTATTTTATGCTATGTGACAGTACATATTAATAATCATAAAGTTATAGTAGCAACAGGTCAAGCAATGGCAAAACAG
Source organism: Sylvia atricapilla (assembly GCF_009819655.1). Taxonomy (NCBI): domain Eukaryota; kingdom Metazoa; phylum Chordata; class Aves; order Passeriformes; family Sylviidae; genus Sylvia; species Sylvia atricapilla. The sequence continues at coordinate 12,183,948 of NC_089144.1, forward strand.
TGTTTTCAGCATAGCTGAAAAGTATTCATTCTGTAAAACTTACAAGCAAACACAATAAAGACAAAAAGGACTGCTGAAAAAGTTTTCATCTGAGATATGTAATGAAAATTTTTTATCTATGATAAACAGAAAAATTAGAAAAGAATTCTATATTCTTAGCAGACTGAGATGGAAGCAGATGGAAAAATTGATAAAATGGGATAGATGGCATTTCAGCTTCTGAGCCATAGAGCTGTTGAGCATTTTTGCTTTTCTGAGATTTCCAGGATATGCAGATATGTTTCTATTCAATTAAGCCTGGATTTGCCTCCAGTTACAACTCAGCATTTATTGAATTGTAAGGATCCTTATATTCAAGAGTTTATGTGCTGACTTCAGGTAAATCATGATTCTCAGCAGCATCATCCTCCCTACTGAGGTATTTTTTGTTTGTTCTTTAAATCACTTGCTCAAAGCAATACTTGCTTTCCCAACATGTAGTTGAATTAATTCTCCAACAGCTTAGCAGAATTTTTCCATATGAAATGCCAAATCTGGTTTCTGTGCTCAGCTTTCTTTTTTCACAATGCTACTGATATGTGCTTACACACTACTCCAAAATATCCACGAAGTACAATAACATTATGTTAAGAAGCCTTTAGATATGATATTTTAAACTGTGCTTTTGATTCATGATATTTAAACCAAGAGATTAGCTGATTAAATGTGACAAAATAATGGCACCTGCTTTTGAATGTGGAGCTGCTATTACTGGTGCATAGTTAAAAGTTGCTTTGAGATTGGTAGCTGCAGCTTGTATTGAATCCCTTGGACCTGGGCCAGCACACATTAAAGTCAATAGAAAGGAGATTTGCTTGCACTGAAATTAATCAGAAATGAACTCATGACATTTAGAGGTAGCAAAATTGTATGTACTGTTTACTTAGCTTCCTAGATGTATGGTTATTTTACCTACAGAAGCAACAGTTGTCATAAGAACTTCTGGAATGCAGAAATAGGGATACTTATAAATGCACAATGTCAAGTCCTTTGCTCCTAATGGAATTATCTTTAAATACTCCCTTTAATAACATGTTTTGCTTATGCAGGGGGTTTTAAATACTCAAAGGAAAAGATGGAAAATTCTATTTCACAAGAAAAGCATTAGCTTTATAATGTCTTTTCTTCAGAATATACCAACGTTTTGAAATCTCAAATAAATTAAGCAAATACTATTATGCTCATATTTGCAGATGGGAATGCTGAAACACAAAAAAAGATGTAATTTCTCACAGTCATATATTAAATCCCTGGCAGTGCATGGGACAGAGTCCAGGACTGCTGATTCTCTGTCAACCACTAGACTACACTACTCTCAGCAGGATTTAAAGAGCCACCTTCAGTCTCAGAAAGACATCAGCTTTGTAAAATATAATTCTGCAAAAGATTCTCGGCTGGATTTCACATGCAGTACTTCTAAGTCCAATCTTTTTCCACTCATCCTATTTCCCAGGTTTTTGATTCACAAAATGTTTTGGGATTAGCTTCTGAGAGCCTTGAGTTGCAGCCAAACATGGATTACAGATCAGATAATGCTAATTACTATTAATAATGTGGGCAATGGTATTGCAAATTGAGAAATTATCACGGAATTAACTTTGTCACTGAAAGTTGGAGTGATGCTGCAAGAACACAATATCCATAACTAGAGATCAAAATATCATAAAGATTAATCTTTAAAACATTTATTCTGAATGGAGTTGGATGATAAGTAAATTTACCTACAGACCCATAACGATTCAGAAACTGGAAGTAAGACTTGGGATAGATTTGGCTGCTGATATTTTTTTCTGGGTGAAATTCATAAGAACAATACTTGTTTAACTTAAATACAGTGTGCAATTACTTCCAATCAAGATATGGCCTTCATGTTCAGAGAAGATTTGAAGGAAATTCACCATTTCCCAGAAGTATACCCTTACTGGTGTTCTCAGTCTAAAAGCAACTGTTTTCACTTGCTTTTGCTTTTTCAATTCTTGTGATTAGTTGTTTAACAGACTAGAACCTGGAGTTCACATATTTTCCTATAAAGAAGCATCCTTCTCACTAGGTAAAAAAAAAAAATTACCCATACTTTGTATTTTTTACTGGTTGGCTGTGCACAAAATGGAAAGGTTGAGCACAGGATGGATTAAGAAAGCAATGAGGCATGAAAGGCTGGTGTATAAACCTGTAACTGGGAAACCTCTGCCCACACCAAGACTTCAATGGCTATGACGGATGTGGTTAACAAAACATCTGTTTTAGGTTTAGTGTCTTACACTACAGTATTGAGGATTTGCTGGAACAGGTAGACACATAAATATGTGCCATTTCTATGCTCACATCAGCTTTTTTGTTACTTTTCTCACCGCTAGCAGTCATGAACATCTTTATGAATGATAAGGCGGAATTAAAAGAGAGGCAACTGTGAAAATTTTGTGATTCACTGCACTGCTCCTGAAAACTATTCTTTCCAATCACAGAATAGAAATTATATCAGTAAAAATTTGAAAATTGGGCAAATTTTTGTGCTATGTCAAAATTTTAAAACTGACCTCTGAAATAAATGTTCTCACAGAAAATGTGAGTTTCTAAGTGCTGAATCACAATATTTTAAAAAATATTATTTTTGTAAAATTAGTTACATGAAAAATTATAAACTGCTTATAGCCATTATGCAAACAGCAAAACGTAACTTCTAAATGAGGTGTTCAATCATTTTTTAAATTCAAATGATTGAAAAATATATTCAAAATTTTTTTTCTCTAATATCATTAGATATTTGGTGACTACATGGTGGTAATTTCTCAGCCCTAGTTAATGTATACTGTTTGAATTTATTACACTGGAATATGTTTGTTCAAATGAACATCAGAGGCAAATGATGAAGGGACCAAAATTATATTCTTTATAACAGGACTTCCAAAGAGTAAGTGATATATTCTGATGCTAAAATAGCTGAAGACTTTCAATATTTAGAACTGACACTCTAAAGAGATAAATTCTGATCTGTAAGTTCATTCTCCTAAATTGGAGAAAATGGTAGGCAAAATCATTACTGTGGAGATGTTTCAACCAAGATTTATATTTCTTCAAATTTCTTTCTTCAGCCTTTCCCCAGATTATTATGACAATTTTGTTACTTTCTGAAGTCCCTGTAAAATATAATCTGATTATTTATTTATAATTTGCAGTGAAATACTGGTTAGCATAAATCTTTTAATGATGCTATTACAGATGTACTGATACTACACCAGAGTGCTCTGTGGAATTAAAAAACATTGCATGTGTGCTGGATGTAAAAATTGTAAATCTGAGCAAGGTTGACCAGCATGTTTAATAACCTCTTGCTCATCAACAGCTGAAAACCGTGAATGACACAATAGATAGCAATGCCTTTGTGACAATTTTTTAGCTCATCTGTGATTCTTAACTATTAAAATGTTCTACTCCTGGCTCACAGGCGTCATAAGTACACAGAATCACACAATGTTTCAAACAAGCAGTCGTGGTGGATGCTTTGAAAACATAGTACAGAAATGGTATTTCACTTCTTTTCAGTACCACAATGATGTAATAAAGCACCAGTCAACAAATCGCAGAGATTTTGGAGAATGGCAGGTGACCAAGGAAACTATGACAACAGTATTATAATAAATTCATCTCTCAAAGGGCTTTGGAAACTGTTCAGGCACTTGGATTGTTAGTGCAGCATGTAAAATATGGATACCCCCCCCACACACACATTTTCAGACCCAAATGGGGCTGTATTAAGCTGGGCTCACTGCCCCACTGATGCTGTTACACAGCTCCAGGGGCAGAGTGAGGAGCAGCCAGACTGGAGTCTGAACAGAGCAGACACCCAAATACACACACATCCAATTTTGTACATCTGCAGGCACATGCTGCTTTGGGGGGTCTCACTCTGGGACATTGAGACATATGAAGCATGATTTCATAATTCAGTGGATGTTTTCACAGTATTATCTTTTTAACACTGACATAGATTTTTCCTCTTGCAGAAATAACAAGCTAGCAGAGAATGGCTGTAAAACGAATGGAAAACCAAACCAAAAGGAAAAAAAATCTTTGCAAGGCAGTGACTGAGTCTGTACTATCTTACTGAAGAATATATTAAAGTTAAAGGTGCAACATTGCATTACCATCTTTAAAACCTTAAATAACCTCAGCTAGAAACAGCACTTCACTTTTTGCAGTCCTTTCTTTTTTATGAGAAACCATGCTGGAGAACAATCTGATTTAAAGAATTTGAACTCAGTAGTTTTAAACTTCTTTGATAAAAGAACATAGAAAAAGCCAACAAAAGAAATAAAATCCTGCCAGGGTATCTGCCATCTGATGATGCTAACATCTCTATAATTCAGTTTCTCAGAAGACAGAAATCTACCTGATTTGTCTCTTTAAACTAAATTCAGCTGGATTTCCTCAAGTACACTTAAAGCCTTAAGTGTGACTCACTTCAATTAAGGATCTGGAGAGCAAGGAGAAATAACTGGTCTTGGAGAAAAAAAAAAAAAAAAGAAAAAAAGAAAGAGAAACTGCAATGCAGAAAAGCAGCAGTTATAAAATGGAAGTTTCAGCCCATGCTATTGTGGAGTGGAGGTCAGACAAGTATGAATGATCACAGGAACGAAAGTGGGGACAGTGCCAGGTCTGGTGAGTCTCAGTTCTGACCAATTACTGTGGCATCACTCTCTGACCAAGCAATGGAAAAGAGAAACTGTCCAGAAAACTTGTCATACAAAGAAATATGACCATTTTACCAAGGTCATATTCACATTTACACAAGTGGAAGCTGTATTTTAAAGCAACTAGCTCGTGATTCTATAGCAACTGTGATTATTAAAATGTGTGCCCACAACCCAGGTGGTTCTCCTGGCTATGCTTCAGGCAAACAGGAGAACACTTCTGGGTGGGACATCAGCCTGGAAGAAAAGCTGTCCATGGAGGTTCTTTCTAGTGGCCCCAACCCATATTCTGTGGGCAGTGCTGGCCACAACGACTGCCACCAAGCTGCTGGAAAACCCCCCTCATAGCCTTCCTTCTACTTTGAACTTCTGATAGAAAATAGAAATGAAAGTGGTCCAGCTATTTCCCAGAAAAGGTCCAGCTATTTCCTAAAATGGCTCAGAAAAATGTATTTGGGACAATGATAACAAAATCAATAGATCTTCATATTGAAATGCTATAAGGAAGTTGCTGCTTGGGAACAGATTTTAAAGAGAATGTTTTTACATCAAGCATGGCCTTTTGTAGACGCGAAAAAATCCCTAAATGTTTCAAAACCTGGTCAGGTAAAATTTCTGCAGATCTTGTCCTTTCTAAGTATGCATAAATGTGTCTACTGATGAGATAGAAATGTGCATCTTCTTATCACAGCTGTACTGCAAACTTATCTGCATGAGATAACAGAGGGACAAGTGACAATATCAGACTTTGTAAGTATTTGTTCTTTCCAAGCTCATGGAATCTAAGATACTTGAATTTCACCATTCCTTGTCTGCTGGCACAACCCATCCACTCTGCTCTTCTTCTCACATGAAGGAAAGGCTTTAATTGAAGCTGCTCTTTGCAAAGTTGCAGATAAACCACACAAACAGAAATATTTTAGTGTCATCCCCCCCGCCCTCCCCCGCTTTTTTTTTCTTAATTTTCAATAAAATATATAGAAATTAATACTAAAACTTTATATCGAAAACTGAAAATTTAAGATTAGTTCCAGACTCTTAAACTGACCACCCAAAAAATGACCACCAAATTATAGTGTAAGAATGCAGGTCTCCAAAGCTAGATTCAGCAACAGCAAGCTAAATCAAGGTTCAAACTGCCCCACTTGGCCATTTCTTCTTGGAATTCCTTGCATCAAGCACTTTGCAAAAGAAGCAAAAACATCCCACAGCCACAAGTCTCCACTACAGCGCTCTGACCTATGCCAGAGTACACAAAGTTCTGTCCTTTGTACTCAAGGAAGAAAGAGCCTAAGTGAAAGATACTCATACCAAAAAGACAATATTACAGTCTATCTGAACAAAAGATCCAAACTGAAATCACACAAGAAACCTGAATTTCAATGTGTTTGGATTTTCAGGACTGTGTTTCTATCACCTTAACAGCATTATGTAACAGTCTCTTTTTCTTTGTCTGTGTTCATGTATTGAAATATGTTATCTAGGCCAAAGTTTAGTTCTGTCTCCACCTGGATAACAAGATTCAGGAAGACAATCACCACACGGCAATTTTTTTCATACCTGAGGTTTATTTCAATATAAATTTCACACTGATATGATCACAGAAAAATCAACCCACTTATAAAAATCCTGGTTTTCTTCAAAGCGCAAATGAGATGCAGAGTGAGATCAACATTTCAGTTTCTGGTTTTGATTACTTGGTTGCATAACGATACTGCTGTAAATTAATTAATATGTATACAGCACAATGCAAATAATATTAGTCTGAGCAAGGACACAAGTTTTTAAGGTTCCTAGAAGAACTAAAAGGTCTCTGAAGAGACCAGAATATGGAGCCACAAAAGCCAAACAGCTGTATATTCCTATGCAGAGTGACAGAAAAGGAAACTGGACAACCTAATCCCTTGTATGTGTATATTAAAACTGGCAATAAAGGTTTAAACAGATTTAAACCAATTTAAACTACCACACTACTACAGACTAGTTCAAATACGTAAAACAAAATCAAAAAGCAGATTGTGGATTGTAACACTAGAGATTCCACGTGATAGTAAACCCAACAGCTAAATAACAAGGTTTTACTGATTCTATTACCTGATATCCACAAAAGGTGATCTGATCTGTGAGCAGGAATATTGCTAATTATCTCATTCAGCAATATGCTTAGCAGTTACATAGCAGCAAGCATTCAACAATATAAGTGTAGTTAACAACTTTAGTATACAAGTAGCGCCAGCCCTCAATTATTTTATTTCTTAAAAATATTCCAGAATCTTTTCTGCTACTGAAGAAATGCATAGACTGAAATAGTGATTTCACAGTACAGATAGTCAATAAAATTGTCTTCTTGATACTGTATTTACTTCTCAGCTGGATAGGTGTGAAAGTATACAGTTGTTATAACAGTTTCCATAGCATTAATGAGACAGTTTCCCTTGAGCTGCAGCAGTTATATTTCTTGTTAATTTGGTTTTAGAACATTATGGCATGAGCTTTAGTTTATATCTTTGCAGAGGTTAGGAAAATCACTATGAAGAAAATCAAAATACTAAATGCTTTGAAAAAAAAAAGGTTTTTTTTCTTGCCATCTTATCTAGGCTCATGGGAAAGAGCTACCCCAAATGCAGCAGAACTAGTGGTCACTGGCACATCTACTTGGTTTTGGAAGTTGATCAGAATTTCACTGAAAGCTTCATAGAACTTTTCTGTAACAAGTTACTTGGAAATCTGGCTTAGGCAAAATGCAATATTCTCAAGCCTATACCACTTGTACTTACAGTGTAGTATAAGTGCATGCTTCAGGCAAAGTCTGAGACTGAATTCACCAGCTATCCATTTTCTTGCCTTCAGAAATTGTCTGAAAGACTGCTCTGAGGCAGCTCAGGTGTTACTGCTCTAAGTGGGAGCTTTAGATACATCTTGTGCTTTTGAGAATTGCTGATGTTGTAACCCTTAGGGGCAAGACTTCAGAACAGGTTCAGGATGTCTCCAGCTGCTCAGGAGCCTCTAGCCATGCCACTGCAGTCCAACCAGTCTGGGTAAGCTACACTGCACATCGTCCTGGGGAGGGCCAGACACAGCAAATCCTCCCTACTTCTATTCCACTACTCCTGCCTCTCTTCTGTGTACACACAGAACTGGGAGCCCAGCATCCTCTATTGCATTTCATCTGGAAAAAGCTCTCCTGGGAACCACTGACTGCCACTCAGCTGCTGTGAGCTCATCAGCTCTGGCTAGGGCACTTAGGTTGAGGAAACACCACTGCTTCAGGTGCCCACTTTGAACCTATTCCCATCAGCACCAGTGCCTCCTGTAAGCATTGGAGATATTCCTAGAAATATCCTGAGAAGCTGGACAGGGAGTCAGTCTTGGGCTCCTGCCCCTGGAACTCCCAGACCCATCAATGAACCACTGCAAACCCAGCTGGCAGGTAGAGGAGAGAAAAAGCTTTCATAGCTGCTTCTTCCAACTTCTGTGTGCTGAAGGAGATTAAATGGGCAAACGTATCTTCCTACACAATGCAATGAGTGTAGAAATAACTTGAAAGTCTGCCTGCAGTCCAGGGCAGTGATGCAGGCCAGATGATTCTCATGCTAGGAAAGGTCATTGATTCCCATGCTAGGAAACTTAACTGTGATTAAATAAAAAGGTGGAGTCAAATTAATTATATGCAAAGGGAGGTTGAAAAGATCAGAACTGCTTTAATTTTTTTTTTTTTACAGATGGATATATAGAAAATAAACTGAACATGGTTATCTTCTGCACATTTAAATAGGAAATCTAAAGCCAGTGAATTTAAGTAATGGAAATATTTTTTTCTGTAACACCTGATTAACTCAGCACCACAGAGTATCACCAAGACTTAACAGGATTTAAAACAGGCTTAGTAATTTGTAAGTATAATGAATATTTAGGATAATAACTGAAGGAAAAAGGTCCTTCAGATCGAGGTCCTATCACAAGCTCATGAAGGTCAAGAGGAAACTTCCTCTAATTCAAATTAAACTTTAATTGCCACTCCTGGGCTTCCTGTGCTTCTCTCTGAAGCACATGACATTGTTAGTGTTGATCAGCTACAGGAGTGCCTATGCTCATAACATTCTGCAAAGCAAGACCACTAACCTAAACCCTCCACAGATTTCTGTACGAGTGCTGTGATCTCTACTGCAAGAAATAGCCACTAAGAAAACTCTGTGTGTGTGTTTTTGTTAACTCTGTGATTTGGCAGCATGTTGTGGGTTGTCTGTATCAGTCTTTTGCTGATGGACTCTCCCTTCCAGGGTGCAAAAAGAATATTCACCAGTATTCAGCAGTCACAGCAAGTGGGAAAACCAGAAAGGCAGTATACAGTGAGACAGGATGCAACCCTGCAAATAAAATGAAAGGCAGAATTGTGGGCCTGAGTTTCTTTGATATGCTCTCCTCAGATTGTCCCAAATGATTGTCTTTAACAGCAACAGTGCACTGGAAATCACCTTTGATTTTCAGAATAAATTAGACAAACCAGGACATGCACTTTAAAGGGTTCTACAGCTGAGTATTTGTTGTGTATGCAACTTTTAAATAATCACATTGAAATTGCTCCCTGACGGCTTTCCTTTGCAAGTGACAGAAACTACATTCCAGAATCTTTTTGTTCAAACAAAACTTATATATATTTCAGTCACTGGAGATTGGCTACTTGCATTCTTATGACAACATGAAAGCATATTATTGAGTGGAATTCCTACTTCAGCAAAGAGAAAACTCAGTTACCCCAAATTCCTCCTACTACTTCAGTAGATTAACATTATTCTTGTCACTTCCTGTTATAAAATGTTTCCTTATTAACATTTCATTTCACTAAGCTGTTCTAATATACTTTACCTTTCAACAGTCAACGAGACTGAAAATCTATTCTGATTTATTAATCACTGGTAAAGTACATAAACCATTCAGATTCCCAGAGAAATGGTGTAACAAAACTACAAAAATAATATTAGTACCAATCAAATGCTATAGTTATGACAACTAACAAATTCAAAAGCCACTTGCACTAGTAAGTTTGCGTGTGCCTGTTTATTTTCTCCTTTACAGTGCTTTTCCAAAAATCAGAATTTTAAAGATTAAAATAATTTCTTCTATAAGGACAAATCAAGAAATTAGCAAATCCCAATATGTATTAGTATTTATATTTTTGATGTTCATAGTTCCAGGATGTCAGTTAGGTTTTGGGGTTTTTTTCCTTAGTGACAGTTTTACTTCCTGATAAATAAATACATTTTATTACTTAAAAAACTGCAAAACACATATCACGTATCGACTTAAAAAAAGAACATCCCATTCTTGGGAAAGCAGGGCTTATGAATCTTAGGACACTTTTAGCCAAACATTTTACAAGCAAGCCATTTGAGTTTGATTTATTACATACTGAATTTCTTTACAGGAGCTGAGTAGAAACTCCAGAGACAGCCACTAATCTATTAATGTACACACACATCTTCTCCCACAAACTTTTACACAATTAGGCCAGGCTATAACTTTAAATATAAGTGCTCATTATCTTAGCTACACAAATCTTTAGTTAATTTTCATGCACTATTATGGAATATGGGTCAACCTCATTATTTCCTGTCTACTGAGGATAATTTCTCTTCCTGTTCATAAAAGCTGAATGTCATAACCTATGAATTAAAATACTTGCCTTGTATCCTAGCTTTTATTATTATTACTACTTATGCAAGTTCCACTAGAAACACGACTTTTTGTTCTGTGCCTACGAGTTCAAAGCCCAAGGTGAAACTTCACACTAAAAATTATAAGTGATTAAACTGGAACCTGGCAGAGACACAAACCCAACATGAAGAGTTCAACTCATTAAAAAAACATCAGGCAGGCAGGTGCCTGGCAGTTCTGCAGTGACTGAGTCACACAGCAGATGGGGATGAATGGAAAGGGGCAGATCTTAGCTGGGGTGTATTGCCTGAGCTCTGCTGCCTTCAACAGAGCTGTCACAGGTCACATGAGAAGAGATATGCCCTTGACTACTGCACACAAAAAAGCAGATACCCATCCATGTGGGTGACTTAAAAGCAATGGCAAGAGGCACAGTACTGTAACATGAGGGACAAAATTCCACCACAACATCTTAATATTTCATGAGTAACTCAATTTGCTCAAATGCCAGACTTTTTAATTCCTGCTTTTGAATTTTATTGTCTTTTTACATGTAGGTTTTAATTAATAACTCCTTGTTTGGCTGGAAAAAGCAAAGACTTTAGGATATAAATGCATTAAACCCAGCGTCACTCCTCTGCTGTTACAAAGTTTAATTAATAATCCCAAGAAAACCAGTGTTTACTGCACGGATGTGCAACAACATTCCACCAAGCTCTAGTACCTTTTTAGTGGAGTGTATGAGTGTGTGCAGGCATTTACAAAATGACCCTTTTAACTCCTTTCCAAAGTAAGACCAAAATTTAATAGCTAATTTTTTTCACTTTTAGGCCGAAATACATATTTTCATAGTGGCCTGTCAACTATAAGAATCCTATATACTCTCTGAGAGAGCTCTTGATTTTAAGTTTTTGTCATCCTGGCAGCAGCATGCATGCTTCATCCTCCCAAAGTACAAATATTTGGGATGCTAAGTGTTGTATCATGTGAATTCCCTGGGCTCCTGATGTTAGATAAGGGGGCACATGGACACAGGATACTGGTCCTGTGAGGGGTTTGCTGTGTAAAGGTAAAGGGATTCAGCTGTAGCTGGGCACCAAAATATTGCCCAGAAGAACTCCTGGCAGCACAGGGCTGTGTGTGACTCTGATGCAGAGCATCTCTACATCTCATCTCAGCATCTCTGGGCTCTTGTGTATCCCAGCTCCATCAGCCAGGTGGGCTTCCCATGGGAACACGGTGGGGCTGAGCTGAGAAAGGAGCTGTGGGGCAAAGGGAGCTGAGGGTTAGTAAATGTGTGGCAAGAACATGTGAGACTCAGCACGTCTAAAACCGTCCACGGAGGAGAAATCCATGCCCAGCCTGGGCTGTGCTGTTCTAATTGGAGTCACAGGGTGCCTGACAGCCAGAGCCTCCTGCAGCTAATGGGACTTGCAGCTGAAATATGATGATTCAACTGTGAAATTTCATCACTGGGTATGATGCTGGACCATACCAGTCCAAATGACAAACTCTGAAAAGCGAGTAAAAGTCTTGGAATATGTCAAGTTTTCTTCTCAACAGGGTAAATTGGCACTGCTCCTGGTCACAGTAAGCCAGAGTGCTCTGGTCAGTATGATCTAAAAGCAGATACTGCTCATGGCCACATAATGAGCCCATGGCTGCTGTCATATTGAACTGATCTGCAGCAATTTTTATTTGTGCAATGATCCTGTCCTACAAATTCTTAATATTACAAGGATGAATACAAACCTGGTCTGATTGTGAGCATGGTGTTATGCAGCATTGGGCCCACTGTTTGTACTAGCTGAACCTCTTCTCACTGACTTACTGCGCTTCTTAATTAACATGACCTTGTAGGTCATTATTTTTATTTAAGGGAAATGCTTAATGAGCACTCTACCTAGTCGCTGTAAAATAATTGGAGCCACTTAAAAGTACAAGAGTCCTCAGAGAAGTACCTGCCCTGCTGTGCCCCACAGGCCTGAAACACCAATACCTTTCCTGCAGGATCAGGGACTTTGTTGATTCTGACAAAAGAAAAGAGTTTGAAGCCTCAAATATTATCTGTGGGTGCTAATTCCTCCCACTCAAATGATGTTAAGGAAGCATCACTTCATCAGAGGCTGAGAAGTCCAAAGGGCTAAGAGGTCTCTGCCCACTCCCCTCATCTTTCCAGTTACTCTTCTAGACTCTCTTTAGGTTATTTTGTTGGCAAAGAGCAGAATCATGATGTCACTAAGTTCAGCCAAGAAAGCCTTTGGCACCCTAGCATCCACTGGGGATGACTCTTATTTTCCCTACCAAACCTCCCAAAAGGCCCACCAGCCCAGGTGTGGGATCTACAGGGCTGGCCTGACATCCCTTCTGACAACCTGGAGCTTCCATGGCAATGCTGTTCCTCATGCCCAGCTCTTTTTTCCCTGCCTGACTCACAGATTGCCTCAGCAATCCTCAGTCTATACATTTTTAGTTCCATACAGCTTCCAGCTGCTGCACATGTTTCCTGGGAACTGTTGGACCTGGTCACCAAAGGCCCACACAATTATTAAGAGGGATGCTGCCTTTCCAACCCATTTAGCCCTCAATATGAGGAATGCCAAGGCCAGAGGATGGTCTACCCTTAGTGATTTCTTTCTTGAGAGCTCTTCAATTCACAAGTATACCCAGCTAAGTGCAGTGCACACAGTGGACACAGCAAGGCCAGGTGTGGGGTGTGCCTATGGGGAAGGACTGGCCAATGTGATTTTACTGAGATATTTCAGTTGCAGTGAGGTAAATCTTGCCCTTTCATTCATAAGCACTGCTGGTTTTGTTCATGTTCTGCAATTTTGTATGGAAGTCTCTGTCTTGTTTCTCACATTCAACCTCAGCAAATGCCTGTGCACACACAAGCAGAAGCACCCCACATCCCTTTCATCACAGCTGAGAACAGCAAGGGGAGTCAGGAGACACCCTGACTGGGGTGGCAGGGCTGTAAGAAATCATTACTTCCTTTTTCCCTGTCCAAGCCACTTATTCTGTCACTAAATATACTCTGTCCTTTAGGTACCCCACCAAAACCATCCTATGGCTCTTCACATCCCTGACCCCTAGCTGGGCTTCTTCTGCTGCTCCTAAAATTCTTGCTGAGGAGGACAGAGAACATAACAAGTCACAGTCTTGGCTTCCTCTGAGAACGGTGGTCTCACCTGAAACTGCACCTCCCAAGAGAATAAAGCAGAGAAAACTGCTCAGTTAGAGTGGAATTTCCCCCTCCCAAGATGAAGTTCATGTTCAGACAGACCAACTCAATGGTAAGACATTTAAATTTTCCAGTTTGTAACAGGGAAACCTACTGGCATCCATCCTGTCTATGTGCTTGTGCTGATCACTGCCATCATCTCAGCTACAAGATTCAAACAATGCAAACAATGTCTTTTGATCCGTCTCAGTTCCAACATCCTACTACAAGCAAAAGATTAAATTTTTTTTTTCCTTATATAATGCATTCATTCTTCATGTTCCCATCAATCAGAGATGATGCCATGCTAATAGCCTCCGTTGGAACTGTAAGATTGAAATTAGACAGTCTGTGGGAGGAAAGGTTGCAGGGTCAAGCATACTACTCTCAAATGATTCCAAAATGGCCCCGCCAGGTCAATTATTTCAAGCTTTTATGGTACATTCTCTGTTCAGCTAGATCAAGTGCAAAGCCTCATTTAAATTATAGATTAGAACAGCACGGTAGTTACAGACTCTACACAGAATTAATGACATACCACAATGCTTAAGTAAATGAGTTATTTTATGTTCACGTATAAAAAGAAAAGAAATAAGGAATCATCTAAGAATTAAGCTACTCAGTACCCTGAGAAAACAGATACTTCTCTTCCAGATGCTCTACTAGTGTGTACTTTCACCAGTTGGAAACAGGCAGTACACACAATTTAACACTTATTTGAATCCTTAATAGAAGTACACTGCAGCCAGTCTGACAAAGTGAAACAAACCTGATAATTACTTCCTGATAGTCTATTAAATGATAAACATGAGACTCTAAAGGAACTGTCTGGTACAGCATAAACAACAGCTCTGACCAATTAAAAATGTATATTACCAAGATACAGACTTTCATGTGGTGGAATAACTTAGTGGGTTTCTATCAAAGTCTGTCTCGCTGGAGATCTGATCAGAGGCAGAGATCTGATGAAGCTAGACAGAGAAATATGAATATCCAGTGCCAAGACAGACCTTACGAACATCAAGAACAACAAGTATTAATTAGATGTCCATTATGAAATCTCAACATTTTGCAGCCTTATACAGGTTGAACTTCAATACTGTACATACTAATTTGCATTTCTCACATCATCTTTTTCACTTGCACTCTTTTGATGACATCCCTAACTTCTAGGCATGGTGATTTTTCCAGCCAGTCAGTAAGGAAGACATCAGGCAAGAGACAGAGAATGTGGATTATATATTCTAAGGTACATATTTTAAGGTAGCAGCTGACTTTGCTCTGTGGCTCAGCATTTCCATCTGCTGACATATTCCTCTTAAAAAATATTATAAACTGAAAGAATAGCAAAATCCCATTATGGCAAAAGAACTAATTCTGATCTTGCCTTTGGCTTGACCTTGACTTCAGTGCAAGGTACCCAAACTCTCTGGTCATTTCATGCCCTCCAGGCTCACTAAACTGAGCTCTTGGTGGTGGTATTGCTTTCCTCTGCATTCTTGGCAAACAGTCAGACATGATTCTGCTTCCCTTCCTCACTCAGACACACTCTCAGAGGTGACACGAGCCTCCTGTGGGGTGCTGGGTTTCTAGATGGCAGATAATTATTGACATTTCACGGAGATCTGGGTGGGGAAGGTTACTAATGTCTTAGGGGAGTGATGTGAGGCTGTCTGAAGGGCAAAGAGATGAGATCAAATTTTACTGCTGTAAAGGATCACAGGCTCTGGAAGATTTTTTCCTTTTCAGGGGTAACCAGAACCATACATTAACTAGCATTACTAGCATTATTTTCTTTTCAAAGAAAACCAGTCCCTTGCTTTTGTTATAAAAAAAGCAATTCTACAGTTTTAGAGAATTGATGTAACCTTCCCTAAAGTCTAACAGCTCCATGCAAAGGACTATGGACCACAGCTCATCAGTACAGGCTTCCAAAGCTTCCAAATACAAAATATGCAATACAGAAACAGCTTCCAGCAAAGTTGGATTCACTGACAGGTGTAAATATCTTTAACCAGGAAGCATCTAATTGATGGGTTTGGAAAACATGGGATAGAGGTTACCAGGGATTGGTATAGGGAGGTAGTGTGGGGTAGAGATATCCAAGGGATCTGATTCTCATAAATCCTTTTGCAGCCCTTTCTGAGTATGTATAGCACAAAAAAAAAAAAGTGGATCAAGTAAGTTTCTCTGTAGTTTTGTAAGTTTCATAATGGTGATTTTATTTTTGGCTATCTAACCTCAACAGATAAGGGTTGCATAAGTTGCTCCCTTTCTCCATTTCAGTAGCTGGTGTGTTTTATATTGGTGCTTCTGATGTGGCTTTGTTAAAGCTGTAAATATGGAGATGGAGGCACACTTTTCTCGAGCTATATTTATTAAATCTCAGCTGAGACTTTCTCAAAGGATCAAATGCAACTCAGGAGCTGGGGAGATGACCCTGCTAGAACTGGAAGGCAGTAGGGAGACTTGGGAAATGGGAGAAGTCCCAGATGCACCCAATTAAAATTCACCCACCTCTCTGAAGGGAAAGCTGACATGAACATCTCTCTGAAGGGAATTATTCTCCCTTGGGATACTGCATCCTCAATTCTAGGACTTCCAGGCTGAAGAAATAAATGCTGCCTGCCAGTATAACTGAGATTTGCTAAGAACTCTGCAAATGTTACTAATTTTGCCTTGTCAAAATGGGTACTTCAGAATAACATGAAAGTTGTCCAGCTCACATCAGTCAGACTATCAATGAGTAATGACAGCCTGGAGGAGTAAAACCCGAAGATTAAGGACATAGAACTGCTTGATGATTTTTCATTTCTTCTGTAACAGTTTTGAAACTGAAATTTACTTCAAAAGGCATTAAACCCCCCCAAACAAACCCAACCAGAACTGATTTTATTTTGCAATTACATATTTACATAGTAAGTTTTTGTTTTACACTCTTGCAAAATACATTCTCACTTAGGATATTTCATTTTCTTCCTTATGTTACCACTTTCTTTTGCTGTGCAAGACTGAAAATTCAAGCAGTTGGTATATGAAGACAAAATACTAGTGAAGGGACCTCAGTTCTACGACAAACTGCAATTAAGTGTTCTGAAAAATATCGTGGCTTCCAGTGGCACCAGAGGAATGAGGCACACAGTACCTGATAAGGTGCTCCTCAATTGCTAGAACACCATTTTTTTAGTGCTTTGAATCTCTGATAGGCTGAATTTAATATTATCTTTCAACACAATTGCTGCTGTGGAAGTTTTGTCAGATGCTGAAGAAAAGCTACTTCCCTTTGACCATAACTCAGCTGTAAATTAACTCAACGTCTATGATCTTCCCTTCAAATTACCTTGCAATATTTAGTCATTGCTCTTCACAATGAGAATTTTTCCTTGTCTTTAAAATGAGACAATTTGTTCCCACCTTAGAGGAAATGCTGCTAGAAAATTCATTTTCTTTCAAAGAACTTGGACATATTAGAATACACACAAAATTATTTGTTAATAGCATTATGTAATACGTTAAATCCCAATTTCAGTGGTCACTTGAGGCTAGTAGAACTTAAAGGAAGAAACTTAATGGGTAAAGAAGTGGGCTGAGCAGGTGGATAGCACAAAACACAGTTACTGAGCTTCAGACAGCTGATATATCCCATTTTAAAATAAACTTTAATTGCTTAAAGATTTTTGCAAATCTTTAATCACTTAACATAAAACTTATGTGTTGGGTGTCTGCCATACTAAATGAGACCAGGAAATCTTTTTAATAAACTCATGCAGTTAACACATACATTGATTCACACAAAAAGGACTGGACTGCCTAAATTTTGGTGTTTCTTCATCCCTGGGTGTTTGATGTTGAAAAAACCTCTTTATTATTTGAATGCATTTATCTTGCATTTATGATTCACAATTGTGAATTTAAGAGCTGTATGAGTTTGTGAAGAGCTTTCAGAGACATATCTTCCACCCGAATTCTACAGGAACTGTAATGAATGTTGGGATATGCGGTGTGCAGAATCTGCACTGGGATTTTACTCCAAATAGACAGCAAAGGGCCCAGGGTGCAGCCTGGAGAACAGAATGAGGCTTAGGAGTAGTTTTGAATTTTGTGAAAGGGTAGAGTCCATTGAATTTAAATAAATCTGGTTTGTGCAAATTGGCTTCTCCTCACAGTTTCCCAAGGAGTGGGTGGGGTTTCAGCAGGCATCCAGCTGCCTTGGTGCCTGTGGTCTCAGGAACGTGCTGGGAGTTTCCATCCAAAACCATGACCCCTGGGACAGCCCTCAGCTCCTTAGAAATAAACAAGATGCTCCCTCAATGTGAAAATCAAACATATTTTCCCCCTAGAGTTAGAATCACTGAAAAGTTATTCTTTGTAGTCTTTCTAAAGACTTCTAATTTTCTTTACAGTCACAGTAAATAATGAAAAAAAACACATTTCTAGATGATAACACAGGGCTGCAAAGAGACCCCCAAGCATCTGGTAATTACAAAGCATTAAAAAGGCACGGTGCAAAGAGGAATGGCCTTTCTAAACTCTGGGCACACATCATAAGAGGCAGTTTTATTGGCCTCAAGAGGCATATAGATCCACAGACTCATACAGTATTTAACTTCCCAATAAGTTGGAAAAGACCTTTAAAATCATCTGAAGTCCAAGCATTACCCCTGCACTGCCAAGTCCACCACGAAAGTGTGTCTCTAAGTGCCACATCTACATGTCTGTTAAATAACTTCAGGCATACCTCTCAAAATTAGTATGTCAAAAAAATACAAAAAAGGAAAGAAGAGAGCAATATGGGAGGACTCTAAACACATGAAGAATCATTTATGGAAAACTTGGCTTTCTTTTAAATGCATACATTTTACAATACCCTCTAACACGTATAGGTTGGTTTTCTCCTTTTTTTTATTTGGTTTTACAAAAATTATTTCTTATTGTTCGTATAAATAGAATTGTACAAAAGGAACATGCAGTGAGGAAGACACAGTTCATACCACACAGGTGCTAAAATTGTCCTGGCTGTATCAAAAAGAAAAAGCTCTTTTTCAAGAGTACGGTGTTACAGAGTGCCTGAGAACTTGCACTGCTGACCTTCTGCACCTACAATTCTATCTTCTGGAAGATGGAAATGGATTTTCTTTTTTTAAATGTATGAAGTACTAGCTTGTAAGATTTACTAGAGCAAAAGAAATGAGAGCTTTAGTCAAATGGGAAGGCAGGTGTCCCTCTTGAGATTACAAAATCAATCAGCTCTTGTTTACTGTACAGCGACAGAGTCTCCTGCTGTGGCCAAGTTGCAGAGACTGTTAAAACACTGAACAACATTACCATAAACCTTATCTAGTTTGCTGAGTGAATTTGGTTGTCCCCTGACACACGAGTGGCTTTCTCATTGCCATACAGTTGAGCCATCAATATTTCAGTCTGGGGTGAGAAAGGCATACAGGAGATGATGGGAAGAAGTCCAGAAAGGGACATGTGGATTCTTACAGAAGAGCTCTGCTTTCCTCATGTCTTTAAAATTTACTCCTTGGAGTCTGGAGGAACGAGGGCCCAACACAGACAAGGAGCTAGTGATATCTGTCAGTCTCTTTGCAGCCACTTCTGAACAAATCCCGGTTTTTAGGGAGTACTGAAGGTGTTGTAATTGGTGGAGAGCTCTTTCACACTCATCACTTCAGCCTGTATACTGGAATGGGTGGGCTTTGAGTGCACTGGTGTGCCTTTACCTGTGCCATAAATGCTATGGGATTCAAGGTGAGTCTCATGTCTCTTTCGTAATCTCAGCAGAAATTATCACTGGGACAGGAGAGCCTGAAAAAATCATGTGTCCTCTAACAAATCATCAGAACCACCAGTCACACTGAGATTAAAAACCCCTCACTGACCTATTTTATATGGCAAGAGTGGAGACCCCAGACTTACAGATTTGTAAGGTTGCACAGCCAAACAGCTCTACACCAAGTCTAATTAAGGTGCATGTACTTCATAATATTCTTGTTCTTCTTCACCCCCTTTTAAACTCAGATTTAGCCAAAAATTACACAGAGCATTTTTTTAAAAATTTAATTTTTACTTTTTGGAACAGTAAATCAGTAATACTTCCTCAAAGACAAGATTTTTGTGAGGAAAGATGGCTTCTATTGTTCAGTGGATTAGTGAATAATACAGAAACACTGGCACATATCACTCGGGAAAAATTGTAATTCTTATTTGGTCTCTTAACTGTGGTTTTAGTCTCTTAAGTGGCAAGTTCAGACAACACATTACCATTATCCTTTGTAAAGTGTATTAATAAAGACTGCAAAACTCGATACAGCAAGTCCACCAAAGCACAACAGTGATGCTTGTAATGCATTTTACTTAGATGTTTCTTTTTCTCTATTGACAACATGGCACACCACCAAGTGCTAACAACCACAGTGAGGAACTAGACAGGATTTGTTTTCGATTTCCAGTTGTTTATTTCTCAAGGAAGACTCTACCCCTAGTGTTTTAAACAAATACGCAGTTTTTTAAAACGCACTGAATTCTTCACTGAGAAGTCGACTGTGTGCTATTCAGACAGAAAACTTTCTGGTTTTGATGTCTGCTTAAACCAGAGCTGTTTATAATGCCAGAAGAATTCTCTTTTGTTGTTATGTGTAACTAACCTAGAAGCATTGGTTATGAAATATCCCATATGCCTAGGCACGGAGAGCTAGGTCCATAAAGCAGGATTTAAGAAAACATATTGTTTGGGGCTACAGAATCTAATACTGTGCATGCAGTGCTTAAACCAGAATGCACAATGTGGTTTAAACACCTGGAATTGTCAATATCCCTGTACTCAATGTTCACTGGGCATTCCAAGGTGCTCTGCCCTAGAGAGAAAATCCAAACAGCAGGAATTTCCAGCTGTCTGCCTTCTCTGTACAGCTCAAGATGACAGAAATATAACAGTATCCAAAAAACTGAATGCGCATACAGAATTAAACTAGCTGATAAAAAATATTAAGCCATTTCCAATTAAACATAAAAAAGCTTAAACCCCACTAATTTTCAATTCCATAGCAAAAGATAAATTATAATATACTTTCTATAAAATCAGCATTTTCAACAATAAGATCAAAAACAAGAAATAAGCTATTCAGAGTATTGCTTTGGTTTTATAAACAAAAAATAACTATTTTTTAACTTTTACAAAAAAAAAGAAAAAAAAGAAGAAAATATTTTTTCTGCATTTTTATCCAAAAGAAAGCTTTTCCTGCACAATTGGACAAATACCTTAATCTTTTGTTTGGCATACAAAAACATAAATGTTCTGTATCTATTTCTGTATAATTTTGTAAGTATTTTTTTTCTTTCAGTAGTCTAAATCATTACATTCTGAACTGATGTACAGAAAAGTTATACAGTCTTGTTTTCTACCTTGCAGACTGTGCAGATTTCAAATTTCAAAATCTAAAATGAGCCCTAGAAGAATCACGGTGGAAAGTCTGCTTTAATTTTTCTGAACTGGAGTAAGTCCTTCAATGTTTTTGCTCTAAATTTTCTTCTCAAAACTATTGAAAAAGAAGACAAGAATTTTTTTTTAACTAATAAACTCTCCTTTACACAGTTGCTGTCCATCATGTTCCCCAGCACTACTGGATCCTGGCCTTTTCCCCAGGACTTCCACGACTTGATTAGATTTGGGGTTCTGAGACTGCGGGGGAAAAGGACCTCTATCAACTCCAGACAGCCTGTGTAACACGTATTTTAATGTTAACAAAGCTGACTGTGGACATGCTATCCTGAGTTCTGTGGCAGCTATGCAGGGGAATGGATTAATTCTTTAGACAGAGGAAGCAGAAAGAGTGGTAAACAAGAGAAAACTAATTTTAAGAATAATGCTATTTTCCTTATTTTAAAACCATTTTTAAAGACATTTCCTCATGTCTTTAAAATTTACTCTTCACAGAAGAGAGCAGAGAGATAGGCTCGTGCACATCCAGTCAGGCCAGGGTGAAAACTGAACTTCACACCTCCTCTCTCTGTTAAAGGCTTGATTCTGCTGTATCAGAGATGCAGTGGGTACCATATAATGGATGAGATGAATTTAGACTGAATGAGTGGTTTAGACTTTGGGGCATACTGAAACCTTCCAGAGAAGAACAGACATACTATTTCTTGTGTAGTATTAAATTTGGTGGCAATAAATCTTTGATACTAATTCCACCTTTTCCCACTAGCACAAATAGAAAAAGGCCAGCATTTAAAGAGAAATGGGTTCTAAATGAAGCAATAGTGAACCTCATTTTTGTGGCTTATGAAAGAAAAATTACTACGAGGTGAAGCAATATTCTGTATTTGTGGTAAGCAAAAATCTATGCCTGAATGCAATGCTACTGAAATACACAGGAAGTCTGATGATGATTTCAGCAGGAACACAGCAGCACTTTCTCTGGAATTCTGCCAGACCCTAGAAAATATTTGGCATCTGAAAAGGCCCAACGAGGTGAAGGGTGACAGTTTCAGGAGCACTGTTACAGAATCAGAAGTGGGAACATCTAGTCTCCATCTATCTCAGTGAAAGGAAAAATCACATTTCAACAGAAACCTCCTTGCTAGGATTTATTCAAAGACTAAAAGCTGTCAGCATTATGGCATACCAGTAACAAAAAGAAAAAACTGACAGGAAAATCACAAAATTGACAGAAATGGTATGTCTATGCTTCCTGCTGACAGCACCTGCATCTATTTTCAAGGAAAAAACTGAAAAGTTTCCATTTCATTTAGGAAAAGGTCAGAATCATACACAACATACGATAAGAAAGTTCTAGTAATCAATGAAACAGGTCTTCCTCCCCAGCATAAGCTTCAGTCTATCAACTCTTGAATGAGAATGTAATAAAAACCTACTGAATTGGGCTTTTATGTATCTTCCTGGGAATCCCTCCAAGACCCAAGCATCCCTTGTGTAGGTGTCTGCATAATTAAACTCCCCCCACTTCTGCCCCTCTCAAGTGGCTGCAGCTTTTGGGGTCTCTCCAGCCCCAGCCCACAGGGAGATTCTGCCCTTTGGGTTATCAATGTGTCCCCAGGCTGATCCTGACTTCACACAAGTCAGACACAAGTCACATCACCACTGACAGCTGTGATACAAAATTATGAATGCATTTATGTACTGCCTTCTGATTTCAGTTTCTGCTTCCAGTGAAGGCAAATATCTGCTTCCACCTTGCACATTACTCACTTCTTAATATCTTAAAAGAACTCAGATATCTTAAAGATACCTTAAAACCCTTGCTGATTATTTTCTTTTCACTTTTTATAAATTGGGGTAGATAGAATAAGGCAGCTTATCTACTTTCCTGTATCTGAAATACAGAAGCTCTGCTTGGCCCAAATCAAGGGAAAGGCCGTGGCACACATGTGGGTGATTTTGGATTGCCTGTGATTGGCATAGTGCAAATGTGCATCAAGGCAATACTAATTACTACTGAGACATAAAAACTCTAGTGCTTTTCTTCATTCTAATCCCAAAGGCAATTTGTTCATAAATAATATGAGGTTAATATAGCTATGTGAATCTCTATACAAATATTTAATCAACCACCAATTCAACTACCAGATAGTGCTGGTTTAACTGCTGCTACTTGGGCATTACTGGAGACTTTCCCTTGAAAGTCATATTTTCATTAGGCTTTAATACAGAGATATAATTAATGGATAGCTGTCACAGCTGCTCTATCTGGTGATTCACTCGAAGACGTCTGAAAAATAAAACGTATTGCAGAAACGCCAGCTGCAAGTGGCAAACGGGAAAAACGACATGTTACATTATTAAATGAGAAATGATTGACTATTCATTGTAGTATGCATTTAGATGAACACTGAGTTACTGAATTAGAGTTTGCTGTGATAAAGAACCTGGTACGAAATGCCTGGTTTTCAAAAGTCTCTGTACTTCCCTGTCAGAAGTTCTGAGGATGGGTGTGTGCTGCAAGTCTAGGTGAGAGCTGACAAAACATGTCCTGTCTGTGCACTTAATAAAGCTGTTTCCTTATGCTGGGATGCCATTATCAATCATCTGATGAAGTCCCTTCTCTCAGGAAGGTGACACCTTGCCTAACTGTATTTTTAGACACTCTGTAGAGAATAAAGCACCGGGCACTCCTGGAGAGCTAAGAAGAAACTCAAGGTACAGTCAAATCTTTGCTTGTGCACCAGCTTCAGACATGATTCTGCCAGGTAACAGTTTCCCTCATTCAGGCGCAAAGTTTAACAAATTAACTCTAATCACCTTTAGCAGGGAATAGGACTTTTGCACTTTTAAGTGACTAAAAGCTGATTATTAACTGAGTAGCCTATGTTTAAGTGACAATTAAAAGGTTGATATTGCTGAACAGTGGTATTTGTAGTGCCTGAAAGATTTTGGTGCAGCTTCCTACTGCTAAATCCCTCGAAGGCTGACAATAGCCAGAAGATGCATTTTGGAATAGCAAAGACAAAAGCATATGTGGGTTCAGACTGCACCTTGGGTGTGAGGAATTTCAAGTAAGAGACTTCAAACTACTGATACACATGACCTTAGGAACAGACTGAATGGTTAGGGCTAGCTGGAGTTTAGGACCAGACAGCAAAGTAAATCTTTCCAGTAAAAGATGACAGTGTTTGCAGAATTAAATTGCTGTAAAAAATTTAAAAGCAAAAAGTAAAATACAGACATCACTTCCACCCCTCCCCCCCACACCAAGGTTGCACATCAAATTCATACAAATACTAGTGTATTGATTATCAGCATTATAACAGGAAAGGTTTAATTTAACAGCTCAATAATTTTGGACATGTCACTACATAACAGCCAAGCAAGTGACTCTCTTTTGCCAATTTCCAAGCTCTAAATTTAAATTTTTATTGTTAATAGTGTAGGGTAACACCTAAAGTGCCAGAAAAGTTGATTTTAATAAGATGGTGGATTTCTGAACTGATGTTTCAAATTCCTAGGCTAATATGGGCCTTTTTCATAGAGATGATTTTCAACAGGCATTTTAAACAAATAAAATGAATTGGTAAGGATTATCTTCATGCAGTAATGCATTCATCTATCTTTTGTTAGAACAAGAATATAGATTTTCTTTTCTTGGAAGGTGATAATCCTGAAACTAGAGCAAGTAGCTTGATAAAAAACGGTAAAGTTTTTGTTAGCTTTATACACCCTAAATCCAGAACATTTCCTTGAAATGATGGAATGGGAAGCTAGCAGAGCTAAAATCATCCTTTAGGTTTTAATTTGGTCCACTGAGTGGAAATCTACTCTACATGCCCAACACTGCAAACATGCAGCCTCCTTCCCTGCAGAAGGATTTTATGGCTGTCTGTCTAACAAAGACATTCTCTGTCTGAGGACCTTGACAAGGGAAAAAAAACAACCAGGATCTAGGGGAAAAAATATTTACAGAGAGAACAAAACAATTTATGTATACACAAAATCATTGCAGGATAATGACACCTGCAATTCCTTGTACCTCACTGGTCTGTACCTGGGCAGAGGCACCTGCCTGCAGAAATCCAAGGCCAGGCTACAGAAATAGGGGCTTAGAGTTTGAATAAACTCCACAGAAAGAGGGATGATGGGCAAATGCCTAGTTGAAAGTGGAAGAAAAGCAGAAAGCAGAAAAGAGGAATTTAACAAATTAAAAAAGACTCCAAACACATAGGCCAAAGTTATTAAAAATAAAAAATGCAGGAGAAAATAGGCCTGGTTTATGAAGCACAGAAAAATACATAAATGTTAAACTGTTATAAAAAGATGGAATTAGGGGAGAATTTAATAAATTATATATATAAAAGAATCACTGTTTCCTTCCTTATTCTTTCTGCCTAGTATTTTTCTAATTAGCTCAGCATTTGTGCTTTTAATGATTAATTTGTAGTGGGTTTTCTGGGGCATTATGTGGTGCAAATACCAAATGACCATGCCTGTAATTGGTTAATAGCCCAAACGCCATCAAACATGGAGCTCTGACACAATGACACAATGCAGAGCACCATACACCTGTTACAAACTAATTCATCATCAGTGGTCAATCTGCAAATATTTCAGCAGTCACCACTGAGGAAGATAAAGAACATGGTGTATAGATTTTCCTTCTCTAAACAGGGGCCTGTGTAAAGTCCATGACAGATAATCTGTGCTATAGGACTGACATTGCTTACTCCTGAATTAACAACATCTTTAAAATCTGATAAAGAGTCTGCATCTGCAGAGCTATCAGCCTGACATCTTTAGCATCTGCTAAGATCACTTAAAGAGTGAGGAGGGAAAGAGAGATGGAAAAAGAAATAGGATGAATAGAAATGAGGTAAAGGAAGGTTATGAGGATGATAAACAGTTTAAGAGTTGAAGTAGCCCTCTAGTCTAAAAGAAGAAAAATTGGGCTTTTAATACACACTATATTACCTCAAAAGAGACAGGTTTAAACCCCATTTCTGAAGATATAGCTAACAATACTTAAAGAGAAAAAATATGCTAATAAATCCATGACTAAGAGTATCTGTAGGCACATAAAACTGTTAAAGCTGCAAAATCCTCTTAAAAAAGCCCCAAACCAGATGTATTAATAGCATGATGTAGTGTCCTTGTTGTTCCTGTAACCTTGTGATTGCAGTGACATTGCCAGAGCATAAGCAAAGGCAGCTATAAACTTCTCCATGCTGAATAAATTTTACATTCTGTGTTGCCGTGGGGATTTCCCAGTCTGGAATCTGCAGGATACAGGTGACCCGGTATTTGAGCACGGGGTGGCTGAGCCTGCTGTGTTCTGCTGGCAGCACACCAAGCTGGCTGCTCAGAGCTGGGCACAGCAGCTCCCTTCTGCAGGGCAGGGAGTGCCTACAGTGACAGAGCACTCCAGGAAAGCACGGGTCCCTCTGAGCCAGGCTGCACACATCTGTGACCCAGACAGAGCTCTGGCCCTCTGTGGGCTCAGGGTGGGAGCAGTGCAGGTTACTGAAGCTGGACTCTAGAGAACATCCCTGGGAAAACACTCACTTGAAGGACAACTGAGAGGTGAGAGAGAAAGGAGAGCTGGGATTCATCAAGAGGTACCTCTTGAAAGACAGGACAGAATGGGAACTGTTTCTCCACACAGCTAAAGTGGAAATGAGGACTTTTAAGTAAAAAAAAAAATCACTCAAATGTGTCCTTTAGGCTTGGAGAACATCAGCCAGTCTGAAACATGGGAAATCTATTGCTTTTTCCTATTTCAACTACACCTCCTCTTCAGCAGTCAATACTTCTACCTTGGAAGAGCACCAGCTCCTCTATGCCAACTTTCAATGTGGTATATATTAAACCAATGGAGATAGGCATCTTCAGGAAATTGATTTTATAATGAAAGTAGTGCAGTGCTAACTGTAGTGGAACTCCAGAATGGCATTCAAATTGATAATAAATAACTCAATTTTCAGCCCAGTGGTGATACAGCATTTAACACTAACAATTCCAGTAGCCAGTAGACTATGTTGTATCTTTGTTTTGCCTTGCCTTTCCAGGGGAGGGAGCGGAAATCAGAGAATACTCAGAATCCAATTACTGGCAAAAAAGGCAGTACAGAACAGTAGCAATGGTGGGAGCCAGGAAGAAAACAAAATAGGTAAAAGCTCTTCAAACAGCAACCACTACAGCAGTTCTTTGCAGAACAGACAGTGTGCTCTAACAGAGGTGTTGCAGAACCACTTACCAACCTTGTCTTCCACAAAGGGGAAGTTGGAAGGATACTTTGTGGTTCTTGGGACAATGGGCTTAAAGCTCCTCTGAAAGTATTTCTTCAGAATGTGTTACTGAGCTTTGTCCATCTATGCTAAGTAGTAATTTGAAAAATGAATTTTAAGATTTCAGTGAAGGTTTGGGTGTCACAATGTGGTACTGATGGCTAGCAGATGTAAGCTCTCTCAAAAGGTTAGTGCATGAGACTGACAAGGCTTCATATCATTCAAGTGATGAAAGCTGTTTTCTCATCACTGATTTAGCAATTTAACTAGAATCATTAAAATATGACATTCTAGAAATCACAATAGTGTGGACTTCACTACAAGTATCTGTGTTCCCCTAATGGTCCAAAATCTGTAGGTCAAATTACATTTTGTAAAAGAGACTGCTTTTGTTCTTTTCATTTTGACTACATTACCCTTTATGGTAAAAAAATCTTAAGAGAAAGCAAATAGTAAAATGCTTCATTAAGTCTGTAAATACTGTAAATTGCTTTTATGAATTAATTTTCTTTTAATTTTACCTTTCATCATTAAATTGTAAACAAGTTGATGTACTGATGATGCATATTTCTGTACAGATATGTGGAATGGAGCACTTAAAATGAAAGACAGGGAATATACTAATATTTATTCCTGTAGAAAGATATTAGCTAGCAAAATTCAGTAAATCATAAGAATGTTCCAATACACATTTAATGTTTGTATGATATTTTTAGCAAAATGAATTTTAACAGAGTATCAGCCAGTCTTTGGATACCTAAGGATTTCACTCTGTCATTTTTAATGTCTATCAAATGGCACTATCATTTGTAAAGAATATTTTTATAAAATATCTTTCAATGAAAAGAAACAAAAGTGCTGTCTCAACATACTTTTTTCTGGGTTTTTTTAGAATTTAAGAGTGCCATTGTTTTATATTAGTATATATAAGAGAATTGTTATGCAGTCCTCCCCTTTCAAAGACCTGTGTAATAATGATGCAATATTCACATTTCATGTACTATAGAAGGATCTTTTTCTTGCTTTCATCTACTGCAGACATATATCTAAGTATATATAAAAAAAGATGCCTATCACTGTGAGCTACTAAAGAATTTTTCTGCTTTTGGATTATGTTTGAATTAGCATATTACAAATCTGTTATTGAAAACGAAAGGCTTTTGATTTATTTTTCCCCAAAAAAGACTTGATTTAAGGTCAACATCACAAGATAATGCACCCTTTAGAGAGCTCCCCACTGCAATGCAGAGTTTTGCTAAGATCAGACAGGCTGTGCCCTTGGCCATTCGGGAATCCCCAACTGGTAATTTGGCTTACAGGCCATTCTATTCATGCCTCTAATCAATGGCCCCTTTTTTCTCAGGCTAATGACAACCTTATGAAGCAGTATTTCTCCCATGTCTCTCAGAAAAAAAACAATTAGCCATAGCTACAAAAGCCATTGACACAAATAGATCCTCAAATTGGTTTTCTGATTTAAAACTGTGGATCCAAAAGGTGTCATAAATGGCTTCATTGTTAAACTATTCCAATCTTACTTTTACTAGGAGACCAGGAGACAAGCTAGTAAAAGCAGTTTTAATGTTTAAAGCAGGGCTTGATCCTGAGAGATGCAGGCCAGCTGCAGCATCCATTGACTCTGCCGAAAATCCTGCAGGTCTGTCCTTCTCTCAGTTCTGCACGTAACATTTTTGTATTCCTAGTCAGCATCAGGCAGAGTGGGCACAAATGGCACTTTCAATAGACCCACCTCATAAAAGCATCACTCTAATACTTAATAGAGCTGTGCATCTTTCCTTAGCAAATCTCTTTTGTCAGCCTCTCCTGGATCTTGTGTTTGAAGCATTTACTTTTAGTGAGACTGTATAAAGCCTTTTGGGAAACAACCCAAAAGTTTCTGTTGGGTACAAAATGAGCCCTTAGATTTTGAGCCAATATTCTATTAGTGTTCCATAAAGCTGATACAGAAAAATAAGTACATCTAGTACTCATCCCATACTTTATATATTTTTATGTCCATGCTCTATAAATAGATGTGTGTATGCAGACATGTATTTCTCTTATAACACTACAAAGCTTTGTAAATAATGAACTTTCACAGATTTCACACTAATCAAATTACTTCTTGCTAATAGGTATCCATGGAGGCTGCTCCCCAGGTTTTCTAATTTTGCTCATTATGTTCTCTAATTTTTCCAGAGAGACAACTCAAGCAGCTATTTGATATACAACGGCTGTACCCAGCTGGCTTTCACTTGAGCAGTTGCTTTGATACAGCATCACATGATGATACTCGTTACTTCAGATAAATTATTCAGAAACTCCCAGATGCAGTGTCCTGCAGTTTACCAAGCTATAGGAGAGTTTCACTAAACTGTGATGCTGGTGTATCACAAATGAATATGAATTTCTGACTATTACAGACTCCTAATAAGCCAAAATAACCCGGGTACTGGGTCACCAAGTTGCAATTAAACATTAGCATTACTTCTCAAAATGTTCCCTTAATGCAATTCTCTTCTCTTTTTCCTGTTTTCTGTGCTGTTTAAGGTTACTAAGCAGATATAACATAGCAGCCAAATCTTAAAAATATACAAGTTTTATTTCCTGAAATTCTTAAAATGATTAATCCTGAAAAACTGTAACATTTTTAATGACACTAGAGTATTGATGCATCACATTTCAAAATTTGGATAAAATTTAAACTTTATTCTTTCATTTAAGTTCTCCAAAGCCCTCCAATGGATAGCTAATATAATGGAAAATTATTTTTAAAACTAAAAATTTGTGCATGCATATGTATATTACAAAATTTCCCCTTTACCTGCAGTTTTTAACCAAACACAGTCCTTTCTCCAGGCTCTATCTGAGCATAACTATTTCCTTTAAGAACAAAACATATAGTAGATTCTAGAAAATATTCTCAAAGCGACCAAGTGAGGCCAGAATCCTATTCCCTAGCAGATGTGGCTCTTGTCCACCTCTTACACAGCTCTTCAGTAGCACAGCATCAACAGGAGTTGCACAGGAATAAAGGACAAGTGTAAAAGACTCGATGTGTCCTGCAGATGAAAAGGAAGGTAATGCCTGCTGTTGCTGCTTTGTCAGACCAGTTTTGCTGGAGATCCCACACTAAATAAATTTCTCAGTCCATTCCTCAACCTAGTTGCCTGAGGACCTATAAAGGGGAAGGATTTCTTGAGGATTGCCAAGACTGAAGTGAAAAGCATCCCATGTACTACAAAGACCTCTGTGTCTCTCTCAGCCAGGGTAGATCCCTGCTGATTCCCTTCAGATCCACCTGGCTAGACAGGGGCAGGAAGGAAAATCCATCTCATTTAACATAAAAGCTAAGGATGGGGTGAAACACTCTTTGGAGGTGTCTACACATACAAAGAGTACCTGCTGTCCAGCTCTGGGTTTCAATACCCCACTTTTCCATTGCTAAGTTGAGCCAGCTGGTTTCATTTCTGTGGAGTAATTAAATTCAGCTAATTAAATGGAGCTGCTGTTACCATGCATTCCTAAAGCCTCCGTTTCAGAAACAAGATGATTGTATTAACTCTCTTTGTGTCTCTTTTAGCACGGTTTTAGTCCATTTTACTGGTGAATAAATTTATGCAAATAATCATCTTAAGGGATCAAGCATAAAGAAGGCAAATAAAAATTGCCACACGTTTCTTCTCAAGATCTTTGGATTCTGAAGTCACTTTCCTGGTTCTGTAATATTGATGAAAGACTCAGAAAGCTTAGTCCAGATAATCAAATTAAAACTGCTTGTGAGAACCTGAAGAACAATCTCATAACACTGAGTGTAAAAATGGATGATTAATTTTAATCTCCATAAATGCAAAGAAATGCAGAAAGTGAAGAAAGAATGCTAACTGTATGTACACACATACGTAATGATGGGCTCTAAAGTAAGTTTTAACACTCAGAGAAAAGATCTCCAAGACACCATCTTAAGCCCATGGGTAAGTCAAAAAGCAATCACAGTGTCAGCATTGTCAGGAAAGGAACTGAAGGTAAAACAGAAAACGCCATTATACCATCAATAGTGCAATTACACCCCAAGTGCTGTGTGCAGTTCTGGTCATTCAACCAAAAATCCAGGTAGTGGAACCTGGAGAGGTGCAGTGGGGGATAGATAATGCTGTCAGAGATTTGGAATACCTCATTTGCCAATGTGAGATTTTGTTGGCTAGGCTTCTCCTGTTGGAGAAATATCACATAAAGGGATATGATAATGGAATATGAAACCTTTCCCAGAGGGTAGGAAAGTTTAAATGGCTCTAAAAAGGAATTAGGAACATTTATAAAGGACAGTTAGAGCACAGTGATCCTGAGACCATCACCAGCTCAGAGATTCTGTAACATAGTGAGAGATAAAAGTAGGAAGGTGCAAGAGGAGATTATTCCTGCCTTGTTTCTTGTAGCCTTTTCTCAACCATTTGCTCCAAGCAGTACTTACAGACAGGATACATGCTAGACAGAGAGCTATTCTGAGCCAGTAAAACAGATTCTGTGCTTTTACTATGCTGTCCTCACTACGTGTGAGGACACGTAAAAAATAAAAGGAATTTATTCATCATAAGATACAACTTTTCTTCAACTGCAGAATCACAATAAAAGACTTCAGAATTGTTTCTAAATCTAACTTGCTAATAAATAGCCCTAATTAATTTAATAATGTATTATTTTTTGAAGTAACTTAAATAGTTGCTAAAATAGAAAGAAAACTATATTTAATTTATCCAGCAATAGGAATTGCTTTCAAACAATGGATGTGTCTAGTTTTTCTGGTCAAATATCACACATAAGTTTAGACCACAAAAGACTTCTACAGCTTGTAGTCCAGACACTTAACAAAGCCTTTTGTAGGACTATACTTTTGTAGGACTAACTCTGTTCATGAAAAATACCAATATTTAACACGCTTGAAAGGACTGCAATGTGTAGAGTTGCTTTCAGACAACCCTAGTGCATTATTCTGGTGCTGAAGGTTTGAGGGCGTTGACTTTCTGTATCTTCCAAAAAACTCCCAAAATTATATTGAAACACTTTACACAGAAAAATACACAACTCGAAACTATGTTAAAACCCAGTAGAAAACAACATTCTATTAAATTCAAGCTGAGGTAGCCATATATGATTTTAATTGTAATGATACCACGTTATTTCTCGTCTCTCATCAGGGACTCTCAACACAGCATGACAAAAATCCCCATTGTATGAACTAAGCAGCCTAGGAACACCTGATCACAGTTATCCTTTTAGTTTAACTCCTTTGATGAGCAACTCCCAAAGGCAATGTTTAAAGTTAGGGGAGAAAATATATCTCTGGCATTAAACTCAAAGACTTACAGTGCTGGAAATACATTACATAGAAGTAGAAATTCCAAGCAGAAATCCAAAATTCTTTCAACCAGTTTAAAGCTTATCTTGCTTTGCTTGGTGTTGCAAAATCTGTGTGTCTGAATATATGCAAAGCTGAACTAGAATTGGCTACACATAATGTTTGAAAAATAAAAGCTGTGGCTCAGTTCTCAGAAGGATCAAATCCACAGTGGCATTATTTCAACCTCAAATTCAAGTCTCTATGAAATATCAGCTGTTGGGCACTCAGTCATGTGAAAGGCAATGTACAACAGCAAAAGCTGAAGGGCACTATTCCCAGTTCAAACATCTCCTCTCAGCTGCACATGATACTAATGAATATCAATATTCCTCTTATCTTAGAGAGCTCCCTACAGCAACATCAGTGGGAGATGTGCATGCATAAGGGAGGGCAGGGTAGCAAAACACAGAACCTTCAGCTCAGAAGTTGTGGTGATTAGAATGGTAGAAACAGCTGGATTAGGTCAACAGGATGAGATGAGCATGCCCTCACTATTGCCCAAAGTATAAGTATTAAATAAACCACACTAACAACTCTGAAGTTTGTGCAAATTCACTGCCTTTGTGCAACACTGTACATGCAACAGGAACAGAAAGTGCAATTAACCTTCCTGGGAACACAGGTTTTATTTTGCAGAGAAAGATATTATATAAATATCAGCTCCACCTTTCTACCAGACAGACATTTAGAAGGTTTTCCTATTGATTTTTCAAAGCCTTTTGTATTTGTAACAACAATGCCTAACTTAATTACTGTGGCAATAACGAGGCACATTTAGTATCTCAGAAAAGGAATAAGAATCTGCCATTATGTCTCTTTCTTAGATTAAGAACTATGTAACAAAAAATACCTTGACACACTAAGTATTCTAGCTGGGCCCTCTATCAATCTGGTCATGATTAAAAGTTATTCCAAGAAGAGAAAATTTATTACATTTTTTGAACCCCCAGAACAAATGAAGCAAACATGAGCAGATCAGTATCTCAGAGATGATGGTTGGCAGAGAAGTGTGGGGGATTAGGGTGGTGTTAATTTTAGTTTTGTGAGTGTCCCAGTAATCATGGGAACAAAGCCAGCACTCATGCAATTTGCCCATCAGTCACCATTTCAGTGACCATTGCCATAGTCATTCAAAAACAATTAGAAGTGAAAGAAAGAAAGTGTTTCACAAAGGCACAAACAATTCAGAATAACCAGTGCTGGCACACGCATTTCAAATGGGGATTTCACTGCCACAAGAATGCAAATTGTTCTCTCTGGAAAGAATATTCATGAGGACATAATTACAATATTTGGTGTTGCATAAACAAAATCTCAAAAAGCACACTCCTCATCTGAATAGGGAACCCTTCAAGTCAATCAATGATGGAAGCTTACAATGAGAAAAAGGCAAATCCTCCTTTTTATAGATGTATAATCTTTCTACCTAATCCAACGCTCCTCAACAGAAGCTGTTCAGTGGATTTTGAAGAAGTCCCCTATCACCTTTCACTGTCTGAGAGTTTATTTGGGCTTCTCTAAACAAAAAAAAAAAAAAAAAAAAGAAAAAAAAAAAAAAAAGAAAAAAAAATCAGTAGGACTCTTTCAAAATTAATCTAAAAAAGCAACAACAGGATTTTCTGCCTTCTTCTCTTGTATTAGTGTCACTTATAATCTTCCTTGTGCTTAAGTAAGAGATTAAAGTTTGTTTATTAATGTTGTTTATTCATAACAATTTTTTCCAATTCTGCTTTTGCCTACCTAGTGGTAGGACAGGTAGAAAAAATTCAGTTCTTTACTAGGGCAAATGTAACTTCAGAACTGTATTTCTCGCAGGATTAATATTGGGGGGGAGGGGGGGATTATTTGCTTTTAATCCTTGCTAGACCAAATTCTACTTTTTAAACCATATGTTAGATTCATTTATTGAAACAATATAGACTTTAGGCTGGGCATAATGAAATTTTAATGAAGTACCATTTACTGAAATAGATCTAAGACTATATTTTCCTATCCAGCATTACCTGTTCAATTAATTTATAGAAATCTGCATGTTAATAAGTATCTTCTAGTTACAATCAGGAATATTATAAACAAAAATTTGTGTGCAAATTCCAGTGATCAGAACAGCAAGCAATACTGTTATACTTGCCCTGATCTTTTCACTAGACAAACAAAAGTCCAAAACTACAATTTAACCTTTCAAAAATTAGCACCCACATTCAACGAATAATCTAAACTACTCAGGAGATATTAAATATGACAGTATGAGACCAGACAGCGTCGGGAAGCCTGAGAACAAAAGGATGGTGAGACAAAACTAAAGGTGATAAAATCCTTCAAGAATTTGAAAAAAGAGACAGGAAGGGGACTAAGCTCAGAAAGTTCAACGAATTTTGAAAGTCACCTATGTTGTGAACAGGTATTATATGTCATGTGTTTAATAGTTTGGAAGAGACACACTCTACAGGTCTTTCCACACCATTTTTCACTACAAATCAGAGCAACATTTTATGACTTTGTATATTACTACAGAACTTTTTTATTTTATTTATATTAATACAGAATTGTAAATACAGGTGTATTCTTCAGTTATGAAGAGACCAAGTAAATCAAATAGTGGGGAGTAAGTATAGTCAAATAGGCCCAAGCAGAAATATTATGGCACAGAAAGTGACCACAGAGAATCGAAGGGTAGAAAATAGGAAAATATCTGTATCTCTGAACCAAGTGGATCACCAGGAAAAAATGGCAAGTTTAATGAATATTAATGGAGCTACAACTGGCAACAGCCTAATGGTCCCCACTAACTCCACTGAATAAACAATGCTGTGACTGAAAAATCTACAAAAACATCTGCTCCCCAAACCACCAATGAGGGCAGTCCTTTCCCAGTTCCAGAGCTGAAAGAAATTGTCCTACAGTCCAGTGGAAGAAAGTAGAGGATCATTTGAAAACAGAAATCCTTAAATATGAAGGTCTGAGTATACAAAATACAACAGTTCCAACATAGCTAATGCTGCCTTTGTCCATCCTTTGTCCAAGGGTGAAAATTTCTAAAAAAACTACCTATGCTGAAGATCAGATGATGGTCAAGCAAAAGCCACAGTATGAAAAGTTTGAGGTCCATCCTGCAAGAGCAGTGGCAAACACTTTCAGATTCAGCAGCTGACCATGACCACAAGGAATGCTGAAGTATTTAACTGCTTGATTATCAAAGGGATAAACACTTATTCCAGACACTTTTTCAAACAGAAGGAACATGAATTTCAGATGTGGATCAAACGTTTCTAATTCTGTCACTGAAAAATGGAATGATTGAAAGTTTGTTAAAGGAGTGAAAATGGTGAGAATTGTATTCCTCTCTAAGGAGAAACCTTGCTCCCTCAAGTAAATATTCTGTTATAGAGAAGCTAAACTGTAACTTTAAATTCTCTAGGCAAAGATATTCCTTGTAAAAAGTAAAACTCGCAGATTACTTTAAAAAATAGATAAGAGAAATCCAGCTGGGATTGAAAGAGGAAAATGTATCTTAAAAATATAAATCCAACTCTCCTTCAACCTTCGCTCCCTCCTTCCAAAACAACAGAACTTTTTGACAGAGCAATCAATGCCTTTCATGGTGATGCAAAAGTTGAAATATTAAATAAAAAAATTCTGTAATTAAAACATTCCTCAAAATTTTCAGTCTAACTGAGCAAAAGTACACTGAAACAAAGTCCAGTGTCTGGTACATTTAAACATGCAGACAAAACAAGCTGTACTTCTATTACCTCCAGAGTGAAGCAGAGCAATGTTATCACTGCAGTGACAGTATAGGACAGATGTGGGTTATCAGTAGTGAAATGTTATCTAGACTAGGTAATTTCTCAGACAAAATTGCTAGTTTGAGCAATTGTTAATAATTTTGATAGTAAAATATGACTTTTTTCCCCTCATATGAATCTTTTCACCTCCCGCATGCACCAGAAGGAAGAGGATCCAACAGAACACCTGGGTGCTTCATCTTTATATGGGAAGATGTCTGGGCAACCTCCCAGTCTCAGGAGTTACCAGAATCTGCATGGCTACAGAAATATGCACATACTGATATTTAAGTAAGGCTCACTTGTGTTTATAGCAAGTGACTACATTCATCTGGAATCATTCTGCATTTCAATAGCCTTTTAATTTTTACAGTTGCATAGACAGAAAGATCCAATGCTTCACCAGAATGTGTAATCAGAAATTATTATTTTGATGAAACATTAGACTGTATTCTGTAGAATGTAATTACATATAAAGGTTCGATGTTTAATGGAAACAAATTCTAACATTTCTTGTCAGGATTCCAAAATCCTGCCTGTTTGCTTTAACAAACCTTTTACCAGGCCTCACGATTTCCTCATATCCAGAGATTCTTTTCCCCCTTCATGTTTCTATGCTGAAATAATTCTAATGCTTAAAGACATCACAAATCCAAAAATCTTTTTATATAGCCAGCAACACATTCTCCACATCTCCTCTTTTTATGCTTTCTACCTTTTATAGGCACTTTTTCTATTCCAGAGCCTTCTCCTCTGAACTCTGCAAATGGGTTTCCTCCCTTCCCAACAGTTCTGCAGCATCTCCCATCCACACACTAAGTGCTGTGCCTTCCTCCCACTCAGGCAGATACACTTCTCAAAAAACTTGAAATGTTACCACGTTTTTTCCCCCTGTCCCACAAACAAGTGATTATCTGCCACTGGGTCTTCAAGGGTATTAGTCATGAAAGACTGAGGCTTTTTAAAGTGCTGCATTATCTGTTAGATTTTAAATACAGGATATCTGTGCTGAGACAGGATTTCCCAGTTCTATTTAACAGGGACTCCAGCACACACTTGAGGATTTTAGGCTGGAATCAAAGACCAGGTGTCACAAAAGGAAAATAACTGAGACCTTTTTAAAAGCATATCGCAAAAATAAAAAGAAATGGAAATCATAAATACAAGGAATTCACTTAATATTAAGACAAAACCCTGAGGTAACTGCATCTGTGAAGCTCAACTGTTAATAAACCAGAAAGTTTTGGATACATCTTCTCTTTAATTGTAATGCCTTGTAAGCAAAGAGCAGTCAAGGAATGTTTGGAATTAATGGCAAATACTCTATCTTTAAAGCTATCTGCAAAATAAAAAGTGTTACTAGAGATTTTAGCAAGTCATCGTATTTCTTATCTGGCAGCAATGGACTTCAAAATGATTGCCAGGAAATAGCCAACCACTCTTTACAACAAGTCAAAATTTCCATCAAAAAGCAAATTGATTTTTGGCTTCTACATTTGATAAAATTGCTGACTTTTTACATGAAATTCAAAATGAGATGATTACGAAGAATAATTTTTAAAAAGGAAAAGATTGACATTCCTTTTTCATTAATGATCTCTGTTAAAAATGAGAGCTTTCATAGAAAATCAGAGGGAGGAGAAATAATAAAGCCAAAGGTAGCTGGACATATTGTAATGAATATAATCCCACAAGCCCCTCACTGTTAAATCTATAATGCTTCATTGCCATTTAGAAGTCAGAGACTGAAAGATTAAAGCTGTAGGGAGAATAGGGTTAAAAATCATGAACATTGATTTCTCCCTATGATTAAACAAGGTGCATATTTCAGAAGGGATTTCAACCTTTTGTTCTTTAGTGGCATCATGGCCTTAATCTTTGCATAATGTTGTGGTGTGAGTTCTTTTCTGTGTGAAAAGACAGGACCACTCCTTTCATCTGCCCTTGTAGGAATATTTCAGGCCACCTCTATTCTCACACCATGCATTGTTTGCATTTTAGTGACAAAAAAACCAACCTGGTGGTGTCAATGAGAATTTTGCTACTTGCTTCAGTGGTGAGTGGAATCCAATTTATAGCTCATTAAAGATGTGAATTGCTAAAACTCTGGTTCTGTTTCTCCTGATGTGTTTACAAAATCTCTCTCTCTCCCTTTCTAAATTTCATTACACATTCTAGCTGAAAACTACTTAAGCTTAGCCATTTAACTTGGCAGCAAAATGAAAGAGAGATGCTCTCAGAAACTGGATGTGAGTTGCTTCAGCAGCTCCAGCAGGAACTCAAGCTACCATGGCCATTCTGTAGTGGTCATGCAGCCTTGGACCATCTTTCAGTAGTAGTGTAGTTTAAACTGTAATATCATTTTAGCTCCAGTGTGCTGGCTCTGTTTTCGGGTATATCATTGCTGGATGTGTTGATTTTATTCTAAAATTAAATTATAATCTGAAAAAATCCTAGAAAATAATAGCAAACCTTTATTGCTGTTAGAAAATGCCTTATTCACTGTATGTTACACCACTGATGAACATGCTGTGTTCCTTACTGGTGGCATTTGTTATACATGTTATAATAGTTTATGCATAAAGGGCCATTAGCAAAAATAATATTTCATATGTTTATGAACCTTTTCAGCTGTGAATCTCAGCACACTTTACAAGTAAATAAGCTTCATGGGCACATGAAAGGTGTATTTACATGACCCTCTTGCATAAAACTCAGAAATTTGAACTAACTTATTTTCACATCATCATGAAGCAATTAGAATGAAAGCCTGTGGTCTTCCTCATGAAAGACCACGGGACAAGCTAGTAGCTTCCTCAACCTGCATTTAGCAACCTCTAAAATCCTCAGGCTGCTGGAAGGGTTACTATGGGTTGTAACACCTCCAAAGACAGGGATCCTTGCAGGCTGTGTGCTGTGACAGCAGGCAGCTGTGGGATACCTCTGGGTCCCTCCCCATTTAAATGCACTGGGTGAGCAGTGGCAGCAGCGAGTGCAAGAGAGCCAAGTGCTCGTTAAATAATAAAGGAAAATAGAAACTTTTTTTCTCTACTTTTAGTCCATCTTGTCCTTGCAATTACCAACTCTATTTAAGATTAGTGTTAGCACTCTACAGGGATTTTTATGGCTGAGACTGTGAGAAACTGTAATGGTTCTGAAGGCAAAGTAATACTTAGTAGTCCATTACAGCTTAAAGGATTTATCTCTTACTCTGATAAGTGTCCTCCAAGAAAGCTTCACTGGATATGCAAGACCTTCCCCATAGAGATACCAGAATGTTGCCCGGGGCACAGACAGCCATGGTAGGTACATATGGACAGCTATTTTGACTTAAACCCTGCCCAAGGATAAAGACTTACTCTTACAAGCTGCGTCACTGAACCAGATTGTCCAGAGAAGTGTCTTCTGTATTTGTCCCAGGAAGAAAATCTAATGAGGTGACCCTTTTCTTAGTTTTATTATCATTATTGTGAGCTTGGCGTGAATGGTGCTTTGGTCAGTGAATGCCCAGATGGTGTTGCCAGCATGAGATGTCCTTCCAAAGGTCATAACAGTTCAAGATATTTTGTTATGGTTTCATTTACCCAAAATTGAAAATGCAAGCTGAGAAAACCATGATCAATATGTCAAAGAATGACAGAAAAAATATATCATTGTGATCAATATTATTACAATGCCAGCTCCATTACAAAACTGATTAAATAATGCTTAGAATAGGGTTAATAATCTGCAAAAGGGAGTTCTAAGTAAAAACAATCAAATAAAAAAACTATTTGTAGGAAAGTATTTATCCCCTACAAGTTGCCATCAGCAGGCATCAGAAAACACAAACAATATCTGTATGAGATAAAAGTTCACTACGTGGCTTTCAGTGAGAAATATGTGTTAGGGAATCAACAAGTAATGCTTTGCCCATAAAAGCAGCATGCCTATGCCCAAATGCACCTATAAAACAAAAATATGACAGGTTGGTACGTCTTACTGCAGCACAGGAAGGAATCAGGTAAGCAGTGACAAATTCTGCAGAGAGCTGTGCGGGGCAGTCAGAGCATCAAAGGCACTGCCTGTGACTGTAGGAACAGGGAATATATAACCCACCAGAATGGAATGGGGTGGGGTTCAATCCAACATGAAGACAGTGAAATGCAGCAGTCTGTTCTGCACACAGGTGTTTACACAGGGGAATCAGGTGTCTGTGTCCTCTAAGTGGCAAAGCAGAGCTGACATTCCCAGTCAATGAAGTATAAAGGCAACTCAGCTCACCCTACAAAAATATCTGTATTTTGCAGTCAAGTTGGTGGGTGTAGAGGAGATGGAAAGACAGATGACGGATGAGTGCTAGGTGAAATCTAAGTTTTATTTATAGTTGTAGGCCTACTTGTATTTGAAAACCAGGGGTAGGAGAAAGGAGGTTGACATAAAGAGAGGGTTAAGAGTGATATAAACTACAGCTTGAGATGGATTAGTAATGAAATTAGTGAAATTTATAGAGGAAATAAGTGAAACTTGACATATCTGATCCCAGAAAGTTTCAAGAGCTGTTAAATCTGCAAAGTGGATACAGAAGAAATTGTTGATTTTTCTCCAGAATAAAAGTTCCCCAAAATGAATTAAATAATTTGAAAAAAATTAATTGCTACATTTCTTAATGAAAAATGAACTTTCTAAAACCTGTGATAATTCATGTCATTACAGCTGACCTGCCTTTCAATATTAAACTACATTACTTACTGCCTTATGGGACTTGTCATTCTTTTCCACATTCTGTCCTGAAGAACAGAATCAGTTAGAAGACCACTCACACAATATACCTGTAATCATGCAAAGCCTGTGAATAAGCCATGTTACATGACTTTACAGGAAATTTAGCAATGAGGCAATCTAGCTCACAGATGCAAAGGGGGCAGAACTATAACTTCTCTACACATAATAATTGTTTAACCAATTTTGATGTGAAAAAAAAATTAAAAGTAGTATTTAAATTTAGAAAGCCAAACTATTTAATTTATATTTTCAGCAGGGAAAACACAATTATTTCTATTAAGGTCAAGATTTTCTGGAGGAGAGCAGAAATGTGTAAAAAATTGCAGCTGTTATTGTAGAATTTCCAGCTATTTCTACTAATTGCTATAATGAAATTCAGATTGGCACCATAAAAACAGAGAATAAGAGGCAGTTCTTGCTTCAGAGTCCTGCCATCTAAGTAGGTCTGACAGAGCACAAGTCAAAGTAATTTGCTGAAACTCACAGAGAAGTTTCATGACACAGAGACAGAAATAAAGATCAGCACTTAAAATCTCCTGACCTACAAAGGGATTTAGAGCAGTAGGTGTCATTAAGGAAGAACAGAAAGAGTCCACAGCATGCAGGTGAAGAAAGCTTGACTTGGTAGAGCTTGTCAATCTCTTGGCAAAAGCATGTGAAAATTTTTCAAGAGGAGGGATGTGCTGGAAGGGTGATTCAGATTTTGCAATAGGAAATGAGCAAGCACTGGCATTTGCAGCTACAGAAGCCAGAGATAATGAAGAAATTGTATTTGTCAAAGGATTACTGAAGAGCAGAAAGTGGAAGAGAGGAAATGCCTGGAGCAGAGGGGGCCCTCAATATCACCAGCCCAGAACATCAGGACTCTGATATCGTACTCTGCTTGGACATTGTCTGGAGTGGAAACCCTGTGCTGGTGACAGAATGAAGAAGGAGGATTTGGCAGGATTTCCACTGAAAGGAGAACACAAAAGTTGGGTTATTCAGCATGAAAACCTGATAGCAGAATCTGGTAAACAATAAAGACGTCATAATGTATCTCAGAGAATCAATACAAGTTTCTGATGTGACAAAATGAATGTCAGTGAAAAGCAAGAGTTATGCATGTAGTGATAAAGCATCAAGGTAAGTATAATTTCCTATCTAAACACTGATG
Organism: Sylvia atricapilla; assembly: GCF_009819655.1. Classification (NCBI taxonomy): domain Eukaryota; kingdom Metazoa; phylum Chordata; class Aves; order Passeriformes; family Sylviidae; genus Sylvia; species Sylvia atricapilla. The sequence goes on from NC_089144.1 coordinate 12,226,396, forward strand.
TCTTTCTAAAATTTTGTATCTCTGAGTAAAATATACCAGAATAAATGACTAAGTGTAACAGAAAAGATGTCTGGCATAAAAATCTACCAAGCCATAGCTGAAATTAATTCTTGAAGTTAGATTAAATTTAAACAAAAATTTCAAATCTCTGTGTGCTATAGCAAAGTCCCTTGTGTTGGACCTCCATGGCAAGGTACAGTCATTTTAAGGCATAAAAGTGATTTTGAAAAACTTTTTCCTCTGCAGGTATTGGATTAAAAAAAAAAAAAAGAAAAAAAGACGAATGACAGTTCTGAAAAACAGAAGAACCTTAGAAAAGAGAGGATGTTGGAAGAAAAATCACTGTAAGAATAAAAAATCTCTCCCTAAAGCCTTTTATGCATCACTCCAAGTACTTTGAATTAATGAGCTGAGCAACCTTAAAAGAACAACATGACCCAGCATACTATAGTGATTCAGTAATTCGGTAGTCAAATAACTATAAAATAATGCTTTTTTAATGCACTGATCTTCATTTTAAATTGTCTCAGACACTTAGGTATTTTTTAATAGCTCAGTGCTATTCTCATCTCACTATAAAACAGTTAACAGAAAAATAAAAATAAAGCAATGCATATGTACTCCAAGTAACTCTGTGCAATGTTACTCCACAGATATTGGTGATTTTTTTCCCCAGCTTTTTCCATTTGTATTTTCTACAGAGCAGGCTAAGATATAGCTTCATACAAGTAACATGAGAGATTTAGAAGGCAAAGATCCCGTGCCCTTGTTTTGTTTCAGTATCAGACCTCTATTGTAATCACTGTAGAATTTAGTCTGGGAGCTCATGTTGTCCGTGCTAGAATAAGCATCACAAACTCATTCAGACATGTAATTTCTGATGTCAGAAGAGAACGTCAGCATTGCTGCTGAAATAAGGAAGCAATTTTTAGAATATAGCAGTCTATCAAAAGAAAGCCATTTACAAAAAAAATCCAACCCAGAAATATTTTTTTACCAAACCACTAACCCTGCAATTCATACAGCCAGTGACTCCAAGTGACCTCATAATCAGCCCTGAGTTTCCTTTCTGTTAATAGTATTTACATTAACCAAATGAATGTATTTTGGAAAAGTTAAAATAAATCAGATGCAGTACATGGAAAGTTATGAATACATTTAAAGTATATAAAAATACTTTGAATTAATGCACATACCATGCATGCATTTAACACTCTGTATCTCACAACAATAAAAAAAGTAGCAGTTTTTGGAAATCATAACAACTGACTAATTGAACTGACATGGAAGTATAAAACAATGAAAAAAAACAAACCCTTATCAGAAACAGATCGATTACAACACATTCTTGCCTTGCCTTTATTAAATGATTTTGATTAATGATAAACTTTACCAGAGAAAAATTAGAAATTATACTGATATGATTTGTATTATTTCAAATCTCTGAATCTGCCAATATAATAATCTCTCCTGCATAGCAGCTACAGCTCCTTTAAGCATCCTCAGCAGTATATATGCTTTTAAATTTTAAAGCATTAGCAATGTAGCACCCCCCAAATCCAGCCTTGAACTCTGACAGACACTGATCTCTTTTCTCCCTCCCACACCCTGTTTTATCAGACACTATTTTGTTTAAATTGGCTACTAAATAGCATAGCACTGTACCTTTAAATACAAATCAAACAATATTCATATTCCCACGGTGCTGCTAGTTTCCCTTATGCATTGAATCGCCTGTAGATTAAAAGCTCAGAATCTGAAAAGGATTCTGTTCTGCAGACCAAAGTTCTCTGTAGGAGATGAGGGAGAGGGTCAGTCCCGGAGTCACACACACAACAGGCAGAAAACACACTTGTGATCCTCAGCTTTGGATAGCATCAGAAAGGGGAATAAAAAGCAGAAACACATGGCACACTGAGAACTGGTATCACTTATGGCTTCTAACCAAAGCAGCAATTAAACACCTTTCATCATTCCCCCAAATGCCTGATTTTTGTAAGAACTGAAAGACACACACACACACACACAAAGGAAAATCCCCTCTGAGCAGCAAGGAAAACTTAATCACCTACCATTTTCTTTGCACTCTTCTGGAGGTTTAGCCTTTTTCGCAAGTCGTGGATCCAGCCATGATGTTGTCTTTGTGTTATGGCTGAAAAGGAAAGAGATCACTCTGAGCAGACACATACTGAAAGGAATCAAGTTTATTCCTTAAGAAAAAAGGGTTAGTCCAACAAAATTGCAATCGATACACTTAATTTGCTTACTGGTTCTAAGTAGCCCTGAAGGAGGTGTAAGAGTAATTGTGCAAGGCAGTTGTAAATTTGGCAACCTCAGCTCCCTGTCCTCAAAGCAGCTATTTTTATTAAAATCAACTAGAATGTTGCCAAGTTAACCTCATTGAAAATGCAGAACTCATCCAGAGCAAAAGGAATTTATTACAAATACAGTGTTCTCCCGTTGATCGAGTGCAGGCGACAGGATTCTGTACCATTCTCACAGTTTCGGATAGAATTATTTTCATCTTAAACCTGTCCTTTTCATAAATACAGGTTTGTTATTTCTCTCCAGCAGCAGTGACAAGGCATAGCAAAAGTGATGCAAATTACAGCATGCTCCTGCAAAGTCTACATTTCCGGACAGGGTGATTAATGATACTTTGTTTAACAAACCTTTATCTCTCCATATATAATCCTTCTATAGAGATAAAATAGATATGCACAAGCAGAATGAATCATGTGGCTCCTTTCTATGCTCAGAATAGATCTTTGAGAAATCAGCCATCAAAGAGCATTGAACTGGCACAAATTGTTTTCTGGGAGATTATTTTGCCAAATGAATTGATACTCAGCATAGATAATGAGACTTAAAGCCAGATCCTTTCAATGTATACCTTAGCCATAAGCAATTAAATTTGGAGCCAAATATTGCAAATATATTAAAGAAGACTATAAACCAGAAAATGATGTGATCATTACTCCTTGATTTTTTGAGATGCCTTTCCTACAATACCATCATTCAGAGACACTTCTAACCCATGTTTTATTTATCTGATACATCCTAGAGGAAGCTCATTCCATACAATACTGAATTATTTAGTTTATTATTAATTTGCTGTGTCATTTTAAAGCGTGCTTACAACTTCCCTTATAAACATTGGTTTAAGATGTACAAAAACAGGGGTCCTGGCAAAAAAACTGCATTAGGATGCAATTGCTTGTTAGTTACTGATACAGTCCATGTGATCTCAACACCACTGGTTTTCCCTAGGGAAAAATAAATAAATAGAACCAATTCCTTCTCCCACCTTGTCTTCCATGGCAGATGAATTTTCCTCTGCCTCTATTTCTCCCTCTCTCTCAAAACACTGACAGTGCCTACTTCTCAGCAGAACTGTCACCATGTTAAAGCTTCCTCCACATTTTGAATGGGAAAGAAGGTAGATCAGAGTTATGTATGGATAAAATGGCAACTAAAATGAAAATTGAGGCATTTAAATTTTTTTTTCTTAAAAGCATTATCTAGTCTAGAACACCATTTATGACAAGTGAAGATGATAAACAAACCCTTCCCTTTGAGAGCTGAGCTATATTTGCAGAGTATGAAGAATGATGAGCCAAAGGTAAGGTGAATTTGAAATTATGCCAGCAGCCTGTGCTTGACTGCAAGTGTAACTAAGACACTTTCTCAGAAGCTCTGGCTGCCTGTGGTCTCCTGTAGGGTGCATTTTTATGCTGCAGTCACAGCCCAACCACAGCTTGTGCAGACATACTTGAGCTAGCTTTAAATTAACCGGGAGAGATGCTCCAACAGTGTCAGTGCTGCAGGATGGAGCTCAGCGTGGGCTCATCGCCCCAGAATCCATGCACTGAGCTACTTGGGTGCATCCAGCAGCACATGCTGAGCTCCACAGCACAAAGGATATCCTGTTAGCAGTGCCAGAGGTCGGAGTGAGCTTGGATATACCTGTGGGAGCTGCAGTTGCATCTCTGGAGTGTGGGAATGTCTGGACAACAGCCACTCTCTCCCTCTTAATTCTTAATTAAGAATTAATTCTTAACTCTTAATTCTGAATTATTTTAAGGACTCCCACTGACTGCAAGGACTAAATTAGAATCACAGATAGTTTCCTATGGCTTTGAAAGAGCCATATATGACTACTACTAGCAACGTTTGCTGTGGAATAGACCAAATCTCCAAGCATTTTACAAAGGAAGTAAAAAATAACTACCCCTATTTTAGAGGCAAGAAAATGTAGTCACAGAGTCATGAAACTACTGTCCAGAGCCACCAAGCAAGCCAGTGACAGCAGCAGAACTAAAAGCCAGTTCTGTTGCAGGTCAACTGGCCAGTGTCCACCCATCAGACTAGGCCAATCCACCAGCCCTGAAAACACCCCTATAGTATTTTTAGAAAGAGTTTTCAAGTATCTGTAAAGACAGGTGCCAAGCTGAAAACAAGGCCAATTTAATATCAATATTTTAAATTAGTTGGACTACAACATTCAAGGCTTCTGTTGAAACTGAGAACAGCAAGCATTTACCCTTCCCTTTACCCTTCCCTCTTCAGCTCTGAAAAGGACTAGCATCTGTAAAAGCATAAATGTCATTTCCACAAAGCCAGCAGGACTGATGTCTCATTTTTTTGCAAGATGGCCATATTAAACAAAACCATAAAAACCATAAAAAAAATCAACAGCTCTTCCAACAGAAGAGTGATCCTGCAGTCTGCAGTGAAATTTCATAGAAAGGAGATGGTATTTCATTTAGATCAGCACTTACACCACTCCATCTCCTCTTCTAGGTGGTATCTGTCAAACCTGTTCAGCTACTCAATAAAAGCAATACTCATCCACAAGAACTTTTGTCTATAACAAATAATTGCAGGAGCAAAGAACCTTTTGAAATTCATCCCTCTTTTCCTTTCCTGTATCCGTGCCTTTTCTCTTACCCTGCCTCTCCACTTCTATAATCTACACTAAACATACAATGCAGTGGGACTAAACAACTCTTGCAACGGGACTTTAAAGGCTTCTAGACAAGTGCTCTAGTGGGTAAAAAATCCTTCCCTGCTATGAAGGCAGGGCTTAAAAGAAGACAGAATCAACCCTGCCTGACTTCTAACACTTCCACAGTACCATCAGTGTCCTCTTATGCTCTCCCCTGTGCTGTTTGCTTGGATCATCTTAGCAACCAGGTATACAACACACAAACACTCCTTCACGGAGGACAGACATGGCTACTGTCACATTGCTCTCAGTGAGAGGGAAATGAGTAGCCCTGGAGTACAGCATCGTGGTTTTTATGCATGTCTACTTCTGCCCTGCACAGGAGGTTTACTTGGCAGGGTATTTCTCCAGTCTCCCTTGTGTCAGCCATTCCCTCTTCAGCTCTGAAAAGGACTAGCATCTGTAAAAGCTAATGGAAGACAACCTTTATCTCCTAAACTGTTTTTAATATAATTTAAAGCAAGCCTTGATAGGAAAGCTTCAACTATGGGAGAGGAGACAGAAGGAACAGTAAATTGGTCAAATTAACAGTAATGGCAAAAGTAGCATTAACACATATCTGCTGCATAGGCTGTGCAGACTGAATGCTTTCCAAGCACTAAAAACCTTGTAGGGGGCATAACCTGCCTACCTTACCACTAGGTGTAATCACGTGTGTTCATTTGGGAAGTTTTATAGACAGAGCAGAAGGAAAAGGGGCTGGGGATTTACAGATTAGATATGAATGAACTGCACATGAATCGCAGCAGCAGTTGTGGAATAAATGCTCAAACGGGCATTTGGAGTTGTCAGTAACAGAACGAGAGTGAAGTGATGGAACAAAAGCATCCTGTGAGAAGTACAGCTGTGGCTCTAGCCACATTTTACACTGACCAATGCTTCATTACTTGGCAATAACTATACCGCATCATTAAAAACATGTCTAGAAAGCCCATCTTTTCATAATTTCAATGATTTTGCTCACTAGTTAGGGCTACTGAGATAAGTGCTGGCAAATCAACAATGCATATCTTAGAATCTCTCTAAAAATCAACAGTAAAATCCTGGGTTTTGGAACATCTTGAAAGCAAAGTTTCCTTAACTAAGAACTGCATTTTTCATGCTTCAAGCAGGTGGAGCAAGGAAAGAGCACAATTTTTTTAATTTCATCTGAATGTGTTACCTAGGCACAAAATAGAAACTGCATGCAGGCCTTAAGTGTATTGCAGGGTGTTTTTTTCTTCTCCCCCCCCCCTTTTTTTTTTTTTTTTTGTTTGTTTGGTTTTGTTTTGTTTTTAAGGTCATTCAGTAAAGCAGTGGAGCCTAATATTTTAGCCAAAAGTCAATAAAATAATTATTGCTGAACTAACTTAAATCCTCTCTCTTTGCCAAGTATTTGTACCTAGCAGAAACAGTTTATTATAATCAGAGTCATGTGGTATTAGTTGCACACAGTTTTAAATATTTGTGGAAAAAATGCTCTTCAACTGGTTTAAATAGAGTGAAAGAAAGCATAGAATACTTCCCAGAAACCTTGACACAACCTCATGTTCTCCTCCAGATTTTCTTTGTAGCTCTGCTTTTAAGAATTCTCAGAGACTGTTTGAATGTCTCTGTTCCCTGTTCTGGAGCTGGAGGCTTTCTGGGAATCTCACTGGATACTACTCAATGTCTTTAGGAAGTAGAAAACACTAGGAGTATGTCTTTTCTTATCTAACAAAGTTTTATCTCTTTATTATAATTAATTGTTAGATAATATATTATTTTACTTAAGATTTGAATATAATGGATTTGTGTTAGCAATCTGTCAGTTTAAAGCACTTTGACAGATAAGGTTCCTTGTCTTAAGAAAGCCTTCAGGCAATCTCTTGAAATGTTTTTGAAGGAAATACAGAAAGTACTTACTGACAGGAATAGCCTTAATGTCCTTTAAAAGCACTGCAAACCTAGTCTAAACTGTGCATCTTGCAAGGTTTGTAACTTGCATGTTGTAGTGAAAAGCGTTTCAAAATGGGCATTCACCAATGTTCTGTTTCAGTGTGTTTGAGGGCAGCACATGTGGGTTTGTGTGGATTTTTCTAGTGGACACATCACATTTAGCTGGTCCTTGATCTAACAGCTTGAGCAAAGGGGAGCACATGAGAAGAAAACCACAGTGCTCTGTAGGCCCCCTAACTTCAACAATGATAACTCCTCCCTCCTTTTTCTTTATGCTGAAGCACTGTGCACCTGCAGAGATTTTCAAGCATCACAATAATGATCTTCTTCAAGTAATTTTTGTGTGGAGGGACATGGATAGGGAAACAGAGTATTAAACCACCAATTTTGCAATCCATCCATTGTGGGATGCTACCTAAACTTCTTGCTCACATGTAGGAACAGATACAAAAGGAAGTTGTCTTCTGGCAGTGTTTTGCATGGCAGCAACTGTGACTGCCAGTTTGCCCTGCATTTCATGGTGTGCTCAGAGTTCACGGTCCTTAAGAGACCTGGGTTTGGGAGTTCCTATCCTGTGAATCTCAGATGGCTTTGGGCAGTAGATAAGCACTTATGCACTCAGCCCAGAGACAGCGGCATTGCCTCTAGGCATTCCCAGGAGCAGAAGATGCTTATGCAAGACTTTTCAGGGAATATATAAATATCTAAAGTGTCCTCTGGTAATTTCTGCTGTTGAAGTAATTCTCTTTGACTGAGGCAGTTTAATGTCTGACAAAGAATGGGTTTCACCTCATGTGACTACAAAAATTACATAGCTAATTGTGTAGGATTTGTCTCTCTTCAAGGGAGAGACATCCATACAGAATAATTTGTCTTACCCATTATCCAGCAGAACCGCCTAACCACATGCTCTTAGGTGACATAATGCTGGTATGTCATTTCCCAAATGGTCTCTAGCTGTGATTCCAGAAGGGTCCTGGTTTTGACAAGATCTGTGTCATATCTGTCACGATAATGGAGACGTCTCAGGCTGTTTCTGTGCCTCTACAGTGGTGCTTTGGCTTAGATCAGGAGGTAGCTTTTCAGATCAGTCTCTCTCTCAGTTACCTTCTTTTTCACACTAAGCATTCTCCAAGCTTGTAAGCTTTTCACTTGAATTTAAACCAAAAGATTCACAGCAGGAGCTCACCTACTGCACTACATTTACAGGCATGCAGCCCATGGCACCTGAAAAGACCTAGAAGCTGTGGCTGCTGGGTCATCAGCCCCAAAAGTTTCACTCTGCAGTCTTCTGATATTGCTAATTTAGATATGGAAATGCTTTAGATCAGAAGGAGCTCAGACTGGCTTTAACTCAAATTTGGTCTCATGCATGGAGTTCAGGGTCCAGAGGTTGTAGAAGACTGAATACACTCCCAGAGATCAACTTCTTTTCTGTTTCATCTGAAAGGAATCCAATGTGGGCACACTGAAATGTGAGCAAAATCACAGCGTGTAAAGACAACGAGAAGATTTCCTTCAAAAGTGTACTCCTGACACAAATTACATACTACTGCAGACATAGTTTTGGATATCTGGAGACATATTTACTAGTAGAAGCAGCTGTATTTTGGCAAATTAATTCTGCCCTTATAGATGGACAAGATTCAGCCTCTGGAGGTAATTATCTCTCTCCACTGACCACAGAAGGAGTCTTGGCAACTGGTTTATGTTAGATACCTAATGCTACATGGCAAGGCAGGTGAGCTGATTCTTCTAGTTCAGTAAATACAAAGGAGAAAAGTTATAACAACACTACAAATATCAGAGGAAATGTGCTAGAAGATTAATTCTGCAGAGCACAGCAGCAGAGACCTTTGGGGGAAAGACAAGAAATAAGAAAGTGAGGAAAGACAAGAGGAGTTAAGCTGGCAGTTTGACCTGGATGTCAGCACAGATAAAAACAGCAAGTCAGAGTAAGGGACAGCACACCACTAGTACAGACTGATTATGTCTTTATAACATCAACAGATAAGAGAAGAAGAAAAGAAAAGAAAAAAAAAAGAATGCAGCATTCCACAAATTCTTTCCAGTTCTACCGCCTTCATCTTCCCAATTAAATTGTCATGAAGCAAGGAAGTGGTCTCAGGAGAAAAGAACCCTCTCAGTTTCTTTCAGCTGCCTGTCCTATTGTGTGTCGTGTTGAAGTCCAAAGTGCATTAGAAATCTGATTTTTCATGCTGACCAAAACTGACAGATCCCATCCAACATATAAACAAAGAAAACAAATTACAATTATAATGATATTCACAAGACCCCTGATGGATCAGAATTGCCTACACAATGTATCATACTGATACAAGACGGCTTGTTTCCCAAAGAAAAATCCCCTTAGAAGTGAATATTGTAACAGTACATGGGGAAAAAAAGACAACCCCCCCTCAAAATACCCACAAAAAACCGAACAAAAAAACGAAAAACCCAACACAAAACAACCAAACCACCCCCCCTGCCCTGACCCCAAATCCTTATTCATAATTGCTACTTAATTCAAGTGCTAGAAATGTCCAGACAACCAAAACATTTCAGTATTATGGACTGATACTCCAATGATGTAACATACTCACAGAAGTGCCATACTAAGTTATAAAAGTTCCTGCAGTTACTGCAGGATATGAAATTAATCTTGAGCAGGTAGAAGGGTATGCTTCTACCCAGTCCTTTTAGTATCTTCTAGTACAAAATATAATAATGGTGTATCTGAGCTTAACTTATCCTGCTTTCTGACGGTGAACTGGTGGAGCAGTCAGGAACAGCTAAATACATCATGGTTCTTCAGGTAAACAAGATGTTGGGATAAATGTTACTCCTGCAGTCAAAAAAACTTTTCTGCCCAAAACTACTACGAATAAAAACTGATCCCAGTGAAGTCCATAGCAATATTCTTGTAGCTGTACTCTTCAGATATCACCTGAAATTGCACCAGCTGTATTAAAAAAACTTATGGCTTTTTTTTTTTACAGTGAAAAGGAGACTTTGGCAAAGGACTATTTTATAGCTGCTTTTTAGTCTTTTATGGTACTTTCATAAAGTAAAAAATATCTTTAACAACTAGAAAAGATACTGCAACAGGTCCAAAAAGCAATGCTGACTATGGTGTTTTAAGAAGTAAGTGTGGAAGTAGTCAGAGACCAAATGTCTGCAAGATGTACTGGAAAGTGGTTTGTTAAACCTCATGTGGCCACGTTCTCCTAAAATTCATCAGCACAAGTAAAAAAAAGATGATCTTTTAAAGACATTCTATGGTGGTTTGCATTTACTCTAGACATTTCCCCACTAAGAAAACAATTAATGTATAAGCAAAGGAAGCCACATATGCTTTTGAACAGCACAGAGTCAAAATAGCTTTAGGTTTCATGTCCTACTGTCCTTGCAGCCCCTTCAGAGTTCTGTTGCCTATACGTGGATAGAAGGTTGGAGAAAGACAGAAAATCAATTCTGTCTTTTATGAAAAAGAATTAAAATGTGTAGCCAACTGCACAGGACAGTCTATGATGTAATAATGTATGGGTTGGAGCTGGATGGTTGGGTAAGAGCCACATTTCAGGCTGACTGCACATCACAACACATGCACCTTGAATCTGGGTCCTTTTTTATTCTCTTCAGCCTTATACTGGACTGACACAGCAAACACTGATTGCTCGGGATCTAACACAACCAGCACCTGCTGGCTTTGTGAGGACAACACAATTTGGGTCTCTAGTACACAGTTTAAGAGCTGTTGGCAAGGCAAGGTCTGAAGGCTATGGAGAATCACAGCCCTTCCTTAGCCCTGGGAGAGGGAAAAGCTAAAAATCAATGACGACTATGATTTATTTAAGCACGCCAAAATATGCCACACTTATCAGCCATATTTAAAGTAGGAATGAAGGAGCAAAACTGGAGTGTTTTCTGATGGCATTTCAATTTATATACAGTCTGTTAATTATTGCATGTTCTCATTAGCATATGTTCTCAGTGAAACCAAATGTAAGAGATGGAGTCCTATTTGTGTAGTTTGTGCCTGTATTTGAAAATTTAGATTCATATGTAAGGGATGTTGGAAACAGCCCAAGAAATGTACTTAAGTAGCTCCTCCTGAAAAACACTGGTAAGGATTATGTTGCAAGAAGAAATGCTCTTGTTCTGTCTGTGAATGCTAAAATAGGTAAACACAGGGTCATGCACCTATGTCAAAAAGGGAATGAAAGGCAGAAACATGCTCTAAAATACAACCATCCCCTGAATCATTCAGTGACTCTGGTAGATGATTTTTTTTTTGTCTTTGTAGTCCTTGAGGCAGAAGAAATTCCTTCCACTGTGCTTTACAAAATGTTAACTGAACCATTAATGATTAACAAATAAATAATCCTGTCTATAGACAATTATCTTTCCCCTTATGAAATCACTTCCTCTCTCACTGTAACTGTGCCACACTATTCTGATGGCAGTTTTGGTAAGTGAGATCACATCTGAAATTTAGAGGTTAGTTTGAGGTGAATGAATGAAAATGTTGTCATGAAATCTAAGACCTTTGGGTATACCTGTGACAACCTGGAACTTGAGATCGTTTAGTGTTTAAAGGCACAAGGCTTTAGTGTTTAAAGGCACAGTTCACATGAGCCTCAAATAAAGCAATAAAAGATGCTGCCTAGTTTGATTTTTTTTCCTACTCATTGTGAGGTACACTTTAAAAATGTTTGTTTTTCATCTATTATTTAATAATCTAGTACAATCTTTACTACTGTTCAGGGAGATGTTGTTAGACAAATAGGTTTTTGTTGTCTTTTTATCTTTCCGTTTTTTTGTGAAAGCAAATGGAGTCTCTTCATGCCATTAACCAAAGTGACTTGTAAACAAAGAGGCAATTTAACAGCATCCCCACAGCATTACATTCCTACTTAACCCTGCGAAGACTGCAATGTGAAAACTCAAATGATCAGAGTTGTTCCTTTTGCTAGGATTCTAGTAAATAAAGCAGTATTTTTACAGATGTGTAATTGCACTTTTCTGCAAATACATTGTTCAAGAATATAATCCCAAAAGCAACAACAGCCCTTCTATCCAGACTGCACCTCTGATTGATTTATTTGCTTTACATAACATTCAGTTAGTGGAAGTGAATGATGAGCACTGTCAGAACTGCAGTGTAAACCAGAGCACTTCCAGGAAAGGAAGTAAGCTGTAACATCAAAGGAATTTGAGGAGTGCAATGGCTACTCTGTAGGGTGCCAAGGCTATTTGCATTAACTGCATTTGTTACAAAATATATATTTATTTTCTATTAAATTACCTACTGCAGTATTTACTACTCTCAGAATTTGGTGTGTTAGTGATCAACCCATCATCCTTTCCCCTATCCCCCAAATGTACCACAGGTTTCTGTCACAAGTAAAATAAAAATGCTATTTAATTCAGTCTGCTTTCTGTCAGAGCATTCAATATGTCTGGAAAAATTAAATTTGGGAGTAAGGTAAGAAGGAAACAAGAGTTTCAACTATCCCTGAGGTCATCCTAGCTCTTCTCTGCTTGCTTGGATAAAAGTTATTATAATTATTCTTTTTCTAGAATAAGCATATTTTTGCCCTTTTCAGCAAACACACTTATGTTTTAATAGTTGCTGCTATTTTCAGCCTTGTATATGCCAGAAGCTATAGTTGGCCATGCCAGTATTCATTAAAAAGTCACATGCACAAACTTTATTCTTAACATTTGTTTACACTTCATGTGATAGTCACAACATTTTAAATTAAATACAGGATTTAATGCACAATTGACACCACCAAATGTTATTTTTACTTACTAATAATCAGGATAACAGATAATGCTCCTAACTGTGGCAGTTCCTTAAAGCAAAAATAAATGCTCCTTCTACCTCTGCAGTAGAGTTCTACTGATGAAAATGGTTTTTCCATTCTCTTGTTTCTTTTGAGATACACAGTGGTATACCAACTCAAAAACTTGCTGCTAATGTACATTAATCATAGAATCATAGAATGTGCTGAGTTGGAAGGGATCCATCAAGATCATCAAGTCCAACTTCTGGCCCTGTGTAGGACACTCCAATCACATCATGTGCCTGAGAGCATTGTCCAAACCTCTCAATTCTGTCAGGCTTGCTGCTGTGACCACTTTACTGGGGAGCCTGTTCCAGCGCCCAACCACCCTCTGTGGTGAAAAACTTTTTCCTGATACCCAATCTAAATGTCTCTGACTCAGCTTTAGGCCATTTCCTTGAGTCCTGTCCCCAGATATAAGAGTGAAATCAGTGTCTACCCCTCCTCTTCTCCTTATGAGGAAGCTGCAGACTGGAATGGGTTCTCCCCCTGATGCCTTAAATTTTTAGCTTTCATATTTTTCAGATCCTATGCTGCCTGTTTGTGTAGTTCTGAGCCCCATACTCAGTGTCAGTAAGCTTTCTTCAGAGGGTAGGTGGACAAAACAAATCCTGTTCCAGCTTGAGATCAAGGACAACTATTACAAGTTTCAGGCCCAAAAAAAGCATAAACAATGGAGGGCTGAGGGGAGAGAACAGGGAGGATGGAACTTCATAACCTGAAGCTGTAATTGGACAATAAACCCAAATATGTAAATGGACCAAAACTTGTAAAAGTGTGAAACCTCTTGACTGGTCATCCATTTTGTGACCATTTTGGGTCCACCTTGGGTGTAGCCCTGGCCAGGCTATTCTATACTGCTCAAGGTGTAATCTTTAAGGACTTTTTCATTTTATTCTCTTAGCTCTGTCCAGTCTCTATTCCAGGCCAGCCTTCCCAAGGCCTCAGCCCCAGTGTCCTCTTCCCCAGTCTGAACAAACCCAGTGACCTCAGCTGCACCTCATAACGCTTCAGACCCTTCACCATTCTCATGGCCCTCCTTTGAAAGCTCTCTAATGGCTTAATGAGAGCACATGGAGCATAATGAACTTTCATATCCATTACTTCAATGAGTTTACTAATTAGCAACAGGTATCTATAGTCTACCAACAGGGAAAAGTTTCTACACATAACAAATTCTCCTTATAGTCCACTCATTTATTTTACTACTTCTATATACAGCATAGTCTCCCTCTACTGTTCATTAGCTAGTTTTTAGTCTACTCATTTTCCTTTCCCTTAACTGGCAAAAAGCTCCATGCTTTCCACCTCTGTCCACAAAAGGAAGCACAAAACCAGTGATCGTGTTATTTTTCCAGCAGAAAGCATCAGAAGAGCAGGAAGGCCTTGCTTTCAACAGAAGAAACAAAAGCTTTAATTCCTGCCATCAAAGTAAGCAGATCAGTTACCTATCTTAAAACCCAGCAGGCTTCCATCTAAATCACTAATGCAGGAATTGCCACCAGCCCTCAGGAGCCCTGACAGCCAGAACATTCCTGCTGTTTTAATGAGGAGGAGTGCAATGCTTCACTTCACCATACAAACCTTTTCCCCACCCAGTTAAAAACAATACAGCTATTAAAAACAGAAGGAATAAGACTTACTCAATAAAGTAGACTTCCCCCTTTTCTGTGTAAGCCATTTCCCAGTTATCAGGCAGAGGGCCCAAGTCATCATTCTCCTCAGCTTTACTCTGTTTTGTTACATCCGTATCTTCCTTTGCTTCTTCAGGCTGACCATATCCTGGTGCAGGACAAGGCTGGGTGGTAGAAGCCTCACCCGAGACAGCTGTGCTCTTCTCTTCATGTTCACTTGATTCTACAAGAGAAGAAAAATTACAGGCTTTGGATATTCACCTTATTGGTGAAGAATGTACTGAGTCCAAGTCTCTGTGAACTGCCAGCCTTGAAATAAAGAGAAAAATTTTCTTTGGTTTACACAAGGGTGCCTCTGATGATGCATTTTATTTGGAACACAATAAAAGAAAATAAAGCAATAAAACCAAACTGAAACAAGAAACTAGTAAAGAGTTCTGGCTCGTTCTGTCCCAGGAGTCCTAGCAGTAAACACTGAGCAAAAGGCAGCTTCATATCCAGCAGCTCTACTATCTCTTAACTATACTCATAAACACACACATATATATACACATATATACACACGTATAAAACAACTACCCCACTGTTTTACTACAGACTACAGATTCTTTTCATGTAAAAGAAAAGTATACACACTAATTGTTTTATCTGTATCCATGTATCAAAGAAACCAATGACATCCATCAACTCAGCAATATATTAACCACAGAAAGTGGTTGTGATTTCATTGCTGATATGACCTGTGGGAGGCTTAGTTTCCCACAGCCAATACCAAATGCTTCAACATGTCAACACTCTAGTCTACAGTAAAGTTCAAGAAGATGACAATTTATTAAATGATCTAACAGTGCACTCAGAGCAAGGAACTATGCAGTACCTGTGTGAAACATGTAGGAAGGTGGAAGACAGCTTGGGTGAAATGTTCTAATTAGTGATGCTTACAAAAGCAAGAAAAAAGAGGAACAAAAAATTAACAAAAATAGTTTATAATTAGATTGTAATTAACCCACAGAATCAATAAATGTGATATTACGGCAAGCAATGGTAAGAGAAAAAGTTTAGGGGAGATGGTAAAGATTGAATAAGCAATACTCAGAATGCAAGTACAAATTGTTGTAATGAAAAACAAAAATAGTAAGTATAATCCAAGATAATTTCAATTAAGCCATGAATTTGCAAGGATCTGCTACCCGAGACAGAATTGTACAAAAGGTGAAAACTAGATTAAATTGTTAAGGATGAACACAGAAAAACAACATGAGCATCTAACAGCAAAACAGAACGGTCAGTCTAGAAAGTGGGATACAGTCAAGACATCAGGGCTAACAAGAAAACTTTCTGTAAGTGAAATACTAACAATATGATAACAACAATAATAATAAATTATTACAAAGCAGATTCATTCTACTATGTGGGAAGGACAGCTATATAATTTATGATGCATAAAAACCCCAAGGCAATTAGTGCTCTTTTTGCCTCAGCCGCTAGTACATGAAAAAGTCACCTGTGATTAAATGACTAACATAATATCAGCAATAGGGCAAAAGAAGGTGGAGTGGGCTGAGAAGAAATCGGGTCAAACTTAGATTTACCAGCTGTTCTCAGTAGGCAGAGCTGGAAGAAGTGGAACCTAGGGTACAGAGTACCACGTAAGCAGACTCACAGCAAGTAATGGCAACACCTTCCAGGCTTCATGGGGAAAAGAAACTTGGACAGGACAAACACAATCCCTGTTTCAGCAAAGTATCTATGATTTAGGTTTTTTTTGGATAGTTTTATATTCTTAATTTCTGAGTACCTAAGCTTCCTCTGAAATGATTTGCTCAGTTAAACCATTTTGTCTTTTTGTAAAAATAAAAATGGAGGAGGAACACCCATGAAACTCTAAGTGCATTCTTTTTAATTCCTAGGATGGGAAGTAAGAATCAAACCACTTACACGTAAACTCTTCAGAGGCCATAATCATCTGTAATGACTTTTCAGGAAGAAATTGTGTCAAACTAATCTTTTTCTTTACATGACATAGTAAAAGGTGCTGCTTCTTCGGATAAATGATATATACAGCTTTCATGATCTTAAAAAATACTTTTGACACTGACACACCAACCCTTCAGAATAGTACGAAAAAACACCCCAGAGTCAACCTTCATTTACAGTTCTACATCCACATGCAGCTCATGTTGCTAAATCTTAACTCATGCTTGAATATTGTGGAATTAAAATAATTTTATGCTGTTTGAAAACATGAATCTATCTCTCTGTAGCATTTTCAAATACGTAAAAGCTTCCTGCAAAGCAGAGATCATATATGGTCTCCACTTCCCCTGAGAATAGGACCATGTAATAACTGCTGAATAATTTTCGGGGTGTTTTGTTCTATCTCTGCAAAGCAAAAGTCTTCATCTGCTTCAGGCATTATTAACAGATCTGTGAGTTATATTCCTGAGGCTGCCTGCAGCCTTGAGCACATTTCAACCACAGGAAGGAAGTACATGAAGATTAAACTGAATGTAAGTCATAAGGTCACATGGCAGATATGACCACAGTAGAACAGATTCATTTGGGGCACAGGTGCATCCCGCACAGTAACTATTGATCAGCCAATTCATCTGATAGAGCATAGATGTGGTGACACTGCTGTGTCCTGGGATTTTACCATGATATCTCTAATATGTGCTCTTCCTCAAGATTTTATTTTCAACAGGTCCAAAGAGGTCAGATTCATGATTTTCAATAACTATATTAACAAATCCCGGCCATCATGATGACAGAAAAAAAAGACTGAAATTTTTTTTTATTATTTACAGTCTAGTTCTTGAAATTTACAATCTAAACATGTAAGGGCACCTTGTCACTTATTCCTTTATTTTAATGCTGAAGATTATTCATGCAGAGAAATTCAAAAACTTAGTCTCCTCATCCAAAAGAACCAACTGACCCAAGTAATACTGGCAAAGAAAAGAAAGTTTTATTAAATAGTAATTTATGGGGTGGTTTTAGCCGTTCTGAATAAAAAACTATTTCATATCTTTGCACCCTTATTGTATCAAATGTCTAATTTCTTAAATTCTGTACAGGAAAGAACACATCCTTTTAAAGTAACTGTTGGATACTAGAGTAGTTTAACTCATGTTTGCCAATATATATGTGTGTTTTCTTGTAAAGAAATAACTTTGCAGCCTTGGAGATTTTCCCTTTCCCATAGAGCTGGAGCCATATTCAGGGCTTGGTGCTTTGGTATGGAGGCACCTCTCCCACTGACTCCTGACACAGTGAGAACCAGGAACTGACATGGGCAAGGAAAGCAAGAGTCATGAGAACAGGGCATTCTGTGGGTCATAGGATGTGATTTAGTTGTGATAAATTGAGTTTAAAGAATGCACCTAGAAAAATCAATGGATACCAGCTTTTGTATGTTTTTAAATCTCACGGCTGTCGGAAGCTTTGTATGTTGCTTCCGTGCCTCTAGCTGTCCTTGCTGTGTAATAATACAACAATAAACTCAACCTGTTGCCTGGGACTAGTGCACCTTGCATGGTGATTGATGGCCTTGGGACTCTGGTCTTATCTTCCTAAGGCCTGGAATGATAATTTTGAAACCTTATGTCATATCTTATGCCTCAATTAATTTGAGCCCGACAGAAATTCATTCTCTGGGTGCAACTTATCATTGCTCAAGTACTGTCAGAATAATGCACATACATAAGCATGCTTTCAATGTTAAAGTGATTCTTCTGGAGTTCGGATGATAAACTTCATCAGTCAGCAGTGGAAAACAAATGTGACATGACCAACTCAGTGCCAAATACTGATGCTGGTTGTGAAGGAAACCGACTCAACCCGTTGCAGACATAAACAGTGCCAGCAGTAAAAACTGCTGAATGTCTGATAAGTTTCTGGTTACAATTTGATCAAGACTCTTTTTACCTCTTCGGTCAAAGCATCAGTTTTGCAGAAATCATTAATTTCAACACAGTGTCCATCAGGAAATCTTCTCAGGTGCAATATCTCTCACTCAGTAATGAGGACAATTGCACTATGTGTAAGAAACCCAGTACTAAGTCTAGACTTGCCCATCTTAACAGTTAACCTACAGATTATGTCTCTTACATATTTCTTGGCAAATAGTAAGGTACTTTATTTAAATTTAGTCATTTAGGCTCTTCTGTATCTGTAGCCTGAATTAATCATTTTAAATTGTAGAGGTGATCCCCTAAAATGTGTACCTAAAGCAGCTATACTCTCTTACACTTCAAAGTTTTTTTCTTCTTATTCTATATTAACAGATCAGAGGCAAATAGATTAAAAAAAAAAAAAAAGGGCATTTAGGCATATAATTTACTAAAGCTGGATGAGATAAATCCCATCTCCAAGATCATACTATTTTGTCCTGAGAGAACTTGATCCAGGATGAAGGACTGAGAGTGCTCCATCCTAAAAGGATCAAAAGCCCCATCCTGAAGCACTGAGAAGGATTCCTGGTGGCTTCTGGGCTGAGGACAGGTGACACAAATCAGAAAGACATATTGGGCAGACCATTATGGTCACTTTGTCCAAATACAGCTGTCTTAGGGAAATCTGATAGACATGGAGCAAGGCATATGGGAGGTATTAATGAAAAATTGCTAAAGCTCAACACATGCACAGATTATGCCAACAGACAATGAAAAGTTGCCTGAAAATTCAGACCAAAAGCATAAAGATCTCTGTAACCACAGACATTGCTTAATTGGTCTGATAAGGACGGGTTTCTTTTCTTCAGAATCATCTTAGATCTGCTACAATTTCAGCCTCGTGGTCCTGTGTGTTAGAGGGGTCCTTTGAGTTGACAGGCTCGGATATGCAGTTAATAAGCCATTAAATTGCTGAGCATCTATAAAAAATGAATCAGTGTTTCATGTCCCAGGAGTCTTATAATTAATAGAAGCCTCCTCCTGGAAGTGAAGTATTTAAAATAGAACACACTTTCTAAAAGAATTGGCAATAACAAATGTCCGTCCTACCTTTGCTGATTCTTTATAAAAACTAAAATGATCTCTCCACCAAGAGTTTAAAAATAAATAAATTAATTAAAATATTCTGGTTTTCCTGATTGTGTAAAGACACAAAGTACAAATGCATTGACATTTTAGAGGTGACTAAACCTCTGTCAGCTCACAGAGAAAATGACTGCAGTAACTGGGTCTGTGGGAGCCACACTGCCCAACAAAGGCAACACAGCATGTATGTACAGAGCTGCTTTGCTCCAATCCCCAAAGTCCTCAATCAGTGTAACTGAACAACAAAACCCTGCTTATAAAACCATCAGAGCCAACACAGGCACTGCTTGTTCTGCTGGCCACACCGACAGGATTTACTCTGTGGGGGAGAGGAGGGGTGGAGGGGGGCTGTCTTACACCCATGCTCATGTATTTCATTCTGTTACACAGCACATGCCAGTGCCTGCTTCTTGGGTGCTGCCTAGTCATTGTTCACACAGAAATTGCCTGGGAGAAGCATACTATAGGTGTAGAATGCACGGAAAAATGCTGGTAAATATTGCCTCTTGATCGACTTGGAGCTGGAACACATTGTCCTGGAAATTGCTCCTCAGCAATGGTCTCTTATGCGGCACATTTCGAATAACTACAAAGAATGATCTTTCTAACGATTTCTACAATACACATCAGAGACCAAATCCTGCCTTTGCCTCCTTCTCTGTGGAAGTATCCTGGCAACAGCAGCAGCGCTGATGTTAGAATCTCTGGGCTTCATCCTTTCCTGCTTAGCTGTGCAGGGAAGGCACTCAGAGCCAGGGCAACGCCAACAGATGCGCTCCTGAGAGGAAGGGATGAGCAAGGCTTGTGCAGCATGTGGTGCCAGTGGCCAGGGAGAAATACTGCAGCCCTTTGGAGAGCCAAGGGGAAGAACCAGACCCACTCTCACCCCACTGCTCCTTGACACCCCTGGTAGATGGGGACGGATTCTGCACAGGAATTTCCCCTTATATGTAATGTTAGGCAACAGCTAAAGAAAAGCATGTGGCAAAATCATCCTGCATGGGAAGATATCAAATTCACTATACTTTGTAATGAAGCAGGAGTTTAAAAGGTGTATATACATTTACATTTAGAGAGCTTGCAGTATTTCATTTTATGTTCTCATCCATGTGATTGTCACTAGACTCCTTCAAAAATCTGTTTCTGAATTTCTAAGTTTACCAAAAAGGATTCACAGCATTATTTCTCAGATCTTTAAAAATCTGAATTTTAAATTTTCTACATGAATAACGACAAAATAATTTCTTAAATTCTATTTCAGGATAAGAATGATTAAACTCTGTAAAATATTGTCTTGCTGAGAGGTTGAGGGGTAAGTTGAGTACCTGCTTCAGAATAGGCTGGAGTGCTCTCACTCGAGATACCAGTCAGTACCCAGAACCCGTTTTTTTTCTGAAGCACTGTGATCCAAGCAGTAAAACAACAACTGTCTTTTAGGACATGACATCTGAAACCCTTATCAGCTTTATGCAGGCTCTGAAACATTCCTGAAAAATCTCCTCCAGATAGTATTGCCAACTAAGTTTTAATGGCACTGCCACAACTTTGTTAATGTGGTGACTTTAGCTTTCTACTATATTGCTAAATCTTCATGACAGTTTACGTAAGTTCATTTCATAAAGTGCTGAACAATCTTGTGAGTGTCACCATTTGAGAACAAGAAAACCCAAAACACAGAGACTGTTTATCAGAACAAATTATAGTTCTCTAGACTCCCTCTATAGTCAACAGAGAGGAACAGGCACTTGTGAATAATTTCCTAACCTAGAAATCTAAACTAGGTCACAATCCATACTCAGAAAGAAGGTATTTTTCTCTTTGGTCTATAAAGAGGGTTCAAAGAGACTAGTTCAGAGAAATCTTTACAGTAGCTGAGGTAAGTGAGATGTCTCCCCAAAATAGAGGTTAAGTAATTTTATTTTAGGCTTCAGAAAAACCCTAATATTCAGGATTCCTGCCTTTCCCTCTTGCAAGAACATCCTTACCTGAACATGCATATTCTCACTGCAGAAGGAGGTAACTGAGGACTCTGAATAACAGAAACTCACTGCAAAGTAAGAAGGAAGGACAGACCTGGTGTTACTGTCACGTCATTTCCATTGACCACAGGCCTTTCTTCCTCTTCTTCCTCTGGTGGTTCAATGCCTGTCTTCTCCATATTGCTCACAGACTTATTCCTTTTACGTTTGCCTTCAGCCCCGGGAGTGGCACCTGGGAGGATCTGGTCTGTCACATTTAACAGCAACGGAGCGGGTTCTGCTGGAGGCTTCGGAGTGCCGTAATAGTTGTCTGGAAAGAAAGGAAAGGGATAACACATAAGATTGCAGAAATACACAGCCTGCTGCTGCTTCTTTTGTCTTAGGTCAATGGATGTGTGAGGTAGGACCTGGCTCATCAGCTAAAATAAAGAAGAGTTCAAAATGTTTTCTGCAAAATTGAATGTTTATCTTTCCTGGAACGGTAATTAATTTGCTTGGTGGTAGCACAAGTGATCCAATCATGCTCACAAACATGTATTGTATTAAAATGTCTGAAACTGTAACAGGTTAAGTTTCATTCCTCTCATCCAAATACCTGACCAACTAGTAGTATACCAGAGCTGTTCTCTTATTTTAAATAATTAGTTAGGACAAATTAGTTTTGCAACATTTATGCCACAAAACAAGAGTTTCTTAAGGATCAAAATGATGATAAGAATACTGATTATTTATTATGTTATTTAATTTTCACTCCCTCAAATTATCTCACCTGTTTGTAAGTAAAAAATCATCCAATGATTCAGGGATTTGCAGTTTTCAGTAACACTTTCACTATGTTGTTTCTCATATTTGTCAAATTTTTGCTATTCATGACTTCAAAATTTGTAATAGTTAATGCTAATATATTTTCAAAGAAAGTTGAAACCTTATGCTTTAGGGCTTAACATTATCTCAAAGTACTAAGGAATTTTGAGAAGACTTAAGGTGGCTGAGAGATTACCCTCTATTTGCGTCTCCTGAAATTTCTGGCAACTTCCACTGAGTCATCTACTTTCAGTCAGAAGGATTATTAGATTAGATGGACCACAGTCCCATCTTCTCTATCAGTATCTGTAAGTTTGCATTTCTAGCACATCTGATCTCAAAATTAGTGTCTTACTGATACCACAAAGGTTTCATTAAAAATATGGTTAAAAACAGATCAGTAACATAATTAAATACTATTTTAAAAAGCATGTACTTTCTAGAAGGAAACATAAATAGTAATATAAGATGTAAAGATGAGAATACGGGGTTTATGCAGTTATTTTTTTTCCTCTGTAAGCTGTATTGAAGGGCAATAAACAGGTTGTTTTACAAGTAGATTTACAGCAGTTATTATGGGAAACTAAAAATACTGCCCAGGTCTGAGAAACTTTGCCCCTCTCACCTCTCTGCACTTTCTCCCCCTTCCAAAAAAAAAAAAATAAGTGCATCTCTGTAAGCATATCAAGTTGATGACAAGATTTGTAGACCTCATGACCATTTTTAAATTTCTTATCCCACTATCTAGGACTTCTGTATGATCAAACAGCAGTAGCAACTGTCAATATTACTGTAACCACACACAGGCATGATAAAAATAAATGTGTATTTTATACATGCACAGTAAACCATCAAAAAATACATTTTGCAGGCAGAATAAAAGTTATTACTGGCACATGTATTTCTGTGTGTTTCTAAGGACTTAAAATATTCAGCCACATGACCACCTCCATACAGGTAAGTAACTGAACAGCCATGCAACTTCTGAATACTCAATGATTTTTTTCACAGCAGTTTAGCAAAACAATATTAATAACAGATGTTTCTCTAATTGTTATACACAATCAGTGTGAAATGACACTCAAAGCCACTCTGGACTTAGGGATGTCTGAATGAAACTTTGACTCACTGCAGATTTTCTCCGGATTTTGTGAGATGGTAGCAGGTTAAACCAAGAGCCCCAGCAATGAGATGTGGCTCTGTAGGGGTGACTGTGGGAGCTCTCTGTCTGCCAGAGTTAAAGCAGGGGAGAAAGATCTGGGGTCTAAGGAGGAGAAAGGAAATCTACATTGATCCACTCACAAAACTGTACCTCCAAAAAATGCCAAGATCAGATCTATTTGCAGTCCAGTTTCTATGCCCTGACAGTACAGGCTGTTTTGAGAGTATCTGAAAACCAACAGTGCTCAGCTGGAAGTCTACTTTTGTATTGCTCTAAGATCATGTTACCTTTATTGGTGAGACTGTATGTCTGAAATATCACATATATTGAAAAAAGGGTTCCTCAATTAAAAAGGCTCTCTGGCCTAAGCCACTTTGCCAGTCTCAACCAGTGCCTCAGGGGCCTTAAGCTTGACAAAACTTGTCAAATATGCACTGATTTCCACTGATTCCATACGTATCAGAAGATATATCCTGATAACTTTAGAAGAGACTAAAGGTTTAAAACCCATAACTTTTGTTGCCATGAAAATTTTAAAATCTCTGATCCCTTTTTCATCTTCCCTGAACAAGGCCAGGCCTGGTTCAATAGGCTGTTGTTGAAACACTAATCATAAGGTACTGAAATTCATTTTCCTGTCGGTAAAAATGGAACACCAAATAAACCATTTCAACTGTAGTTAATTTTTAAAAAGGAATTATTGAAAAAAAAAAGAAAAAAAATGTACTAAAAGAAAACATAAAATCCCATCCTCATTGGCATTCAGAAAAAACAGCATTTAGGAGTTTTTTTTTTTAAATGAATGGAGCACAAAACAGACAACACCTTTATAGCACTGTACAAAACCACATAGTACCCTCTCTTTTGTATACTACCTGCAGTTCTGGTACTTGCCTCTCAAAAATTACATGGGGAACTAAAGAAGGGCAATTAAAGCTTGGAACTCCTTAAATTGATTTTGAATTTTCAGCTTGGAAATGGGACAACTGAGGGGGGATATGGCAGATATGTACAAAAACAGGACAACCCTGGGAAAGTGCCTAGAAAATCAATGAATGGATGCTTGGCTGCCCACTACTTGAGAACAAGAGGATGCCCAATGAAATTTGCAGGTTTAAAACAAGCAAAAGAAGTGAGGGTTTTTTACACAGCATAGGAGAATTGTGGCATTCACTGTCAGATGCTGCCAGTATCATAAATGCAGTTAAAAAGCAATTATACAAAGTCATTGAAAAACAAAAAGACCATGAAAGCCTAACAAACATAAACGTACAAATTCTGAATCAAGACTTCCATACAATCAGATTGGTGGAGTGCAAACTGTAACTCCGCATGCTTTCCATGCTCTTGTATTTTACACCTTAACATCTTACAGGTCTCTTCCAATCTCAGTGATTCTGATCTGTCAGGGCACAGTAGTAGAGACAGTTTCCCTCCATTTGACTAAGTGCAGCTGCTCTTTACTCAGGTCTCTCCTTGTTGTACTCAAAAAAATGGGTGTGTACTCACCTGCCAACCCTGCACAGTCAAGAGGTCAATTTAAGCCTAAGTGAAGTTCTTCCCGCTGGGCCTGAATCAAAGCCCCTGTGTAGAGAGGCAGGGCAGAAAAAGCCCCACTGCTGGATCCATCTGGCTGCTGCTCCTGATTGCTTCAGTGCTCCCAGCTGGCTCTGACTGCAGCTGGATACTGAAGATGGTCTGGCCTAACCTATTTGACTTGGCTGCTGAAGAGGCTTGGAAGCCATGGCACAGTGACAATTATTACCGATGCCCTGCCACCCCTGAGCTGTGTGAACCCTGATCAGCACCCTGATTCTGCAAGGAAGAGTCAGAAAAATTAATGGGTAGGCTTGCTCTGATGGCAGAGGCCAGACCAGGAAGTCAGAAAGTCACAAGAAGCAGGAAAATGAGGAAATAAGGAGGACGAAACAACTCACTTTTTTTCCTTACCTTCAGTTCACCTGTGTCAGGATATAATAAGACTTGTTTTATCGATAAAGTGTTTGATGATAAAGCAATATCCTAACTTGCTTCCTGAGAAAAGGTAAGCCTTTGTGGGAGAAAAAAGAGCATTTGGGTGGTAGTAAAGAAGCAGAAAAATCCTCTTGCTGAAATGATAACAAGACTCAGATATACTGGCAGTGCCCATACTGATGTGCTTGACACCCAGTTACTGGGCACAGTTATAAATGTTGTCTCCCATGTTGGGCTCTAGTTTGTGCTCCATCGCAGGGACTGACCCACATGCATTTTCCTCTGCCTGACCTTCCCAGTCCCTCTCCCTTTCTGTGAGGAAAGATCCAAAATTCAGCATAGAGTGGACATCTCCACTTGCATCCTTCTGGAATGAGAAGGGAGAGGAAGGGCTTTGTGCCAGGTCTGCACTCCAGGCTGTGGAGGAGTATGGATGGGCTCCTTTAGCTCCTGGGCCAGGCCAGCCTGAGCCATCAGGTTGTGGAGAAAGCGGATCATTGCTGAGAGCATCTTTTGCTCCTGAAGCCCCACACAGATCTCATCCAAGAAATTAATAACTCTAGTTTAAAAAAAGCAATTGTATGAAAAGTTAAAATAGTGATGAGGAATTAGGAAATGATAGTAAAATGAACAACCAGACAGAAAACAAGAGGTGTGCCAGAGCCAGAAGCTTTTAGGATGAGTACTTCAGCTGTGGTGTGACTCACATTCTGAGCCCAGAGCAGAGACACATTCCTTTTCACACTTATTTTTAGAGCAGGATGAAACAATATCCAGCTACAAATACACACCTGCCTTTGCTTATTCAGCACCCTCATTTAGATCGATCTGTCTTTTTTTGTTTATACAGCTTCGAATTGCTGAAGTATCAGTCAAAATTCTGTGAGTCAGCCACAACTCTAGGAAATGAAAGACAAACCTTATTTTTCCATTATGGGAACAATAACTGCAAATGTTACGACAAATATAAAACCTCTTCATATTTGCTTTTGTGATCACTGACTACTGATAATAAATTAAGGGGAACTACTCTTAAATCTAATTGTTGCCTAGATTTAAATTACATTTGATATTTTAACAGTTCACAAACAAATAGAAATGTAATAGATTACAGTGGTATAGAGAGTTCTAGGTAGGCAGAAATGAGCTTAATTTTCAATAAAATATTAATGTGGACAAACATGGCAAATATTTTATAATTTGATTAAAAGAAGATGGTGAATTTATTTATGACTAGAAGCCAGCTGCATACAACAAGAAGCATCTGTTCATGATTTATGTCTGTTTAGAATCAGTATCCAGATGAAGACTGGTGACAAGTGGTGTCCCTCAGGGGTCCATATTGGGAAAAATAGTGTTTAATATCTTCATCAGTGACATCACCAGTGGAACTGTGTGTACTCTCAGCACATTTGCAGACGACACCAAGCTGAGTGGTTTGGTTGATGCACCTGAAGAACAGGATGCCATCCAAAGGGACCTGGACAAGCTCCAGAAGTGGGTCCAGGAGCCCATCCCATGAGGTTTAACGAGACCAACTGCAAGGTGCTGCACCTGGGGTGAGGCAACCCCAGTGTCAGCACAGGTGGGGGATGAACAGGTCGAGAGCGGCCCTGCCAAGAAGGACTTGGATGTGCTGGTGGGAGAAAATCTGGACACGACCTGGCAAGATGCAGTCACAGCCCAGAGAACCAGCTGGATCCTGGGCTGCATCCAAAGCAGTGTGGGCAGCAGGGCAAGGGAGAGGATTCTGCCCCTCTGCTCTGCTCTGGTGAGACCCCACCTGCAGTGCTGCATCCAGCCCTTGGATTCTCAGCACAAGAAAGACATGGTCCTGCTGGAGCAAGTCCAGAGGAGAGACACAAGAATGATGTACCACTCCATGAGGACAGGCTGAGAGCTGGGTTTGTTCACGCTGGAGAAGAGAGGACTCCAGGGATGTGGAGTGGCCAGTCAGTACCTAAAGGGGGCTTAAAAAAGATGATTTTTTAGAAAGACATGCTACAACAGGACAAGGAATAATGGTTTTAAAGTAAAAGAGGGAAGATTCAGACTTATAATAAAGAATGCATTTTCTTATTGTAAGGATGGTGAAACACTGGAAGTTTTCCAGAGAGGAAACAGAAGTTCCACACCTGGAAACATTTAAGGTCAGCTTGGACAAGGCTCTGAGGAACCTCTTTTAGCTGAAGATGTCCTTGCTCATTGAAGTGTGTTGGACTAGATGACCACTAAAAATCCTTTCCAACTCAAACTATTCTATCTATGATTCTATGAAAATCAATGATCTTTTCATAACAAGATATTTATTTCTTAACTTAACCTGCTTTGGAGTCTGCAAATGCACTATTATTGTCTATATTCGCTCTACCTAGCTCTAAGTGTTTAAATGATGGAGTCTTTAATTGGAATTAAGTAAAGCAATCTTCTCCCAGGAAGTGCCTAAAATAATCTATAGTGACTCCAAGCCTGCAAACCCTGGGACACCAAGCTGATGTCTGCTGCTGTAGAGTCTGCACCCT
The DNA here is from genome assembly GCF_009819655.1 of Sylvia atricapilla. Taxonomy (NCBI): domain Eukaryota; kingdom Metazoa; phylum Chordata; class Aves; order Passeriformes; family Sylviidae; genus Sylvia; species Sylvia atricapilla. The sequence goes on from NC_089144.1 coordinate 12,254,290, forward strand.
GTGCATTCTTGGGATCTAAGTTTAAGTGTAGCTTTCTGTTAACCTCCAGAAGACAGCAAGAAAACAAGCTCATGGTTTTGGCATTGTTTAGGGCAGGCCCAACACACTGGCAGTATGGCCAGCAGGGTACCACCACATGAGGTTGGTAGTCTTTCAAATTTTTGTGAAGTTTTCCTGAACAACATATCCCAGGAATATGAGTTGCTGATATCTTCTTTGAAAGATTTAGTATTAAAACCATGGAGTTGTTAAGACTGCAAAAGACCTCTATCATCAATATAAGTGTTAGCACTGCCATGTTCACCTCAAACCATGTTCCTAAGTGCCTCAACTACAAGTTTATTGAGCATTTTCAGGGACGATGATTCAACCACTTTCCTGAGCATAATTTGCATGCAATAGATGTCAAAGACAAGAAAGAATTCTTAAATGCAGGTTCTGTGGACTTTCACAAACCAAGCATGTGGTATTACCATGCTTGCACTTCACTGTGCACACACATCACTTTGCCACAGATATGTGTCCAATCAATTGCCACCTTCTTATGAAATCAATTTATTCTAACATTTCTGATCATCTGCATACGCAATTTCGAGCATTTTTCGTATATCTGTTTTGTTCTGCAGTAAAAACACACGAGTATAGAATATTCTAAAACTGAAAAATCCCCTTCTCTGTATTGTTACAATCATCTTATGAAATTCCTAAAGAGGAAAAGAGTACATAGACTTTGTTAAAATATAATTAGTGATGTATTTTAACAAAATCCAAGACAATTACCACCTCCTTAAGGAAGTCTAGCAAACTTCTTTTCACCCACTCACCCTGAGTAATTTATTTTGACGGGTGACTATACTATAATTAGGGCTTTTTTTAATCGTTGCTGTAAGGTTGGGTGAGTAGATTTTGTTCTTGGGTTCATAAATTTTCATGACGGTTTTGCAAAGCTGCTTGATGGATTAAAGTTGCAGAACTCTTACTGTGACTCCAAAGAAAGGGGAATTAAAAAATGAAACCTTCTGAAGCCTTTAGATTTTAGATTTATGTTGGTGTTATTTTTACTCATGAACTTGTGTCATTATAATAGGAAAGAAATAGGAAAGGTCATAGTTCAGATGTCTCAGAATTTAGGGGGAAAAAGTTATTAAATATAGATTTGCAATTCTGTTTTTAAACAACAGCTTTTAACTTCTTTTGTGTTCTCTGAAATATTCACAAGCAAAGTTATACTTTTACTGTGATCTTTGTGGCTACTTTTAGTTTCTTTTAGACAGATGACTTAAGGTCCCAGAGATGTCTTTGCTCTTTTTTTACTAACTAAGCCTTTGAATCTAGATTTCTTAGTTCTCTGAGCCTTGCTGTTAAATTAAAGTCCAAGTTAAAAATACAGATTAAAATTTATTTACTTTGGGAGTGATGTCTGAACGAGTTACACATGATACACAGAACTAACTCCATACTCATTGGATGTTGACATCCCCCGGGCTACTTGTTACAAACCCTGTTTTTTCTCCCTTTTTTATTTCCTACCTGCATTGGGCTTCAGCTATAAATCAAGTTACTTGAAAGAAATAATTTTTGGACATCCAGGATTCTGCTAGAACCGAGGTGTCAGAGTTATTGCCTGTGCATTCCCAAGGAACACTTGAGCATTTTCTGGCAGGGGCTATCCAGCTGTTTCCCAGGGGCTGGGGGATTTTTGATGCCTTGTGTGGCTGTGCCTCTTCCCCAGACAGAATTCTCATTTGGGTTGGTCCCTGCAGCTCCTGCTAACAGACATTAGGCAAATATGCTAACTTCTGTGTCAAGTAATGACATTTTAATAACTGGCTTCAGGATTGTCTATTCATCTACATTAAAATTAAGTCACTAATTATAGCTGAGGATTTTTGCCCAAGAGTGTTCTGGCCCCAGATGAATGCAATAGCAGAGGAAGTTTCTAAATTCACAAATACAGCTATGGAGACAAGACAGGCTGTCAAACCTTCCAACATGACAAAACTGCTGTTCTCTTACTGTTGGACACCAACTGCCCCAAATAAGAACATCTCTTTTCCATCCATACAGACTAGGAAAGACTTTATAAGTAAGGACACTTATCAGTAGCAAATTAATATTCTTAACATGAAGGTGGTGATAGAACACACCACATAGGCATTAGGGCATGGTCTGATTTTCAGAAATTTTGAAGATCCCAAAATTAAGATGTACATAAGTTAGTTCTCATTTTTAAAAATATTTTTTACTCAGAGGTATCACTTCACACTTTAGTGTATTTCAGAGAGTTCAGACTTCTAAGATTTCTTCATCATTGTTTCCATAGTTCCATTTTACATAGCTGCTTTTCCTTTTCATGAAAGTATTCTTTTTTTTCTCCTATCTTTTTAAGTACTAGGGTGGCTTTATCCCATAAACACTCTGCATTCCTTCGATTTTGCTAATTATTCTCTTAGCTGTTTGCCCATCTACAAATTTAGGCACATATGCAAGACTAATCCCTAAAGCTGCATGTAAGAGTACAAGAAACAAGTAGAAAGAACAATTTCACCTTTACAAATCAGGCACTGCCTGAACTGTTTTCATCATCCCTTTAATTTCTACCAAAACCAACCCTGTGAACAGATACAATCCTCTTGAGCATTAAATCTCTCACAGCTGGGAAATAACAGTTCTCCTGTCAGATGTGGGAATCCCACGGGTTGAAGGTGTAAATACCTTTCAGATAAAGTAACTATAAACCATCCTGTGTTAAGTCCAGCTGCAGGTGGCTGCAGAGAGGGAACTGTCCTGCTTTAAGATTCCTCTAAGATTAAGGTCCTCACCTTATTCCTCCCAAATATTCTTCAAGTTTGTATTTCTTTCTGAGAAGCAGAACATATCAGTTTTAGATAATGGCCCAGAAGAGAGAGGACTGCTTATCAGATGCAGCAGAGTGCTGAACACACTGTACATCATCACACATCTCCCAACCACCAGCAAATATGAAATGACCTTTACTTTCATAATTTGATCTTCTGCTGAGCACAGTGTACCAGAAGTGAAAAATCTAGACAGACCTCTTGAGAAGGCTACTGTTAAGGAAAATCATGGACAAAGGGCTAGGATTGAATAATTAATACAAAATGGAATTTGGACTTCAAAAGCAGGAATCACAAAGGCATGAATGCAGGCTATTGGAACAAGATTATGCAAAAATACAGCTTGATAAATAAATTAGTAACTGTTTTATAGTGTTCTGCACCCTTTACAGCAATTCTGTAATCTGAACTCATCTTCTAAAAAGCAGCAGTATAATCTGAAGCCTCTGCTTTTCCAGAAAAGAGACATGGTTTAAATCCTAAACAGTGTGTTCTTTGCTGCAGGTAAGCACAGATACCAAGATACTTCTTCCCACCACAGTTATCAGTTGTGAGCTGGTTGCTGTTGTCTGCAGGGGACCCTTGAGTAATCACTTCTCCCTAAATGTGTGTGATCCCTAAGTGATACAGAGGGTGGGTCTTAACCTAATTTTCACTTTTCCTGCTTAGAAGTTCAGTATCTAAAATACCCCATCTGCCCTGATGGTGATCCTAGATGAGATTAATTGACCTCTGGAAGTGTACTTGGGTTTTGGTTGTTACTTTACAAGAAGGTCCAGACACCTTTAAGCTTACTAATGAAAGAGGACATGATTCAGACCCTTAATGACCAAGGTCCCAACCCACTAAATCAGGCTATCACTTTCTTCCTTCATTTAAAGATTTAGGCTAAGCAAACAATAAGATTTTATGCTTCCCCCTGTATATTTTATATATCATGGCTAAGATTCTTTTAGAAGTAAAAATCCTTTGGCAGATTAGAGAACAGCTTGCAGCAGAGTCCCTCCCTTTTGACAGTAGTGCCTACATGGTTTTACACCCTTACAAATTATCTAGAAAGATGAGAAAAGTCTAAGAACATTTCTAGACAAACTTTTATCTAGTTCAGTCTGGGCCATAGACATTATTGTTTCTGAGAATTCAGAGGGCTTAAAAAAAAGAAAAAAATATTAGTCTAAGGGAAGTTATCATGTTAGATGAAATTTATTACTGATTAATGCAACTCAGAGAGCCATTTTGTTGCAAATTACTATTCTTTCTAGAGTCATACTAGCATTACTGCAGACATCTCACTGTATAGTAGCAGCCCCCTTCCTAAGCAAAGCTGGAATCATTAACTGGACTGAAGGAATGGAATGTCATGCAATGCTCATCATGTGGTTAAGAACTTTTAGTGCATACAGCATTGGCCCAGACTTTTTTAAGGAAAAAAGGTTACAAAAATGAAAGATGTAACAAAATATAACTAAAGCAAGTAAAATTATAAACTTCCTATAATAAAAATAATATTAATTTCAGTTGTAAAAGTTAACAATATTTCTGCAAAAGGTGGTGTGAAGGAAAGGATATGGTCAGTTTTTCAGATGAAGTTTTGCTTAACAAATGGGAATAAATTTCAAGAACACACAGTCACTATACTAGAAGTTTCTGAGAGATTACCCATATGTTAAATCAATCCATAGTTACTACAGATCTATCTGAAAATGCCATGTGTAGGGAAGCAGGGGCCAGGTGAAGTTTATTCAAAAAATGATACTGCACAGGTCTTACAGTCATGACAATTGTCTGATCTGTCTTTTGCCTGACATAAGAAGCAGGATTAATGCCCCCACCCCTGATTTGATCAGTATTGTGCCTCCTTCTCCTTTTATTTCATAAGACCTAAAGCTTACTTTAAAAGCTGTGTTTATAGAAACCTTATACATTTCAGAGTAGCATTTTCTCTGTGTTATAGTTGGAAATATGTCTCCAGCTGCCTTGACAACCTTGTGAAGCCACTACAGACTGCTAATTTCATCTGACAGTTTCTTCAAACCTGGGGAAGAAAAGAGATCCCTGTAATCAATCAGGTTTTTTATTCATTTATTCAAGCTGCTACCAGAGAAAGTTATCTTGTCAATTGGAGAGGTATGTAGGGAATCCTTTCCTTTTGTGCCTAAAAAGGCATCTGCAGATTGTCCTGGATAGTCATCTTGCACAACATGAATAAATCAGCTGTTCCCTATTGGTCTTCCCTTAAGGAGTTGTCAGAATAAATAAAAATATTTCTCAGAGACTGATAATGATTCCAGGTACAAAAACCAACCAACCAACCAAACAAAACAACAACAACAATAACAACAAAATCCCAGAGAAAAAACTGACATGAATTCTGTTTTCATTAACAGATTGTTATTTTGCCATGTTAGTGTGAATCAACAGGGTTTTTTTAAGGTAATTTGGAATTATAAACACAAAATACTAAGCCATAACTAACACTTATCAGAGCTCTGTGTTCCCTGTCTTCCTTAAAGCCAGTGGGATAACTCTTTCTGAAGTGGTATTTTTTACCTCCATCTTCTGTCTAGAACCTTGCCCCTGAGATGACTGAGATATAGGGCTTTACCTTTCTCATGTGAGTTTTAATCCGTAACTTTACTGCCAATGAGGCTTTGTGCTACAAAAAGACATTTTAGCTCCTCCAGAGTTCAGTTACTACATAAAGATCTATGATGAGGTAATCCACAGACCCAAGAACCTGTCCTAAAGCCACACAACCCACCAGTGTTAAAACACAACTTTCAGCCAGGAAGAAAAAAGGTTTAAAAACTAATTATTTTTTGAATCATTCAGAAAATTTCTTATTAGAAACAAACTAAGAGATATTGAAGAGTGAAGTAATTGATATTGCCTGGGGTGAGTTTACTACATATTAGTAGAAAAAAAAAAAAAAACAGGGAAAGAAAGAGTTCTGAAGTTTGTAATAAAAATCTTGATCATGCTCGATGAGTCTGTTTTTTCTAATCCTTGCTCCTAAGATGAATAAAGAGGCATTCTGGCATGCTCTTCTTCAAGCCCCACAAATTACAAACTTCACAATGTCAGTCTTACAAAAGAAGGAATGGAGGGTCATTCCTTCATTCAGGAACTAAGCCAGTCACCAGGAGGGCAAGGTGAAACATTAAAAATAAACTCTGACCTTCCACAAATCCTTTTCTTTGGACATGAGACGACCAAGAAAGTGGCTAGAGGTTGTAAAGAAAGTCCCATAACCACCATCAGAGCCTGGACATTGGACATTTTGCCATTTGGCCAACTCGTATTACTCAATCTCTGAGTGTGGATAGGACTGTTGAAGAAGTGGGGCAAAACCAGGTGCTTTCCACTCATTTATTGACTCTGACAGAATTTAGGCACCAAGAGTCACTTTGGACGCAAGGTCATGGAGGTCTCTGCATGCCCAGAACTGCAGAAATGCAGCAGCTGCCAGTGCAATAATTCAGTGTTATTGGAGTTGATGGGGGCAATGTTGCCCTTAATTTACACTAGAAAGATACAATAGAAATGTTGTTCAAAACAGTGAGAGTAGATCCATTTGACCAACAGCAGAAAGAACAGTTGTAAAAAGATAAAGAGTTTTCATTTTGTCTCTCAAAGATGATATATAATAACTGCCTGAAGGCTATTAGACAAATAATTAAAAACAGAAGTAAAGTAAATTAATTGCTATTCACTAGGTTGACTGTGGGGGGAAAAAAAAAAAAAAAGAGGTAGCTGAAAAATCTGTGCTCTTTTTATTCTCTGTCAAGGACAGCCAAATGTTTTTGATGTGTGGTCTGCACAGTCATTGCAGATTGAAGCCAACATGCACAACTGTCCAAGTGTTTCTTATCTCTCTCTTTCTCATTGACACACTGTGTTGCCCCAGGCTACCTTTTGTTGGCTGTCCTTGTTTTGCCTGCCTGCTTCATTTCTGATCCTAAAATCCCATTCTGGGGTAAAAGACTTCTCTATTTTGTCATGGATACCTCTTGACTCTGCCCTGTGAGCCAGAGGAAGCAACAAAAGAAATTAAATGCATCTGTTTTGTTTTGGCTTTATTTTTGAAAACTGCACCTAATAAAAATTATCTGGTAATACTAGGCATGATTGATTCTATGAAAAAGCTGAAATGTTACTGCTCTATGGAAAAAGAAAAATCAGTTTGGCATGTTAAATTATTTAGGTAAACTATGCATCTGTGAATGAAGGGATCTTCCAATCTCTAAAATTCTGGTACAACTATGCAAATCTCTCCTGTGAAATAAACGTGTCATGATCTCAAATTCTAAGTTTATCAAATGTCCCAGTGTTTTAATTACACCTAAATCTTCAGAGAAGATCTGTGTTTTCCACAACCTTCATTCTACCACAAAACTAACCCCTCTTCATTCCACCACAAAAGCAACCCCTAACCCTCTCCCAGATATTGAGATATTCCCCTTTTGCATAAGCATAAATCAAATATTTTCACTGAAGTTAATGTACTTACTGTGTTATGAAGGAAATACAAAGTTAAAGCATTTAAAAAGTGCAATTCTGTGAAACAAAGAGGGTTTTTTTGGTGATCTTTGAGTGATGACAAGATTCACTATATTTACTCTTGTAAATGGCAAATAATTTCTCTTTAATTTTCATTCTGGACAGAAAATGGTTGGGAAGAGTCACAAAGTAATAACAACCTTGAACACTTACTCAACACTTTGCATTTCAAACTGCTTCAGAAATGTAAACCAATTAGGCTGTCATTATGATTTATGCTAAGGGAGACAAGAAATATGTAAACAAAGTCAAATAGAAATGCAGGGCTCCAAAGTACAGTTCTGTGAATTACAAATCACAGAAAGAGCCTTCCAGGGACTTCCTGGAAAATGGAAGATAAAACTCTGCAGTAGATTGAGTAGCAGCTAAGACATTGTAACCTAGTTACTGTTGAATGGTCACATCTGTCCATATGGAACACAGAACATATAAGTACACCATTTGTCTAAATAAGCATTATCAGCTTCATCTCACAAATAACTATCATTCATTAGCTCATTAGTGAATTTCTTGAGATATCTGATTTACAATGCAATTGCCCCTGGCAGATCTGTCTAAACTGATAACCAAAGGGCAATTAAAATCAGTACCCATGCCAGACCATTAGATGGTTTAAGAGTAATATCTATGCTACTGGTTCCTTTTACAAGTACATTGTTAACATCAAGAGCATAAATGTTAATTAGAGTAATGACTTCATTCACCAATTTCTTTTCTACAAGGCCATTTGGATCAGAATTCAGCTTCTCTGTTTGAAAGGGCAAGTTCTTTTTAATTAGGACAGCTACTCCATTGGTACTAGTAATAAATGAGAGGAGAGATGAAGGTTTCACTCACCAGGATTTTTCCACTTTTCTGTTTCTGTGTAGCATTCAGTACTTCAGAAAAAAGCTCCACTTTTAGTCAGAAAAAAATTTAAAGTCCCCATTCTCATAATGTTAATGTACATCTTTTACAAACATTTATCTGCAGCCCTGATATTCTCATATCATCATTTTTTGAGATAAATTTTCCTCCCTGCATGTTTCAGTAGGTAGATCAGTAGCTTTAGGTCATTGCTATTCCAGTGGATCACCCCCCTAAGGCAGGGGTCTGTGCCAGAGTGAGACTAGTCAAGGAAAAGCTTCAAAGACCATTTAATTTCAAGCCTTCTCTGCTTTTGTGCATCCCTCACTCCTCAATCAGGCTCTGACCCTGTCAAGGCACACACATGCAACTGGGAGAGGACGGGCTGCTCTTGGCAAAGGCAGAGCCCAGAGCTCTGCCTGGTGCTGACCTGAGCTCCACAGCACAGGCTTTGATTCCAACCTGCAGACACCACACCAGGAACAGACAAAAAGGTGTAGGCTGGGGAGATAAAGCAGGGAGCACACAACTGCACTTTTCAGGGCAGGAAACATTTCTCCTCATCATTCTTGCCTAGACTGGCAAAGCCTTGTGGACTTTCACAAGGCCTCTGCCACCTCTCCTTCCTAAAAGTTTGAATACGTTATTATAGAATAGGATGGATTCTTGCAAGTTAATTCCTGGCAATATTTTTTAAATCTGGCTGGGCATCTGCAGGCACTGGGCATATGCCCTTACAGGAGTTAGTGGCTGAGGATTGAGTCCAGAAGGGGCTGCAGTTACACGTTTACTTCACGTGCCAGAGCAACAGAGTGTAAAGGCTGAACTTCATGTTCTCAGAGCCTCCAAAGTTGTATGTTTCTGCAGGTTCTGAGATCCACCCTTCACACTCCTGTCCCCAAAAGAGCAAAGAATAAGGAACAGACATAATTGGGAGTAGACATGGGTGTCAGTCTTCAGCCAGTTTTGATGGGTACAAGTTCCTTCTGGATTCTAGTGCCAGTCTGTGAGCTTGTGGGCAAATTATGTGTGCAGAATCATGAGGTACAGTCCTCCATAGAAAGTATTAACTGGCAGATAAGATAATCATACTCTACAGAGCAAGCTGTAATTCCTCTTAACATCTGTAGAGATGGCAACTTGTGCAGCCAGAGAATATACACAAGAGTATACATTTATATGCACACAGTAGTAATATCATGCTCAGGCAAGGGTTTTCATACACTGATATGAGAGAGAGAGTCATACCTTAACTTGACCCTAATTATGTCACTAGGAGTTACCAGTGGGAGGGAATATGCAGAGGCCCTCAAAGAACAATTTATTTGGGCAATACCACCAATCCCTTCCTAAGATTAAACACAGCAAGGAACTGTCTTACTCTGATGTAGACCCAGAACAACAATACTAAAATCAGTGTCTTTAATCCTATAAATTAAAGCTGTGCAGATTAAAGACTAATATATAATAATAACAACAATAACAATAATAGTAATTCTTCCATACGTCTAAAAACAGTATGCTCCTTGTACATACATAATATTTGGTCCCACTTGTTCATACCAAACACCATTCTAGCAGGCTAAAAATATCAAAATTAATAATTTTGTCAAAATCTTCTCAGTTCTAAAGAGTTTTGAGGTTATTATGGCCAGCTGATATCGTTGAATTTGACTCAGTATATCTAAAGAGCAAAGTTTAAAAGACTGCAAATTTGCCAGGTTCAAGCTACATCATTGCAACGACAAGGTGATGCAGACATTTTCCCTGTTAGGGCACTACATATATTATAACCAAAATTTATATTAAATCAAAGGAATATACAGTCACTACTGCAAAAAGAAGTCAACAGTGTAAGCCTTGCTATTAATGGTTCACAGTGTCAGAAGATCAAAGGTGACCCAGGCATGGAGAATGCACAAGAATGAGATCCTCAGACAGAAGGCAAGATTAGATGATCACTGAGCAGGCTGCAAGAAAAAACTTACAGAGCTACTGTCACTTCTGATTTTTAAGCTGGATGTTCCACATTAAAAATGTCATTCAGAATGATCCTAAAACTTGCTGCTGTGTGCCATTAGTTCAAATGCTGCGTTAACATAACAGTGCTGTGCTAACATCAGAGCCTCTCTAGTACAAGGTTTTGTGTTTTCTTTGGAAATCCTGAATTTCCGAGCACATTTTCTGTCCAGAAGAACTAATGATGTCATTGTCACTATACTCACCAACCTTGCTGAGCAAGACCTATTTTTGTTTGAAGTTCTCAAAATAGCTTTTAGACTGCAGCAGTGTTGGAAGCTGGAATAAATCCAAGACTTGTGAAAGTTGTACCTGATCCCCCTCATCATTGCCCTGTTATGGACCATCATCCTCACTGATAGTTCTACTCTAGTGCTCCTGGCTGATTTTGTCTGAAGCAGGTCAGAGGGCTGTTGAGTACAACCTGCTCTTCTGGCAGATAAATGGGAGCTACAGGAAAGAGAGGGGTGGGAGAAAGCAACAGTGAACAGCCACATTGGCCAGTTCTCCACCAGCTGGTGCTGGGCAGGATGTCTGTCAATGCCCCAACAAAGGAGTGAAATCCAGCTGTCATACTGACATAATGAATCCAACTCAAACACTGCACAGTAAAGGATGTAAGGAGCTTTTAACCCATTTAAAAACCTTTTTTTTGGCCCTGGAATTAGCTTAATATCCAACTCTCTTTTGTTCTATCTCTAAATCTCCTTTAGTTTCACGCAAGCCTGGATTAAATAAAGGTATTTCAGGTTAGTAATCAAAAAAGTTTTCCAGATGCAGAACTCAGTGTCCTTCAGATGACTGTAAAACAAAGACAGTTGTACAGTGAGTGCAGTGGAGAAATGACTAACTGGAAATGAGGAAACCTGAATGGTAGTAAGTGAATGCACAGTTGTATTGGGTAGATGTGGAAGCAATCTGAAAACAATCAGAACTGCTTCAGTCTGCCAGTACCTCTTCAACTTGGAAAGAGGTTTTGGGGTTGACTGCTCGTAGGTCAGTCTGTCTGTTCACAAAACAGCAGGACTGTTTATGGGAGAGACAGTTTTAAAACATAATTACCTGGTGGTTAGAAATCCTTGGACAAAATCCATTCATAGACTTTATTTGAAGAAAGTAATATACGGACGGCCATGAATATGGATGCTTTTTTACCCAAGTGACATGTTTTATAAATTGCCATGCTGATTAATCATTTGACTCTCTTTTTCAGGGAAAAATGAAGATAATTAATTACTTTAAAAATTACTTTTCCTTCCATTTACTGTTTTTGTTATTCAGTTGTTTTGCTTGCATAATAATGTTCTTCATGGAAGCTTTTGAGCTAAATTTAACCTATCTACTACCAATGCAGATATCAGTCACCAACTGAAAAGCAGACATAGCAACGTGTTAATTTCCCTTTTCTTACTACTCCTCATAAACCATTTCATTAGATCAAACTGAAAAGCTACCATGCTGAACTACTTATTCGGAGGTGTTTGTTATTCGGCTGATTACATTTTAAGTCAAGTAATAATGGTTGGACTGAAAATATTTTTTTGATGGAATAAAAAAACCAGAAATGTGAATAGATTGCAAAGCTATCCCTATGATTTCATATACTTGCATTCTGTTATTTTGTCTGTCTAATTTGGATTACAGCTTCTTAGCAAATGTATTATAAAAGAAGACATTGGGGATTAAGAAACATATTTTTTAAAATTGTGTTGCCTGTGCATGCTTTGAAACTTTCACTTGTTTCCCATACACACTGAATTTTTAGTTTCCAAACCACTGATACTTAATTAAACTGACTGAAAATGAAGCATTTTCCTGGCTGATGCTCTCTACAGAGTGGAACACAACAGGAAGGACAGCAGGAAAATCAGAGGGAGTTTTCACTGGTTGAAGGGGTGAATGCATTGTGCAGTCAGTCTGACAGACACCTCTGGCACTGCTACTGTGGTGGGGAGGTGCTGCTCTGACAACGCCAAGTACCCCTGGCATTATAAAAACAGAGAGTGCTCAGGATGTACTGTGCAGATTTAAAGTGGATATTTTACATTTATAGACTAAACAGACGGTGTGTTCTTCTGGGACAGCCCTATCATGCAGTTGCTAAGCAGCCAGAACCTCACGTGCACAAAGCCCATGTGCTGTGCCATGCCCAAGCAGAGCAGCATCAGAGTCTAAAGGCACCTGCACAGCTCCTGGCACACAGCAGCACTCCCAAAAGCTGGCTGGGCTGCAGGGGCCACACCTGCACCTCACAAAGTGCCTTCTGGCAGTGCCACTAACCACACAATCCCCTAAGAACAGCCAGAGCATCTCTTTGTGTGCAGATCTGCCTCCCCCACCGAGTCCCACCGGCAGTGGTGGAACTCTGGGAATGCCAAAGCTATTCCATGGCCCCATCTGCTGTGAATGCAGAGGATGCCAGGAACAGATTCACCTGTCATGCTATGCAACAGCACTGCACCAGGAAAGGCTCAGCCTCTGGCCTGAGCACGGGCAGAAAAAGGACTCCTGCCTGAGGCTGACTCCAGCTCTGACCTCTCCAGCCTGTTGGCATTTGTCTCTGTTGGGAATGTGCCAACAGAACCTGGGAGCAGCGTTCTGCAGGAGACAGTATGATCCAAACCAAGCCACCTCTCTTCTCCCCTACAGGAATTTATTAACTGGTAAAGGGGATAATATCCAGGTTCACGGACTATAACATATAATGGTACTCTTGTGAACACATCCACCCCTGAATTAATTGGCATTTGAATTGTTGATTGGCAAAAATAACCTTAGTTTTAAAAATCTAATACACGGTGACCCTGGATATCTCATTATTTGCCTCCATTGCTAAAAGCATGTGCTTCATGGCCAATCTGAACAGATTCAAGTTACAGTCAGGGGATTGTATTATACTTTGGCTGTGAGACTGAAGGACTATCTATAATCTGGTATCTGTTTCTACAAACGCTGCAGAAATACTTGAAAAATGTGACAAAGTCACCTCTTCACCTTTATGGTGCTAACCATACAGATTCAAGTCTCTGACTTAAATACTTATTAATTCCTCTCCAACTTGTCATCTCCTGCTTGCACTGCATGCACCACAACTGGACAGAGACAGCCAGGAGAGCTTCAAGCAGCTTCATGCACAAAGATGATGTAATCTCTCAGGTCCTAGAAGCCTACAGACACCTCATCTCTTTGCCCTACCTCCACAGCAGGAGCTCACACCCATTCAATGTGGTTTGCTATGCTCTTTCATTACCACCACTTATGAGAAAAAAATATCATGACCTGTATAAATGCGTCCCAGACTAATCATCCCTCCATAAAAAACTTCATGTTTACAGCCTACCATCATTTACTGAGCTCTTCTAATGCAGAACCAGTCATCTGCCTTTTAGCCACCAGCTCCCCACTGAGTAAAACATCTCTTCACACATTTGGGTTTTGGTTTCTAAGACTGTGTAGTATACAACCACTCTGAAAGCTATGGTGTCTGCCTATCAGAAAAACAATTTTTATATACCATTTTATACCTACTGAAGTGTAAGAAAGATGTTTATGGGGCTGTTGCACAGAAGGAGCTATGAGAACAAAATGAATTAAGCTTAACAGTGACAAGCTAACACAGACAGACAAATACTTTCTTGAAATATTTTGCTTACTAATAAGCCATTATGACTGAGATGCCTTCACGAGAGCTGGATATACACAAGTTTACATAACAGGAGGACCTATTTCAAAACCTTAGGAAACAAAGAAGTGTGTGCATGTATAAAGGTATGGATTCAATCCTGTAATTGACAGAAACTGCATGACAAACTGCTGGAGCAAAAGTGATACATGAGATGATATTACTTACTTCTACAGCTTTGGAACTGGAGAATAAATGCTATACAACATAGTGAATGCACCACAGACAACTGAAATGCTGTAACCTTGACTAATCAACCACAAAGTCAAATTTCAACTTATCTGAATTTTAACTAAGGTAAATACAATTCTTCATGCTCACTTTAACAAACTTTTTTCAAGTGTTGAAGCAAGAGGCATATTCTTATCAAGACTTTAAATAATATTCCACATTTCAGAAGCTCCCTAGATATTTTGACTCCTAGTTAAGCTACGAAAACAATTAGCTCTTCATCATATATGATTTATTTAAATAAACTCTTTAATAAAAAATACTAAAAATATGCACAAACCCATAAGTCATATAATACATTATATCTAGTTTCCACTCATCTAGTTGCACACTTATCCTGTTCATAACATACTCAGACATTTGGTTATAGCTAAAGTATGTGCTGTGGTGGAAGAAAGATTGGAACTGGAATTTTAATCCTCTTGACCTGCTGCAAGCTGCACTGACACAGAGTTTTTATCTGTTTAGTGTGACTGGTTAAGGAAGGCACCCGTCTAGATTATGCTTAAAACACTCTGTCAATCACACATCAGTAAATATAACTGAAAAATGGCAGTTTTCTCAAAATGACTGAAAAAAACCTGAACATATAAAATTTTCTCAGGCTGTAACCTGATTCTGATACTTATCCATGAAAAACTGGCTTCCACTTCTCATGACTAGGAAACAGAAAAGAAATTTAAAAAGGAGATGAAACAAATGTGAAGACAGCAATCTTTGATGTTAGGAACCTATTTAGTTTTATTTAGGATTCATTGCAGTTCCCACTCTCTCTAAAAAGTTTTGGGATTTTTAGTGTTCCAAAAGATCACTCAAAACTTATTATTTATTTAGGATCATTCATCTCCCAGGTGCTTTAATGACTATAACATCACAAATGAGTGGCAGAAAAAACACATAGTATTATCTACCTCAGCACCTACCAGCATAGATCTTTTTCTTGCCCTGCAGTTATATTGCTTTTCTCTGTCTATTTTAAATATAATTAAGGTATAAATCAATCTTAATGAATTCCCTTTCTTAATCCAATGCCTTCCAAATAAGAAATGCATATAGTTAAGATAAATTCTGTTGAGAAAAAAGAAATCAGAATCTCACAAACAATGTAATTTGAAAAGAGCACTATATTTATACACATTTATTTATCCAGCCACCAGCTGAATACTCCAATTCCTCACAGGAGGTGGGGGGATGTTGCAACTTTATTGTTACGATGGTTCTTTGCTGTCAATGCTTCCTTCCCTTAAAGAATGAAGGAAAAAAATAGTTTTAGAATCATTTTACTGGTGCTTCTTCAATTTCCTTTTATATATAGTTTAATTCTCAGGAAGAACTGATCAAAATGAAAATGTCAAATGAGTTTTAAATGACATAAGGCAATCCAGTGATGAAATTTCTCCTGTTATATAGATTTCATAGCTATAGACTGTATTTGCATTTTTTCTAGTTTTTATTTCTAAATTCATAATTATTGTGCTTCAAAATCTATATATACAGATTTTCTTAAAAGAAATGGGGCCTATAAAGCTGTTTAAATGACAGAGTGGTTAAAGTCTGTCTAGATTAAGTCAGGAAACCCTTCCAGGCATATGGTGCTACAAATGAGTTTGTACGCATATAAAATTTTTAATGCTCATACCTATGAGCAGAGGACAGTTCTGGAAAGACTGAAATATTCCTTGTCATTTCAGGCAGATATTCACCATTCTGCTTAAGTGGTGATGCACCACAATGATGCATGGACAGAAAAAGGCATGGAATATTATCTAAGACATGTCTGGAGAGACCAAGAAGTCTCTCCCATCTGTCATTAACATTCCCTTAAAAATTCTAGCCAAATTTATTAAAAAAACCCCAAATTTCAGGCCATTCAGGATGTTTCCGAAACAATTGGTATAACTCTTTTTCTCTTTAAAATTAAAGTTTAGGAGTTCCTTAATTCTGTTTTACATCCCTGATCTTTCCCTCTGAAATTTTCTTTCTGCAACTGAGACTCAAAGTGACACCATTGTCCCGTGCACTGAAACAAGAAGTGGTTCCCTGGCAACAATATCGACATGAAAGTTCTCATGATTTTCTCTCTCACTCCTGTGCCTTAATGGATTGAATAATCCAAATAGCAGAGAAAAGCAACGTGCATCTGATCTTAATGAAGTGCAATAGCTAGAGACAGCAGGAAAGCAAGCAAAGGTATTTGTGCTATTTATAAACTACTGCATCAGCTGACTCTGTTCACCGGCATTTGGAATAATTCATATTATATTCAGTGAGTCATTTAATGAGATGCTTTAGTGTGTCAGGCTATGTGCAAAATATCCTTACACTTCATTTTTACCAGCAGTTTGATCTGATAGCTGTTATATATCGAAGATTAGGAGAAGCATGGGTTACACCTTCAATATGATCAAGAGACGGGGAAAAAACAGCAGTTAATTAACAGACCACAGAATGGAGTGGCCATTTGGATTCAATGCACTGAAGTAGGCTTGAATCAGTTTCTGACTGCTTAACCCCAGCTAAGTTCTCCCCAGACCTGTTACTCATCCCAGAATTACAGAATTATTTAGGTGGAGAAGACCTGTAACATAATTGAGTCCAACCTATGACTGAACACCACCATATCAACCCGACCATGGCACAGTTTCAACCATTTTGAGTTTCTCTTGCCACTTCAGCTCACCCAACTACAGTCATTCATCAGCAAATGGACTTTTCCCATGGTGATGAATGTTGTGGAAAAGAAAAGGGAAATAAAATGAGAAAAAAACCTGTAATTGTTTGGAAGGAGTTGTTATCAGTCTGCTTTTGTCAGGTAGCATTCACACCATCTATTCAGCATTTACATTTCCAGATTAGTGTCACTATTTATAAGATGGCTTATCCTATACAGTTTTTTATATATATATATATAATATAGGATGTAAGTATAGGTGAGGACCTTTCCTTCCCCATATTTCTGTGGGGATATGGACCAGACTGGAGATGCTGACAGTGGATGTGGTCTTGTCTGCACAGCTACTTTTACAGCAACCTGCTTTTCATCATTCTTTTTGAGAACATCCAACTACAGAAAAAAAATACTACTACAGTCCGTGTAAAGGAAGCTCTCCCATACTTCAGCCATGACTAACCAATTTCACTCCAGACTGTGGCTACTAGCTGCTGAATAAAACAAAGAGTACAAGTTTACCAGCCAAGGAAAACTGGAAATATTGGTCTACAATAAAGCAGAAAACAGAGCACTTCCAAACCTTCCATAGTTTAATTCTACAATTGTGATCTAGAGGCATTTGACACACAGCCAAGTACTTGTCTGAGATTTTATGTGATAAGCGATGTGTAATTTACAAAATTCTTTGCTGGTTCTTCTGGGACTGAGAGAACATCTAACTGTTGTTAGTATTCACTGGATGCCAAGACCAAATGTATAAATATTACATTACTCAAGCATGAATATAAACGAAAAATGAAGTATGTGAAACTGGAGCATGAAGTGAACCTAGAAAAAATTGTCAGTGCCAGAAACATGGGGAAAAAAAAGATTCAGCTTCTGCAATTGAAAGTTCATTGTTAACATTAGCAGAGACTGAGACTGAATTTTGTAACTTCAGTCTGTTCCACTGTGTGGAACTGGGCAATCCTGAACCCACATATCCATCTTTAGTGTATAATCTTCCATGATATGAAGTAGAGATCAGTGTTACAGGCCAGCTGATTAAATACAAGTGCCATCTGCAGCTTTGGAGTCAGTAAGATGCTGGGGCATTCACACAGGACTGGTAGACTTGAACCAGGACTCCTGGGAGACTTTTGTCCTTCTGGAATAGCAGCTGAAGGTCCACTGAGATATACCACATCTGTATATACATTTGGGCATTTGATTTTGGATCTGTATATACATTTGGGCATTTGATTTTGGATCAGAAGGGCACAGGTGATGCAAACCCCCACTGCTCCTATTTCCCACTCATCGTTGTGCACATGGAGCCATCTCAGAGCCCACAAACTGTACCTTCTGACAGAAAATGCCCTCTGCTCTGAATGTGTTCAACCTGCAAGACCAGTATAGAGCCTAACCCACAGGATGATTGCAGGGTAAACTGGTACCAGAGCACATGAATGGTTCTCCTTGCAGAGCTCCTCCCATATTCCCATACTACCTACCAGTGCAAAGACAGGCTACATTTTCCCAAATGACACTAAAGGACTTGGTTTTAAGCATCTGAAATCCCCTGGCCTGACATTGGAGGGAATTGGTCAGTCCAGTCTGAAGCTGACATACAGTGGCTGATTGCTGAATCCCTCTCCAGACTCCCCTTGGCCAATTAACTGGATCTCATTAACAGATAGCAGTGGGACATCAGAATCCTAGACACACGTGTCTTAGGATGGAACTGGCTTCCATCATTTGTGTCAGCATCACAAAAATCTTTTAGGGACTACAGTTTTGTTACCTAAAAAGTCCAGCCTCCCTACAGATCCACCTTCTGCTGGCAATGGTTGAAAGGGTGTGGGAGATCTTGGATATCTGCTAGGCAAGCAGAGCCCTTTGATGCTCTTGTCCCAAACCAATATCCTTCAAAAACTCTACAGTAAACATCAAAAGAAAACCTAAAAGTCAAGCACTATTAAAATCTTCAGTTAATAGAGAACAAATTGAAATTAATATACAAGCAAGAGGCACGGGGGCAGGTTACTGCCTGTGGAAACCAAATCTCTGTTATCTGTAGACAGATGTTAGTTTCTTCTGTGAATTTTCCTTTTAGCTTTAAATAGGAATTTTAATTCATAGCACTAATCAAAAGCTGCTCCAATCTTTTAAAAAAATGTAAACAAACAACACTTATTCACCGTGTGAATACCAAGATGAGTCTTGGAAAATAAACACATAAAAATTAGCATTTTTGGTCAAAAGTACAGATGGGAAAGATTTATTTTGTTCTTAAGGCTGGATCCCAGGGACACTTATGATAATAATTTCCCCAAATAATTTTCACAGTCTGTGCTTTAGTTTACTTTTCATTTCCTAAAAGAGAACTTTGCTGCTGCTT
Organism: Sylvia atricapilla; assembly: GCF_009819655.1. Lineage (NCBI taxonomy): Eukaryota > Metazoa > Chordata > Aves > Passeriformes > Sylviidae > Sylvia > Sylvia atricapilla. Next base: position 12,273,537 of record NC_089144.1, read on the forward strand.
CTTTTCAAAAACATTTTATAACCCAAAGGATTTTGCTGTCAGAAATTAACTCTGAGAGCTAGATGAAATACTTTCTTTTTAAATTTAATCCAGCTATTTTACTAATACTGCTCACAACATCACAAATAACCTCTCTTCCTTGCTGACATTTACACATTTCAAATATTTGAGAGTATGTTTTGCAATCACTTTTTCACTGTAGTTATATAAATCATTTAATCTTTTCATTATTCTGGTCTCTCTGTGCTTGGTAAAAAAATTAAATTGAATAAATACATAAATACTTTAAGTAACTCTAAATCTACTTTATCCACACTATTTACAGCTTACTCCTTTGTCTATTTTTGTTTCCCAAATAATACTATAAACCTTACCTGAAATGTCAGCTTTAAATAGCATTCAATGCTTCTTAAACATCTAACTCACCTTGGCAGTTCTAAGATTTTTGCCATGAGTGTTTTCAATCATCTTACATAATTTTTAACCTAGAGTAACTAGATGCAAAAGTTAGATAAATCTTCAGATATTATACCATATCAGATATTATATCATCATATTTTAGCTAATGATGAGATAACTGATAACAAAACTGCTTAATACCAGAGATTTGAATTCTAATACAGAAACCTGTTTTTACAGGCTCCTGCAATAATCAAAATCTCTGAAGATATGAAATAAAGACAATAAAGACTTTCTTGTAAGCATTTGTGGAAGAGGATTTTACTCAATAGTCCATATCCATGTGAAGTAAAATAAACTAGAGAAGGTGATCATAAAGAAGTGTCTTTCTTTCAATTTACAGGTTCTCAAATTTACTAATTCTTATTGCTTGAGCTCTGTCTGTGGTAAGTAGTTTGTGAACAGTTCATTTCAATGATTATTAAAATTTGTAGCCATGATCAGTCATTTGATTGGGACAGAGAAGTCACATGTTTTTGGTTTTCACAGGAATAATAATACAGAAGTCTTAAATGGAGAACAATCACGAAACAGCATGTTTACGGGAACACTGCAACGAATATTCACAGTGATTATTGATGCATCTGCTTAGATTCAAATAAGATATAATAGAATCAGTAAAATGAGAGTAAAAACAAGTAGTGTACCAGAGTGAAGGGGTATTTAAATTAATGAAGTAATAAACACTGAAAGAGATGTCATATTATTTACTGCATTTTCACTTCTTAACACCACACATCTCAAACCCACAGACTAAATAATATGCATTAAGATAATTTTTGGGAACTAACAGTGAAAACATAATTTTAACTGATAATGGAACACAAATCAGGATCTTTAGATTTTGGCTTTTCCAGCTTCATCAACTGACCTGGAGAAGTACATCCTAACTTTAAATTTGGATAGCATGGAGATTGATAAGTGACTTTAAGAGGAGAAAATGAAGGCTTATAAATCCCAACCCCCAAACTTCTAAATCTATCTCATAAGTAATTTTCATGTTTAACCACCTTCTTAGCCCTATGATTGCCTACTGGCAATAGAATGTTTTTAGTCCTGTATTTTTCACATTATTTCATGTAGACTGCATTCAGGTAAATTTCTCAAAATTGTAAGCTATCTCATGGTTAAAAAATTTAATTTTATAGTGTAATGGTAAGTTCACCAAATAAATATCCCATGATCTGATTTCTAAACAATCTAAATCTTTACACTGAATTTTTAACACTAAATTCTAACACCTCCTAAATCCATTCCTTGTTGGAATGTGCATCTTAAGCATAGGGCAACATTAAAAAAAAAAGTAAGCATTGGGTTTGGAATTAAAATTAAAATTTTAAATTATCTCAGGATGACTTTTAGTTTCTTTTTTATAGAATGTATTGGCTAAATGATGTGTGAAAACTTTGCCCCAGTAATAGGACAGTAAGAGACTAAATTGGGAAGTGTTATTATACTGGTGATGCTTCTATACATTACAAGTCAAACATGAAACTTTGAACAGAAATCACCTGAGTGAGACTGTGAGTCTCCTGAAGACCAAATCCCACTTGCCCACTCAGTGATCCAGTTGGCTTCACTATAACAAATTAATTTTCTTTGTTGATTTATAAAATACCTTATTTAATAATAAAAAGGCCTTTTAATAAACCAGGACTTTAACCACTTTACTGAAACTGGTGACAATGAAATTATGAAAGGCAATACCCAATTTTTCTAGCTTTAGATGTTGTAGTCTATTCTTCCTAATTATCTGAAACATCAGAGATGACTCTATGCCCTCTTTAGAACAGACGTGAGAAGATCACGTAGATTTCCAAATTTTTTTCCTTAATTCTGAAATGACTGAGGACTAATCAGGATCTTTGTCATAGTAATTTCATTGGAAGTGTGAAAAAATATCCCTCACAGCCTCCTCAACTAACACAACTGCCTCAGCAAAAGCCTCAGAGTGGACGTATTTATTCTAGCAAAGAACGCCTCTTGTTGGGAGAGTTTATCTTATTCATGGAACCAGTGGGAGTTCTGTCCTTATAAAACCTCTCCTGCAACATAAGGCACATTTTCTCAGCAATGCTTTACTGATATGAATAGATCAGCAAATATGTCTTAGTGTAAGTCTTTAATTCAATTAGCAATTAATTCTGTTCAAGTCTTAATGCTTTTGCTGCATAAATTAATTAATATTAACTTATATAATAATAATTATTTTTATAATGGTTGGAAAATTTTACCTCATATTCAAACAAAGCTTTAATAACATTCCTGACATTTCCAAAGGTATTATATGTATCTCAGAATTGTCTTGAGATTAAGCATTTTTTATCTTGTCTTTTTTAGCAGATGATTTTTCCAATATTGAAAGACCTTACTAGACCTTTTAGAAACCTTCTAGGTTATGTCTATACATCTTCCTTTCTGTTTTTTGTGACTGTCTCATTTGTCTTTCACCTTACTGATGTCATTTTAGCTTAAAAAAATTATATTGCTTGGAGGGAAAACAGAAATATGCTTTTCTACAAAGGTAATTTTGATTTACCTGGTACCTAAATGGGTACCCGTGTATATCAGGAGACAAAGTGATCAGATGCAGTTCCCTTTTCACACATATGTTTGAAATCTCATTTTATTGCTGTGCTTCAGGAGCAATGAGTTCAGCCTCATGGATGTCTATTTTTCTGAACTTATTGCTATCATAGTTCAATGCAATTGCAATCCTTGCTTTGCAATTATAGGTAAAAAATATTCAGTTTCAGTTTTTTACTCAGAGTTCATGTGGGATCATTCCGGAATGTCTCTGTTGTATAAAAATACATCTTAAACACAGATCTTATAAATACTCATAAATTTTCTAGAGGAAAAGGTATCATTACACACAAAAGGACTAGAACAGATAGAAAATTAAATTTTCTAGATGAAATTTCTAGTCTAGAAATTAAAAATAATAAGTGCAATAAATAAATATGTCTTATCAGAAACTATGAAATAATCAATGACCTGAAGATGATGAGAATTTGATTGCATTTATTAAGAAGTGGTTTCCATGAAAGCAAAAGCATATAACTGTTGAGAAAAAAACTCTTTGGTGATTTAAGTTCCTTATGGTTCTTCACAAAGCACCACTGAAACCCTATGCCCCAAATAATGCTGGGGAAGCTAAAAAGTTGCAAACAGGTACTAGGTACCAGCAAGCATCATCCCAGACGAACTAAAAAAAAAGACAAGAAAGCTCCTTCAGGAACAACTTATATTTGCTGCCATGAAAACAACAATAATGTGTCTAGGAAACAGCCACAAGTCAGTGAAGGCATTCAGGAAAAAGAATGCATTAGTAAAGGACAAAATGAACAAATTCTAGCTAAGAGAGAAAGGACATATGACGTACTTGATCTGACTTGCAAATACAATGTATCAGGGGAAAACTTCTGGCATCAAGCAAAATTATTAATAAGTAATGATAGCTGGTACCCAAGCCCCACTAGGCGAGTAAGGAGGTCCTAGTGGAGAGCATGAAGCCTCCAGGCTGCCTCTGAGGACAGGGAGTTCTTTCCCCAGCCTTTTTGAAGGGAAGGACTGGAAGTCTTGCCACAAGACCCCATTCCTCTAAGCAACAAGCCTGGGTGAAGAGGCCACAGGGACCAGAGCATGAATAACTTGATTTTCCTCTGTAACACAGAACATGAGGCTGTTCTAAACCAATTCTAGTGAACTAAAGCATAGATGCTTTCTGTGCATTTTTTCTCTGAAAAAAAAATTATTACTTTTTTTCTGTAATAAGAATTGTCCAAATTTCACTTTTTTACCCCTTACATTATATACTTAGCTTCCAGTCATTCTGCATAAATTTATGGTACTCAAATTTTAGCTTCCTGCAGGCTAACACCCTGCAATTTCCCATCGCTACTAAAGGATATTTAATTTTAATACCATCTCACTCCCTCTAATTTAATCTGTAAATACTCATTTCTTTCAACTTGATCCTTCTTCTCCCTTCCTGTGATGAGATCCCAGGTTACAGATGCCAAACCCATCCAAGTGCAGTTGAGGAGAGTGTTAAAGCAGTGAAGCTGGTGGAGAAACAACAGTGAACACTGACTGAAGGAGCTGCAGTGAAGTGATATGTTGATAACTTACACCTTGCAACCAGAATTTGAAGCATTTCAGTGGCAAAAAAAGAAAAAAACGGGGGGGGAAAATAACATGAAAGTATAGTATCAGACTCTATGCAATAGTTCTAGGAATACTTAGACAGTATTTAAGAATAGTTTAGTTAGACTCAACTAATTACAAGTCAGAATGCAGAGTGGGATAAATCAGTGGCCAATATGACCATTACCTCTCTTAGGATGGTCAAACACAGAGTAAGAAAAAATAAGATTTTGAAAGTCCTAGGTGGATGCAAATAGGAACAGTAGATTAAACCTGTGCACACTAAAACCTCCAGCCAAGTACCAGGAAGAATTTTCTCTGTTAGGATGTCAGATCACAGAGCTATCTCCCAAGGGAGGTGGTGCAAGGAGCTTCACTGTATGAGTCATTCGAAATTAGACTGAAACAAAGCACCTGCACATACCTCAGGCAACAGAGCTTCGTTGGCAGGCAGACAACCTCAATGACCTGACAAGACTTAACCAGCTCTCCTTTCTGTCATTGCATTTAATTTTAGTCTGCTCATATTAAACAAAATGAGAAAAAATAGCATTCTGTGTAGCACTCATGTATTTCTTTCCTCAAGTGACTCATTAGAAATAAAAAATACATAAATTGTTGTAAATATTTGGACATTTGAAAGGTAAATCTAATGACTAGCTCTGGTTTGTGTTATTGTTTAGGAAGTTATTTTAAAACATTCCCCCTTTCCCCCCTACCGAAATGACAAATTTTTCCTCGCCAGAAGGTGAGCCAGCCAGGGGTAATCAAATACATAAACAAGATTTAGTTATACCTGGGATGATTATGGTCAGAGCATTTATTTTTGGACTCCTACTGCTTGAAATATCTACTTTTTCAGACACTTCTTAAGAATGCCAAAGCAGAAATGGTAGTAGCAGAAAACAAGAAAGTGCTGATAAGAAAACACTCATGTCTGAGCAGCAAGACATTCCAAATTTGCTCCCCTGAGTTTTTCAGCATGTATTTCAGAGGACTGAATACCTAATTTGCCTTTTTTTTTTTTTCCCTAATTCCAGTCACCATGGGCTAAACAGAGAAAGGAGAAGATTTAGCCTTAAGCTTTAGTGGAATTTACAGGAAAAGAACACAGAGAAAAAAAAAACAAAAAAAAGATTAATTGATTCTCAATCCACTTCTGATATTGAAATTCACTTCACTCTCCTCTTTATTATTATTTAAAGTTATTTTCCATGATTGAAAAGGAATTAACATATCTGTAATTTACACTGCAGAATGTGGGGGAGAAAGCAGAATGGCAAAAAAGAATTCAGTGTTCTCAAAACAGGGACAACAGGTAACTTCCACTGCAGAAACCCGGTACCTGACCTTTTAGACTGGCAGTGAGGACATTCACTGTATATAGCAAATTTTACGCTTGATGAAAAGCAAATAAAATACCGATATTAAGGAAAGAAGGAAAAATATCCAAGTACACAGTGGCCTATTATTCTGACCTCAAAACTATACAGGACTTTAAAACACCATTTTAAATCAAAAAACAGGAATTTGATCTCTCTCCAGTTTGAGTTTCACGTGAACTCTTGCATAGGATGTGAACCAACATGGGTTCATTCAGCTTAGCAGAAGGAGAATTCTACATTTCCAGGGGGTGATGTAAGTAAAATGAAAAATTAACTGGTACTTTTTAAACATAATTTTTAATTATTCACAAATTGTAGTCTTTCCTGTGTAGCCTCTAGAAAATATTATGGAAGAGTGCAATACTTACAGGTCATATGTAATATCTTCTAGTCCCACATGGGAACTATGTTGTATATCAGTCACACTCAAGGACATGTCAAAAATGAAAAGGGCAATTATGTTTAGACCATTGATTAGCTACCAAAGCAAAAAGTCATGTAAAGGAAATCCAGTACTGACATAAAAATGAATTATGTTGGCTTATAAGGAGCAAAATACAGAAATTACAGATAATTTTCTGTGTAGATGAGGAGTGATGTTCTAGAGCAATATTTTCATACAAGATAAGAACAAGATATCCTATGATTGTGAGATTGAGCAGGAGTCTGGAATCCCTTAGAAAGAACAGACGGATGCAGAATGAGGGAGAAGGTTCTGTCTCATGTCCAAAGCATGAGACAGTGTGTGTCAAGGCTGGCCAAATTGAGAGCTTTAAACTGGCAATTACAGGAGAGGTGGATATTCTTCAAAAAGCAAGTGAGCAAACTGTGGATGTAACAGGCAAGGTAAGAGCCAGGGGAGATGGGAAGTGACACAGAAATTAACAAAACCAATGATGATGTGGAATCACTTTAAGCATAGGCCCATAAAGAAGACGCTGCCCTTTGAGACTGTTTCTGGTAAATGAACATGTCTGGGTGCCTCTCTGCAATGCTTGATAATAATGGCTATGGCATGGGCAAACCGACAGGAGGAATCAGAAATCCACAAGCAGTTACAGTCAATGGTGACATGATGAGATAGCAACGAAATTTCTGAAATGACTGGGTACAGACTCCTCCAGAAAGACAGGCTGGGAAGGCAAGGTGACCTTTTTGTGAGACTGCAGCTGGAATGCCTGGTGCTCTGCCTGGGGATAATATACTGGTGCATTGGTTATTCTTCCCCAGTTGTGCTGAACTTTGAGTTTACTCTCAGTCTAATTCCCCAGCATGTTCAGCTCCATTTGAATGGTAACACCATTGTGTCTATATCAGTCACTCCCAGTTTTCTATCATCTACAGACTTGCAGAGGGTACACTCTCCCATCTTCTGGATCATTAGTGAAGATGTTTGAGGAAGGGTATTGGCCCCGACATCAATCCCTGGCGTAACACCACCAGTTCCTTACCTCCAACCTGACTTTGTACCATTGATCTCAACCCTCTGGACCCGGCTGTTCAGCCAGTTTTCAATCCATCATACTGCTCTCTTGTCCATATTTTGCCAGTTTGTCCATGAAGTGTTGTTGGAAACAGCGTCAAAAGTCTAGTTAAAGCCCAGGTAGGAAACATTTGCTGCCCTCTCATCATTCACAAAGATGGTCACTATGACCTGAAGAGGCACCTTCCAGCCTGAGCAATTCTGTGAGCCTGTGATCTCGAGGGTGACCATTTGTGTGTGCCAGACAAGAAGAGCAGACAGACTGTGGCAATCTGCGTGTTAGATCTCAGCCACTGTAGCGCCAAAGTGGTTGGCACTGACTAATATCAGGTTTCCTGAAATGAGTAAACCTGGAACCTGACACCCACCTGCCAGGCTTCTTTTGCAATCCTAGGGAATGTTAAAACTGACTCCCTCTGAACTGATGCTCATCAGGGCTATTGATGGAAATGGCAGCTCATCTCTGTATCTGTACCCAACAGATTGAAACACTGATGTGTTTTTCTGTCCTCTGCTTGATCATCAGCCCTGGAACACAATCCCTGTTCTGCTAAGGGCCTCTTCTGGCGTCTTAAACAGGTCTTCAGTATAGGAGTGCTCACCTCATCTACTTAACTCCTTCAGCAAGTGCCCTGTAATTCAGTGCACCCAAAGTTAAGCACTGAAATTCTCAATACAGAGAATAAAAAGAACTGAATGCCTCTAGGGGATGATTTGGAGTACTAAAGACTTCAATTTACATAAATATGTATTTAACCCCTCAGTCATCTCTCAGTCACATGTCATTTTCCTAGTGAATTACTGACTCATTCATACAATGAAAATGTACAGAATGACATGAAAGGAGGATATTCAGTATTTATTTTTATGTGAACCCTGTGTGTCTTCACATCATGCAAACTTTTGCAGTTGATAAAGTAGAGGTACTGTGAAGAATGTTTTCCATACCTAATCAAAAAATAAAAAGAAGGCATAGCTAGTTTGTTTTACCTTCTTCTGCCTTGATGACTTATTTGGAATGCCACTTCTGAAAGTAAATGCTATCTCATAAACCAATGTATTTCTGAGCATCTTTGAAATGAGGCATTGAAAGAATGAGATAAAGCAGCAAAGCAAAGTAATTATTTTGTAAACTGCAGGTCAGCTGCATGAAGACCACTATAAAATAGATCATTATATTTTGCTCAATACTTTTTTTACAAATAAAGGTTATACTTAGAAGTTGAAAAGTTATGGCATGCTGAAAACATTGGAAACTATAACCTGTCATTCAAGCAACAAAACAACCCCCCTTCCTCCTCTCCCTCTCCCTGCCCTAGTTTTTTATACATTAACAGCATTTTGACAGGACAATGCATTTCTATAGGGAAAAAAACTGTCTCCAAAAATTTACTGTCTATGTGATGCTTCTTCCTGAATCTTGCTTATTTAATTGGATTGCCACACTCCAAAAAAGGGTCTCTTGAGTTCATATTAGCTTCTTCACCATTTGAAGACACATGCAAAAATTAGGCTCTGTACATGCCACATACCATTAAGATAAACACTCCAAACACACTATATACTTACAATGAAGAGAAATGATGGAATTTTCAAAAACCAGAATGATTTTCCTGAGGAAAAGTCATCACCTTTTAATCTTTTGCGTGGAATTATTTTCTTTTTTCCCCCCTTGTGACTTTCACTGACAGAAGCAGTAGTACCAAAGGTCAAAAATAGTTTAGGATGCAGGAAATTACTCATAACTGATAAAACTAAAAAAGCATAGAGAATTTAGTTAGAGACTGCTTAAAATCCAGAAGGTCACAGATGTAGGCTCAGCTCCAGTTGATTCAATCTAAGCCTCAACATAGAAGATAATGCCAAATTTTTACCTCACAGTCCCTAAAATATTTTACTCTGAGTTTGCATTGAAGATGAGGAAAGAGGATTATTGTGCTGTGGTCAGCTCAGCCACAAAGCACCTCCAGCTGACTGTGTTTCTCTTAGTGGTTTCTACCTCACCTTCCAGTACAATCTCAGTAAGGAAAGCCAAAAGCACCACCCCTCCTATGGGTGGCAAACCAAACTTTTGCTTTACCCTAATCAACCAACAATACTTGCCTTTGTCTCAAGACTATTCCTCTAGGTAGAACAATCCACTCTAGCATTGATGGTAACCCCTTAATGTGGGGGCTGCTATAGAGCACCAAAGGTTGGGAGCTGATACTGTAAAAGCACAGCCAGGTGAAATAATGAAGTGGAATTGTTAAATAAAGCTATAGGGGCAGCTCCTTCATTTCTATCACTTTGATTTCCTTCCTTTCTCTTTTCAGCAAAATTTTGCCACTGAGCATATAATCATGCACATCTTCATACCATCTGTCTTCTTTCATATTTTTACAGCTGAGTCAGTAAGAGTTTTAATTTCAATTTTCATCGATCAGGAGATTTTTATCCTGTCTCACACAGAGAGGCAGAGGTTTTCCAAAGATAATAACAGTTTCAGTAGCCTGCAAAAGATTTTATTTCTATTTCTTTTAGCTGTGGAGTTTCATGCTCAGCAGACTAGTATCCAAATACAGCTGGGAACAATATGACAACAAAACGTGTTCTAGGGATCTAACACAGGTACCTGCAACCAAAATCTCCACAGGGAGGTGAGACAGAATTTTTCTCAAAGGACTCTCAATTATGAAGCTACAACAGCCAGCGGCTTTTGGTTAAGTTTAACTCGTAAAGAAAAACTTATGTCTGACATATCCAAAGCGCCAGCTTGGGGAGGAGGATGCTGTTTCCCTTGTCACACTCAGTCTATCTAGGAGTGCTCTAGGAGCAAATCTAGGAGCAAATGAAGTGCTCCTCAAAACAGTGACAGTGCAGGATCTGCTCCAGAGCCTGTACCCTCTGCCACAGTCTCTAACAGCCCTGGCACATACTGGGCAGGGGAGGAGGAAAGACTTGCACATTCCTCTGTGTCTGAGTAAAAGCTTTTCAAAGCCTTATCACAGAAGACTGTTAATGGGATATTTTGTGATAGCACACAGCCCCATCCTGCCTACTGTAGTAGAAAATAGGAAACCAACTTGCTTTGGATAAATCCTTTGGAGTTATTATGACCACACTGAATATAATTATCTTCAAAAGAATGTGTTAAAAATGCTGACATAATATTGTGCATGCCAGAATCTGTCCTTTAAGGTTTTTTAGTTGTGAATTAACTTTCCTAGTGAAGCTTTAAGTGATGAAATAATTCAGCTACTCTCATTCTAACATGTGGTTATTAAACTAATATAACATATTTCTTATTAAATTGAGCAAGAAAGCAGCTGTGAGCTACACCAGTTCCAGATCTTCCCAGTGATGGGAACTTCCAGCTCCGCAGAGTGAGAGAACTTCCAGCTTCCAGCTGCAAGAGCCATTCAATCCTCACTGTATTTAACTACCTTTTAACCACTTTGCCACTTTTGACTAATTTACCAGCAGCCTTTTACTCATCACAGTACCCACCTCTTTCCCTTCCTCACTTATTTTCCATACTGACATTATTTTCCCTCTTGCATAACTCCTTACTCAACTCAGCATTTGCTTTACCTTTTCTGTTCTTGTTAGCACCTGCTCTTACAAAATCTCTTTGTATCTCCTGCTGTTCCTGATGTGCCCTCAGGAAGAATTATTTATAGCCTCACTATGATGTCACCAACTTCAGGCAGTTGAAGTTGGAAGGGACTTGCAAAGATAATTTTGTCCAACCCCACTGCTTAAGGAGGGCCACTTGAAGCAGAGTGCTCATGGCCAGGTGGCTTTTGAATATCTCCAAAGATGGAGACTCCACAACCTCCTTGGGCAATCTGTGCCAGCACTTGGACACTTTCACAGTAAAAAGCATTTTGTGATATTTAGACAGAATATGTGTTTCTGCTTGTGCCCATTGCCTCTTCAGTACCTCTATTTACTTCTTTCTCACTGCTTTCATCTCTAATGTTCTAGTGTACAGCTGTGACAGTGCTGGTAAAAGTGCTGGTCCAGGGACATCCACTGCTTCACATTCAGCTGGTTTCCCCACTGACTGCTTTCATCTATTGTCCTTCATGTTACAACAGACTCATAAATTCACAAAAAAAAAGGTCTTTATTTTTTCCCTGCCTCTGCAATACCCAGGCAATGGTTTAAGTCTATGCCTGGGGTTCTCTGACACCACATAAATACAAATAGCAACAATTCTTTCATCTAAAGCTCTTAAAATCATATTAGGGAAGAGCATTCATAGCAAAAAACATGAAGGAAGAACAACAGTATCATTTCCCTACAATCAAGCTCAATTGTGGAAGACCCCACAAATATGTCTACCCATGGACAGTAGAAATATTTGATCCCTGGTCACCACTTTAAAAGTTCAGTATTCTTATCAGGTACATTGTTATGCAATTCAGAAGGCCTTCAAGATTTTTTTTTTAAATTGTAGATTTTTTTCTCCCATCGTTCTGAATTCATTGACAGAGTATGTAACATAATTTGGTAGTGCACTTAGATCAAAGCAAGGTTTTTGTCTTTGCATTCCTCTGATCTTCAGAAGCCTTGAGGATGCTCTAAACTATGTCAGATACCAACCTGCCTTGGTCATGGCAATCTTATATCTTAACTCTTCTTGGTCATGACTGAAACAGATTAGACTTACCCTTAACTGAATCTGGAAGCACAAATCTCTAAAGAGTCACTCATTTTGCAGACTGTGGCACCTCTCCTGCACCACTTCCAATGCTGGTGAAATTTCTTTGTGCAGGCATAGTTTTCTGCTGCATGAGTAGTGTCTTTTAAAACTTATTCTATATTCTTGGCTATTTTTTTCTCTATGCACAAAATAAAATAACTGTAAATGTAGGTCATCACCTGTGCTTTATACTTAATTCTCTAGCAGTATATTTGACCTTGATTTCTGATTGCTTCTCCACTATTTTTTTTTTTTGGAAATACAAAGAGAATCTTCCATTGGCCAACCCTCCCTGTATTTCTACATAAGCTTTCATTTGCTCAAGGTAAAACATAGCCATTATTTTTGAAAACAGTGTAAACCAAATATACAGATTTCCCTACACTTGAAAGGTTTTGTTCATTTGTTTTTAATATCTTCAGGTTTTTTTTTGTTTTGTTTTGTTTTTAATAAGAAACTCCTTGCTTTGAAACACAAACACTTCTTTTAGTGCTTGTGGTTTTTTGGTCTTTTATCTTGCTTTAATTAGCTCACTTGGGAAGTAATGTAACTCTATTGCAGAAAAAGCTGTATCAGTAGCTGAATCCTTCTTTTCAATTAACCATACAAATCCAGGCCTTCTTCCCACACTCATACTGCATTATTTCGCACTTGGCATAACCTACTTCTCACAAACTCCTTTATTATTTTAAGGTCATCCTGACAGGATGCTTCCTGTCTTAGTTTGTGCCAGCACGCAGAAAGATGCACACTTCTTTTCACCTGTCTGGAGTCCACCATAGCAACCATGGCCAGGGTTGCATGCAGGACTGCGAAGTCTCACAATACCTTGCTATTGAAACAGAGTAATCAAAGTGAGATTTTTAAATCTCCCACAATTCCTTCCAAGGCCATAACATGGATTGATTTTTTTTTTTTTTGTGTCCTGCTGCAAGGCAATTTCTGCTGAAAAAACAGAAACACACAAACTGCAATCCTTGCTGGTATAGAGAGCCCTTATACTGATTTCAGAGAACATTGTGCAAACAAGGGAAGACTTAAAGGGTCAGTTTTCCTCCCACAAAACTCCTCACTACAGGTGTGTCAGGAAGGCAGAAGCATGGACAGGCAAACAAGGAGAAATAGAGAATTATTTCTTGGGTACACAGGGCAGAATTAGGAAGGCCAAATAAAAGGTGGAGCTGAGATTGCTGAAGCATATCAAGAGCAACAGGACAGGTTTCTATAGCCACAGCAGCACCTAAAGGAAGACTGGGGAGAATGTGGGACAGTGGAATAGGTTACCAAGAGATGGAGAGTGTAGGAAAGGACAACCTTTGGTAGAGAAGTGTGAAGGACTCAATATCTTCATTTCCTCAGTCTTTACTGGCAAAGTCTGCTGCTCACTCCCAGGCCATTCAGGTGTTTGCTTAGGACCAAAGGATGGCAGAGACATGTACTACCATGGAACAGAAGGATCACATTAGGTACTAATTAGATCGGCTAATGTGAAAGACATGTCATAATCCATAGGACTATATAGGATGCATCTGAAAATGCCAGGAAACTGGCTTGTGGTTGTTTCTGGACCATTCTCTATCATGTTTGTAAAGTTGTGATCAAGAGAATAAAGACTAGAGAAGATTCTTTTTAGTCTTCATAAAAGGCAAAAAGGATTTGGGGAACGTGCTCAGAAAAAACCACGATCTTTTGATTCATAGAAAGCTGGTAATAGAAAGGTATTGTGGAAGCTTCAGTATACCTTGAATTTAGAAAATACAATGGCTTCAATATTTTTGGAAAATTCTGAGATTAGGAGAAGCAGAAAGGAGATTTTCTTCATTTGCTTCCAAAAGAACCTCCCAAACACCTTCTGGATCTCAGTGTATGGTATTTGGCAGAATACTATCTGATATAGGAAGTTGATCTGAAGCTTAATATTGAGGAATAAAAATACAGATATGTAGTATCTGAGAGGATAGAAACTTTAGAGCAGATTCACAAAAACACAACATGAGAAATACATGTAAAGTAGATAAAACAAACATTGTGTCTTTCCAGCAATGTACTGAAAAATGGAGATCTCTTTAACTCAGAAATGTAGATAAACATTTCTGCAGAGCACAGATTGATTTTCAACTTGAATGTTAAATTCTTTTACATCTTTTGTAATACCTACAGGTTCACGTGGCTTCTCAGTGTGATAGCCTGTTAAGTCAGGCTGTACAGTTTGATTTTTTTTATAACACTGTTTGCAGTTAAACTAAAGCTACACAACATGTACTGCAGGCGAAGTTCACTTAGAAATGTAACTGAAATGAAAACATGAACTGGTTATGACCCATTTTATAAAAAAACCCACGATCAAAACCTAATGTGTCACACAGCATTAATATATACTATACTGAAGCATACAATACCATACTATAGCCTTTAATTAATCCTTCTACTAGTGCAGGAATATTTCTACTAATAACTACTTTTAAAATTTCTGAGATGAAACTTATGTCTACACCTCTCGAGGTTATTTTAGGTTTTAAACCACATCAGTATGAGAATTTTTTTCCCCAGTATTAAATTGAAATGTTCATCTTTTCCAGCTTCATCACATTAGCCCTGGTTACTTATTTGCCCAACTTTGAATTATCTTTATTCATCCATTGGGTTCACACATTTTAAATTCCCTGAGCTTCTCAATCATTACTCAACAAAGCCCTATCTGATGAGTTCTCTAAATTTATCCCCTGCAGCTCTCCTGGTAATTTGCATTGCTTTTGCCTGGGCACTTCAGTTTGTTAATACTTTTCTGGTAGCAACCGCATGGAATTCTAAAGATTAGGGCTGAGGTCTTGGGCTGAGCTGAATCATGGTCAACCCAGCTTGGGAAAAGGCATGAAGGCAAAATTTCTTTCTTGATTTCCCTGCAATTGAGATCCTCTTGGTGCTGATCTAGGTTTGATATAAAAAAAAAGTATGTGGACAGTTGTTTCAGTGGGCCTGTTTGAGCAGACAGGATATCTGGAGCACGCAGACCCCTAAAATTTGTGCTCTGCTGTACCTGGTCCTGATCTACATCCTGGGAAAACATATGAGCAAGGAAGAGTGTTGTCTACCTGGTGAACATACATCCTTCTGATTTTCTTGGGAAAATTTCCAGCCAGTAACATTTGAAGCAACTCTGAGCTGGAAAGAAGTTTCTGCTTGTAGCAGTCACAGAATCTCAACAAATCCCAAATCAGATGAACTGAATCCCCATGCAGCCTCTGTTGAACTACATAGCCCCAGCCAGCAGAATTATGGGTTCTACCAAGCCACATGTGACAATAGCTTAGTCTGGGATCTTGTGCCTGATACGTGATTGAAAGGAGCACTGGACATTTGTAGCAGCAGCCCTCTTGTTAGAGGGTAGAAATGAGCTGAGACACAGACTTCTTGTTTATCACAGCATGAAAAGGGCCCTGGTTTATTCCTCTTTACAGCTCAGATCCATCTATTCACTGACTGACTGCAGCAAGCTCCTGCTGTACGCTTCCCTTGCAGCCTCTGACTGCTGGTTATTTCCTGCTGAACTATGACTACAGGCATTAGTTAGCAGACCCTGAATGCAGGCTTATACCTAGCTAGACTATAACTACAGAGCCAGACTGACCTTGCAGCAGTGATTCTTTCTCCTCTTCCTGAAGGTTCCTCCTCCTTCATGATCTGATCCTTACCAGCTAACGCACTCCCTTTTATCACACATTTATTGGATATAGCTGTTACTTATCAGGGGCAAGGCCACCTGTATTCCCTTCTCCTAGAGACTGACTCAGGAGGAGCATCAACCAGCACTCTGGTACTGTCAGAAAGTACTCTGGCCTCCTGGAACCCTCCACTTTGGCAGCACAGCTGTCTGACAGGCCAGGCTGGGAGCTCAGTTGAAATGCTGACTGCACCACAGCTCAGACAAGTGCATCCCACCCAACAGCCTCCTAAACTCACACACAGATCAAGAGTACCCATGGCTATCTGCTGGGCAGGGCATGGAGCTGACAGATGCTCTTGGAGACAGAGATAATTCCACTGACTTGGTTTTCTTTCAGTTGAACCCTGTTAGAAGCCGTGGGGAAGCCAGTGATCTCTTGGCTTCCTCTGGAAGTACACAGCATGAAGGAGCTGTCAGATCTTTGGATAAGGATGCTGTCTGTTTAAAGTCTGAACGGCCCCACTCTCTGAATCTCATGAATAAACTGTATCCTTAAGCTTTTATTTCTTGGATGCCTGCGGGAATGGGCTTGACCTATACTGAAACATGTGGCCCCCAGGTGACATTTTTTAATGCTACATTATGATGTACATTTGGATGTTATCTTTTCTTATTGGTTGCGTTCTTGCAGTAGATCAAAACCGGCCATATCTTAAATTTTTATGAATTAATGGTGTTTGTCGACTGACAAGACCTGCAGCCTCAGGTAACTGTAAGCTTCCCAGCAGTGTCACCAGTGCTGTGGAGGATGATGACCTGCCCTGGACCCACACAGGGCAGGACCTTCTAAACATAAACCTTGCTGCTAACCACACACCAGGAATATCGATCATCAAAATAATGAGCATTTATGCAGCCTCAGAACAGACACAAAGTATACATTTCACAATACTACTCCCACCTTTCAGAATTTAAAAAGGCACTGTAGAGATTGTGAAAGTCACCCTTTACAATGCAATAGTATAATTTTTAAAAGCAGTTGTTTTTCATACACAAAGGAAATAATATGTATTCAGTTTGATTCTTACTTATCACTTCCTGGAGAAAATGACAAAATAATAAAATTTTAAAAAAGAAGTAAATGTGATGTTTTGTGACTTAAAATGAATTAAAAACATATTGACAGGATTCCTCATACATGGTAATAGATTCACTGCCATTACATTTTTGAGCCTCTGACATTATTTATGTCCTTTGCATTTCATATTTATTAATGAAATCCAGCTCCTGCCTCTGCCCCAAGAGTAAGAGAGGAAATGCAACAAAGCCCATAAATTTTTACTAATAAATAACTGGTGCAAGAACCCAATCAGATCAAGAATACTGACTGTATCTAAGATTTCTTATCCTATTTGTTGACCTAAATGTTGATATATCCACAGCTACATGCTCTCTGAATATGGGGGTGAAACATGACATTAATATGAGATCCACCTGGTCGAGGCATTTTCAACAGTCATATAATTTTTACTATCAAGTATCTATTTTCATTCTTCTTGAATGAAATGCACTTGAAAACACCTTCTGCTGTTAAAAGGCATGGCTTTTGAAGGACTACTATTTTTATCTCTATCTATCTATCCTTATGAATCCTTTGTTTTCCATTTTAAATCAGAGTATTTCATTAACTACTGTGCATAGGTCTTAGGAGGGTAGCATTTTATTATCTTTATGTTGATTAATTTCCTTTGTATCCATCTGCTGTGAAGAGCTCAGGATGTCCTGCACACAAGGGAACACTGCATACAGTAAGCGGGTGGAATTTTTGAATACCTTACAATTTTTACAAGGAAGAACGGAATCAAAACTACTGGAATCAAACACCATTTTCATAAAACCATTTTCACCACAAAGCAGTAATTAAAATCTCCATTGCCTACACGGAACAGTCCTTAACTCATTTTTAAAATTTACGGATATTAAAATGAAATGTTAATTGAAAACGCATTAGCTGAACAGAAGGGCTTTGATCACTTAGGCTAAATTTGGCTTGAGAGAAGAAATGAAAGCCTATGTAAAACTTAAATGTCTTCTCAAGGCGACAGTATGGGGACTGTCTCCAGGTGAGTGGAATCAGAGCACCTCCCAGTGTTGCTCATGTACCAGTTGTTGGAAGAGTCACAGGCAAGACCTTGGCTCTGACCCACATTCTCTTCCCCAGTGGAGCTCATTATAAATCTGACCCCCTAAAACTGTGCCTACAACTGGAAGTTTTGTCCTTGAATAATCAAATAATGCAAAACACTAAGGTTTCACCCATGGGATGTATCCAACCTCTTTTTAAAAGGCTTAATAAGTACAGATTTCTGGAATGTTAGGGAAATCCCAGCTAACTCACAACCTTCTGCCAAATAATAGTCCATCAGTGAAAAAACAGGGGTGAAATTCTGTTTTCTCTTAAGCCAGCTGGAAATTTACCATGGAATTTAGCAGGGCCAAAGAAAGTCCATGACCATGTAAGAGTTTAAATAGCTTCAGTGATCTCGGAATTTTCACCAGTGGATGAATTTGAGACAATTCCAAACAGTCAAACAAATAACATAAAGTGGATTTTTTACAAACTTAATGACACAATAACTAAAATAATTGCTTTTCATGGAATAAATTAAGGACTATTATGTTAAAAACAAATAAGATGACTTTTACAAAACAACTATTATGGAGATTTTCTGAGGAAAACAAAAATTTGATAGAAAAAACCTTCTACTTAGTGCATTATTGGTAAGTGTACTGGCCAAATTAGTTTATGTTCTTATTTTTGCCGTATCTAACAGTTATGGACAGGCTTTTTAATGTTTTCACTTGTTGTAGAGTTCCATATTGCTAAAATACCTCTTGCTTTAATGTATTTGATATACATTTCTATCCTTCTGGATTGCAAACAACCATGTTTCTTTTTCTTACAGTATTTATACACTGAACATCTCTTCTTATTTCTGGTACTGCCACTACATATGTCACTTTTAAGAAGCAATTCTACCCATAGCACGCATTGCACTTAAACTCTTACATTTTTAACACTTCATAATGATGTCTTACTATAACCTTCAATCATGTGCCTTAACATATCTGGGTTTTGGAAATATTGGAGCTGTTATATTCCTGTTAATGAGTGTTGACATTCTGAAGCAATATACAGGTCAAGTACATTTTAATTCTACTGATACACTGCACTGGCTAAAAATTTTGCTGATCTAATAAGGAGATGGGAGGAACATTTGATGTCAGTGATCCATGAAGTCTCCATGCAAGTTTTGACATAATGGAGATGGGACAGTGTGCTGAGCCAAACCTCCTACAGGAAAAGTTGTAAAAGCCTGTACACAGACACAGACACACAATTTGTCTGTTCATCACAGATTTTGCTATTCTGCATATTATAGATTGACACATTGTGTCAATTCAAGGACCATCTTTAATCCTCATCCCGAAACAAGGAAAGGAATGTGGGTTATTTTGCTGGGGCATGTCTTCCTGTGCTACATGAGTCTGCATGGTAGTGGCTTTCATCCTGCACAGGAACACCTTCTCCTCTGGTTTTGTCATCTAAGTAAGTGTGTTGGATAATGAAGTTATAATTTTGAACCAATCAGAATTCCTTTAATCAATACAGTAAATTGAAATTCTACTAAAAAGCAAACAAAGTGAAACCTTTAGGATTTGGTTGTGCTACTATACAAAGACCTTGAAATAAATGTTTGATGTGCTTCAGGAAAACAGCTCCTGACTCAAATACCAACGTGCTGGTGTATAATAAAATTTTAATTTTAGATAAATGTACATAATAAAATTTGTAATTTTATTACAAATTCAAAACTTAGTGAAAAACCACTGAAGTTGACGTGACTTCAACTGTTAAAATGAGTGAGAGTGGAACTGCCTCTTGTATCCTTTCTCTTGTTCTGCATTGAATAATTTTTTCTAGATTGACAGGAAACTTAGCCACAGGTAAGCTGCAAAACATACTAACTGTTTATGTAACATTATGTATACTTAAATAAATAATACCTATAAAGTAGCTTTCTTATGAGGAGTTGCTCAAAAAGACATAAGAAGTAGAAAATGTCAAAATAATAGTGCATTTAGTCCTACTGAAATAAAATATTTTCAAATTTGCAAAACTGATAAAAAGAGAGATTTGTTGAGTTTTTATCATGAACATACTATTGCTTTTCTACAGCAAGAGTACAAAATTTCTACAGCACTTTTCTACAGCACTTTGGAACACTACAGTCATTCCCAGTCGTCAAAAAGCTGTAGACAAAGAAAGGTGTATCCAAAACCTAAAGCAGCAAGGAGGTCATGGAGTATCCTATTTTTAATTCTAAAGAATTTATAACTTAAAAATCTATTTTAAAACTTAAAAAAAAAAAAAAAAAAAGTATTCTTCAAAGAAGAAAAATAAAAAGAACTATACAATTCTACCTTTCTAAGAATATATTTCGCTTTCACTTTGAGATTATATCCTGTCCAAGCTGGAATCACAACTCTTATTTACTGCAATAGAACAAAACATTTCTGATTGTTTTTACAGGTTTTGTCTTTACTATGAGAACATATTGCCCTCCCAACAACACCAGCTACTACAGTGAACAATACAAACACTCTGTGTTAGGTAAGCCTGCACTTGACCTCCTTCTCCTCTGACTTACCTGGATGTTCCTGATTCTCTTTGGAATTCACACAGTAGAAGGTAAATTAACAGAAACAAACCTTCTAGTCAAAAAGTGATAAAAAACAACACACATACACAATCTGAATTTTTATCTCAACTGAATGAGAGAGCCCATCTTTAAAACATTTTTCTGGTAGAGATGAGCTGGTTCATAGCGGTTGTGGTTAGATAATCAGCACAGACTGACTCAGCTACACCGCATAGAAACTTAGCTAAATACAGAATGATTTTCTTAAAACAAACAAAAAAATAATAAAGAAATCTTCCAACCAATCTATTAACACTGAGAACTATTAAAAAAGAAGACGGATTTGTTTCATAAATCTAATAACCAGTGTTTATAAGGAGAGGAAAATTAATCTCCCAGAGTATGTATGCTCAAATAAGTTGCTTGATCTATGCAAGAATTCAAAAATCATCTCCTCATGAGGGAAACTGAAAATTTCTTTGCTTTGGTTGGTGTAACTTTCATCAGTAAACTTAATCATTGAAGTCCTAATGTGCTCAGGAAAACTTGTGACACGACGATTAATGAATTTTTTTCCCAAAGAAGACATTGCAGTCAAGAATTAACCTTGAAACTGGAGGTGCAACTTTGTTATGGTCATGTCCAAAAGACTTTGCATGGGAACAGGAGAAATAGCATCTGTAACACCCTTATATTTTTTCATGTGTTACCTATTTTTTGCCATAAGGCATAGGCAGATAATATATTATCTGATTTTTTATCAGAATGCACATCTGGTATTCAGAAAACCTGAGAATCAAAGACGGGATTTAGGCAGAATTGGTCTGTTGAGTTTAGTTAGTTGCATGTTTAATTTCTGACTTCTTGGCTTCAGTGAACTTGTCACCTGTGATAAGCAAATGACGTGACAGACATTGCACAGTCACGACTCTGGACCTCTTTTCAGATGGGTCCTCAGCTGGTTTGAGGAGGTATGCAGACTTCCTCAACCAGTATTTCACCTTGCTGTCCACTCAGCTCTGGTAGCTGGTATTAAAAGACACATCTCAGTATCCCTAGAGGGACAGGAGAGCACTGTGAATTAATTTACTGCAGCAGTTCAATCTCTACGAACTTGCTGCAAACTAATGAAATTACATGGTCAAGCAATGACAGACTTGTGCTCCATTTAAGCTTCTCTAATGTTACTTTCAAACACCTAAGGTAACAAAAACCACTTCAAGAAAGGCTTGTTATTAAATTAACGTGTGATAAAAGTAAAATTTTGGTGGTGTATTAATGTTTAGGTAACTTGTACCATTACATGTCAGAGAGTGGTGAAAAAAGGAAAAACCTGAAAGATGGCATACTTTCCTTTAGTTGACCTTCTTTAATGGAAATCTTTGTTACAAGTTCTGTATTGATATAACTCTTAATGAAAATTTATTTACTGGACAATGGGTACTTTGTGCTGATTAGGTGGGAAAGAATTACCTTCTTTGCTGCTATTTATAACACTGCTAATGATTTTTTGGGGTGAATAGCTTCTTATTTATCTTCAGATGCTTTTCTTGGCAGGGTCAAAGTCAGGACAAAAAAGCCTTCATTTTTTTTTTGCTACAAGGTGAAAATATGGGGTTGATTTCCATAAAATGGCTCTACTCACCCAGGTATTTCCATATATATGAGTCATAATTTTCCTATAAAGGGCATTCCCTCTAATTCTGAATATTGAACCACTATCCATTACCCAGTTGTTTTAAATACTAGTGTATTTGCAAGAAACATCTGGTTTGAAATAGGGTATCATTATTCTGGTTTTATTAAAATACCCTGCTATGTAACTGCCCACCTCTTTACAACAGTTTCCCTTTCAGGATAGCTGTGTTTTGGAAAAGATTTAAAATCAGATGAATCATCGGTTCTCTTGGGAAGCAGAGTCATGCAGGAAGCTGCTGGCTCTTTGCCCCATAGACATTTCTAATACAGCCATTAGGACAGCCCCTATCCCTCTGCCATATTACAAAATTAATGAGTTTTTTTCAATCACTTTACCAACCCCATTAGGTATGACGTAGCAAACTCTTCCTCTCTTTCTTAAGTAGTGAGGTTTCAACTTCTGATATAGGTAGATGGGTAATTGCAGGATCCCACATTCAAAGGAAAACTGTCAATCCTACACCTGAATTCTGATGTAGAATGCATTTATTCTATGTTAGAAAAGCAGCTGTTTGCTGAAATTCTGTGGAAATGTTCTTGAGTATTTGGTGTAAAGGACTAGTGTTCCTGTCCTGTATACGCAATGTAGTAGTGTGCTTCTCCTAACACTTATAATATATTAAAACTGCAGTGATCCCATCTGCATTTAGCTTTTACAAATGAAAATATTTTCATAATGGCCATATGGCTCTTCACAAATTTCTGATAACAGTAGCAATGGCACATTTGTAACAGGATATCCCAGTGCAATTCCATCACATTAGAAAACACTACAATGGAAACATGATACAAATTTAGTGGTAAAAGCATGCTTACCTTCATATGTTCCACTTTCTAGGAGAGCACCACTTTTCTCCAATTCCATAAAATCTTCAACAGTGATGAAAATGTAGTCCACACCAGGGACTTCCCCCTCCTTATGTGGCCTTGTGGTGCCTAGTAATAAGACGAAAGACACACTGTCAAGCACATGGCCTAAATGTAGAATGATCTTTTTGAAAGCTTTGGAAAAGTCACAAAGTAAACCATTTACACAACATCTTACATAGTGCATCTTCCTTGTGCTTTCAAAGCAGTCCAGCTATATTTGCTAGAACTGACAGAGGTATATGAAAAGTATGTTTAAGATCATGCCAGATATTATTTGGGTCCATACTTATTCTCACTAATGAAAAAACATCATACTGTTCTTTTTTTTACCTTACTAGAAAGACCCTTAGTGACATCAGACATTCAGAGGTAACACAAACCAAAGTATTTTCTACAATTAATCTGCTTCACAATATTTTAAACATTTTTTTAGAACACAAAATAATAGTTCTTTAAGTAAATCTGTAAGGGTTATATTCACATTGCTTGTTTCAGTGTTAAGTAGACTTGACAAATGGTTAGGCTTTAGGGCCTGTGGGGTAAAAATCACCTGCTAACCATGCTGTCAAACCGCAAAGGTGTTTATATTTAGTTATTGCCTCTATTGTCATCTCTGGATGACAGCACTCTGTAAAAGCTGACAGATAATATTACACACAACCTGACAAGTGACTTGGCTTAGCCAGCAGAAGTTGGGATGTTAGCAGGGAGGAGTGACCTGATTTCCTAATGATCCAGTCTACTGTGGTCAGACTATCCCTGTTTCGATTGAAGTCACTAATTAGGTCTCAAAATTCCATTTGGAAATGGAAGTGTCTTAAGTTCTCCTAAGTCTCAAAGTGTTTGAAAGATCTTAATCAATTCTTTATCAATGCTGTACTGGTTATTTCACACTTGCAGGGTTTAGTTTAAAGACTGTTGACATTGGGAAGTGACTAGAAACCTGTCCTAACTCCTTTCTGTTGCTCGAAGTCACAGAAGTGTTAGATTAACTCTATTTCCTGTCATAGAGACCTTTTTCCCCTCAGACACAGCCTTGAAGTCCATGGCAAAGACTGAATGAGCCTGTCAAGATAATATTTCAGTACCTAACATGAGGAATATATTTTGATAAATCTATACTACTCTACCCTCATCTTCTCTGATTCCAATTCCCTTCTCATCTCAACACCACTAAAACTGGCTGCTAATTTCTGGGAATTCTTATACTGTTATCTGTACTCTGTCCATTTGGAGTACTGTGTGCAATTCTGGGCTCCACAGTACAAGAGAGATATGGAGCTCCTGAAGTGGATACAGTGGAGGGCAACAAGGATGACTGGGAGATTGAGAATCTCTCTGATGAGAAAGTTTGAGGGAGTTGGGCCTCTTGAGCATCAAGAGACAGCTGAGAGGGGACCTCATTAATGTGTATAAATATCTAAATAGGGGATGGTAAGAGGAAGGCTCTGCTCAGTGGTGACAACTCAGTGGTCGTGAGGCAGTGTCTGGTGCACAGGAAGTTCCATCTGAATATTTGGAAGAACTTCTCCACTATGGTGTGACCGAGCACTGGAACAGACTGCCCAGAGAGGGTGGGAGTCTTCCTCCTGGGAGATATTTCAGAATAATTTGGATGCAATCCTGGGCCATGTGCTCTGGGATGACCCTGCTAGAGCAGGAAGGTTGGAACAGATGCCCCACTGCAGTCTCCTCCAACCTGACCCACTCTGGGATTCTGTGATTACTCTTGTGTTTTGGAGATGGTATGGTTAAAGCACTCAGACACTTGGATTGTCCATAAGAATGCTGAATTTATCTCCAATGGATTATCTGACCTCTGGGGATGCAGCAGATCTCCAGCCCTTTGTGAGAACTAAGCACAGGGATTCTGCTGTGCCCCTGAGCTCCAGGGAGCTCTGATAACAGCAGACATCAGATGTTTGTTCTGAACGCTCTCTCCTGAGAAATCTTTCACTGTCAAAGAATATTGACATACACTGTATCTTCCTCACAAAACACTCTGGCAAATCAAGGCTAGTCGCAGACACAGCACAGGGAGGAAGCTGACATTTAGATGTGTATCTCTGGCTTACTGTTTCTTCAATTTTTATTTTTTTTTAATGTAGACAAGCTTGGATTAGCAGTTTATCAATCAAACAAAAACACAAGTTGCGCAAAATGTCAGCCCTGCTTTGAGGGTGAATTTGGACCAGATGATATAAAGAGCTCCCTCACCATTGAAATGCTTAATGATTTTATGCTATTTAGTGTTTGCTTTAAACAAATTTATATTCAGCAGTCATTTATGAGGGATAATGGCAAAGTCTCACAGGAGGTCCAACAACAGACTTGGTTGGCTATTGCTGTGTTTCTCTACTTTGGTCACAGCCTTTGTTCAACTTGCCTAGAAAACTGTAATGGACTAAATTTCAGATTCTGAATCCCTCTCTTAAGTTGGAAGCTAAAAACCTAATCTTTCTACCCTTATATTACTTCGTCATGTATTTTTTTCAGTTATGGTACAGATATGATACATTTTGCATATGCCTTGCATTAATTAACTATTAATTAAATATTCTGTCTACTCTGCTTAGACAACAGCAGGAGATAACACTGTCACTCGGATGCTTCCACCCTCCTACAATACTCAGGGAGCCTGTTCCAAGAGCCCTGCACTGCTTTGTGCACTGAGGGCTGCAGAACTATAAAAGTAGTCACTTCCCACAAAAAATGGAGAAAGGAGCAAACTGTGATCAATAGCTTCTTGAATTCAGGGTGACTCTTACCCCAGCAGCTTCCACCCCCAGCAGAACTTTATTGCTCTTGATAAAATCTTGCTGAGTCCCATTTCCCTCCTGCATCTGTTCTCATTCCCTCAGGCTGGAGGACCTAAGATCTTGGAAATGGTTAAAGCAACTCCCTGGTTAATGGAATAATCAATGGTCATTGCTTCTTTTTCACCCTGAAGGAAGTGAGTTGTTGCTAATAACACTTCTGTCATCCTTTGTAATTTTCTGCAAGCACCACAAACTTTGTAATGTGCATGTTTACAGAGTAGGACACAGTTACTGGGGCATCTTAAACACACATCAAGATCTGAACACTGAGATCTCTATACTGGAATCTTACAGACCACAGGCAGATTGCTTTTAACTGAGAGCTCACTTCTTAATAGATTTTATCTTTAACATTCATATAAACAGATAAGTAGGCCTAGAAGTTATGGTGATTCAAGACTTAAAACAAAGGACTAATTCCAAGCCTTATATTTCTACAGAAACACATCTTTTATTATGCAGCATCAAGGTTTATTAGGACACAGTTGTTACTAGTTATAATATTTAGCCCTTTATTAATGCAAAATGGAAAAATGAACTCAGTTACAATTTTGTTACCAAGGTAACCTATGAAAAATTATCTTTGAACTCCATACTGAAACAATATTATACTTTTAGATCTTTCAGGACCGAAATCAACAAGCTGTATTTGCATACTTCTGGTGTAATTGCATATTTCTGACAAATGCAATTTAATGGTGCTGTTGAAGACACAAAATGAGAAGTTCTCAAGTAACCATGACCAGTCCAGGCATGCAAGTGCTGTCCCATAACCTGTAGGTACCCTAGAAATTGCAGGACCTTGTTCTACAAAATCTGGACTGGTATTGACCTTCCTTGACTTAATGACTTCTTGCATCATTCACCAAACAATCTGCTCTCAAAACCAATACTAAGGTCATTCAGTGAGCAATTAATTTCCAAAAGCAGGAAAAGTGCTCCCTCAATATGAATTTTTTTTTTTTTCCTAACTAACTCCATGTGGTTATGCAAAAGAAAAAGAGGCAAATTTATTTATGTGTCAGCATAGAAATATGAATATTAGTTGAAATTCCCAGAACTTTGACAGGCAAAAATCAGTACTTTAGACATATTTTAAAGAACACTTTGTCCTTGCAGTAAATAATCTGTATTTTACAGTCTTTAGCAGTATCACAAGGTTAATATTGTACTAGTTGTGTCCTTGTAGAGTCTATATGATGGTCAGAAAAGTGGAAGTAAAGGCCTTACTCTGTGCATGGTCCAATGCCAACTCACAGACTGGGCACACAGGTTTCAATGCTCCAACCTTACAGGCATGTTATAAATATTTAAATGATAACTTTTTTTTGGTAAGTTAAGGGCAAACCTGGCACACCCCTATCCAAACATCTTCACACGTATTTAGCTGATTTACGTTTGGATTCACAGATTGGTTCCTACTGCGTGAGGTAATTTCAAAAGCAAAGCTGTGTCTTTGCCACAAGGATTTACAGTTTAAGTGAAGAGCACGGGAATAATCTGGTCCTGTTTGCATAATGACCTACTTCTAGAGTAATTTTCCAAATGTATACTATAGCAAGCAAATAATGTCTTGTTTTGCTTATCTCTTCCAAATGTAACAAAATGCAAAGAGAAAAATGTCTTTAATACATACTTTTATTAGACATTCTACTGAGAATTAGTTCTGTAACTGCTCTGTTCAACAGCTTGTTGTGGAACATGGTCTGCCAGGCTGTCATACATTACAGTAGCTGGAGGGATCCCTCCTGCAGAAACAGACTGCTAATCTTTAATAAACTTCAGCTGAGCCCTTGGTATGACCTTGTATACACTCTGCCTTAGAAAAATTCAACACTTAATTAGGTCTTCTGTTTGTTTGCCAAATTACTCTGGAACACAATTACTGTGAGGAACTGAAATGTGAGAGAAATTATACCTATCTTCTCAAATTACTAATTCATTAACCAGAGAAGTGTCACATTTGTCTTGATCTACTGAATTTCCAGCTGAAAAGAATAATAAACATAATTTTCAAGTAAAGTGATTTTAGATGTACTACAAAGCCAGAAGCTTCGAGTGTTTATGACAATTCTCATAACAACAACATAAACCACGATGGCATAGGTCCCTTCTTGCAAACAGTCACAAAGAATAAAAGTGTTTCCCTTTTCCAAGTGTGCAATACCAGCAATTTCTCTGATGTATTCCTATATAAAAAAAAAAAAAAAAAAAAAAAAAGCTGCAGAAGCAAAGGAATGAATTCCAGATTCCCAGATTCCTGAAAATGTTTTTCAGGGGTAATAGTTTCAAACTGCATTAATAGTTGGCAAATATGATCCTGAAGAAGATGTTAATCAATTCAAATTTAGCAAAGATGCTGAATGCTCTTACAGTGAGGCAAGAACACAGCTGAGAGGGGATCTCATCAATGTATAAAATAATCTTAAGGGCAGCTCTTAAGAGGGTGGGGTCAGATTCTTTTCAGCGAAAGGACAAGGGTCAATTGGCACAGACTGAACATGAAGTTCCATCTGAACAGGAGGAAAAGTTCTTTACTGTGAGTGAGACAGCAGTGGAACAGGCTGCCCAGAGAGGTTGTGGAGTCCCCTCTGAAGATATTCAAAATCTGCCTGGACACAAGTTATGTGCAGCCTGGTGTAGGTAAAAAGCAGATGCTTTAGCAGGAGGTTGGACAAGAGGTTCTCCAGAGGTCCCTCCCAACCTCAACTATTCTGTGAAAGCAGGCATTTAGCGCCTGCTGAGCTCTGAGACTGCAGCATTATTTGCAAAGTTACCTATACAATGAGAAATCAGATGCTGATTTGAAGAAGCAGTGTGTTTTTACCATCTCCTGGATTATTTGATCAAGTTTTAATAGAAAGTGAAAAGCACTTAGCTATAATTCATCACAGAACTAAAAGCTTCATGTGAACAAAAAGGAAATTTTGCAATCCCTGTGCATAATTAGCATCCACTGAGAGTAGCAGAAATAACAGACGAACTACGTGGCTCAATCTACTGTGCACTGAAATTAGCTGGAGAATTTTATTCATGTCAAAAGAAATGTTTAAAAAAAAAAAAAAAGCCTCACCCATGGTTTTCACAGTTTCTGTTACAATTTGGGATCCACGACATTGTTGGATACATTTTGATTTTTGCTGAAGAAGCGAAAGAAAAGACTCAAAAGCAGTCTTAAGAGACTGTGCACTGACTTGTGGAACACAGACTGCACTGACTTGTGGAGCACACATTCTACACCACCACATAATTCTTATGACAAATATTTTTTATCTTAGAGTAAAACAGAAAAAAATAAATTCCTGAATTTGAGATTTTTAATTCCCATAGGAGCAAATGAGCATGCCCTTTATGGAATATGCATTCTTCAAACGGTTTTTACATCTTCATTATTTCCAAACTTGAAACATATGCATTAGGTAAGCTAGATAAGCTCCTGCCTGGTGGTTAGCAGGATTATTAGATTCCAGATGCAGACATCCTTTCAAATACCTTTTTAAAAATTATTTTTAGATTCAATATGCATTCAGAAGCCTCTGATTAAACACAGCCTGGGTTTTCTATTTGTTCTCTTGGTTTCATGCAATGTGACAGACAGTGAACAGCCCTAAGATAATTTATGCACTGTAAAATAAAGTCATATTGGAGCTGAACAGAAAAGTAAAACTGAGAGATGCAAATGACAGTAGTTCTAGCTAAAGACTGCAGGTAGGAACATTATATATTTGTTTATTTATTTGATTAATTATGAGAGGACCACTGGAACAAGCAAGAAGAACCCAGAAAAGAAGTGCAGCACATCAGCTGTGTACCGAGACAGATAACTGGAGACTTTTCTTTAAAATGCGGCATACCCAGAGTTATCCTTACACAGTTCAAGGGTGTGGATATTGCCCTTTGTGCTCTTGTCCTGTGTTAGGCACTGACACAGTGCATGTCTCCCCTTCAAGGGTGTGTGACATTGTTGGTTAAGTGACCCATCAGTTGGGTCACTTTCCTGCAGTTGGTAAATTCTCATGAAGTCTGCAGGGTACTTTTTTCGAGAAGAACTCTGGCCCGGAATTAAGACAGACATTCAAGTTTCATTGCCAATACTGCATTTGAGGAAATAAAAGAGCTTTTCTTTCATTCTCTTTGCCAATAGCAGTTTTTAAAATATTAACAATAAACTTCAAAGATAAAAACTAAGAGAAGTGTGAATACTTTGTATAAAGTTAGGCATGGATGACTGCAGAAAATACTTGTAAAAAACCCACAAAAGCTAGGGGGTCTTAAACACTTAAATTACGTTCTTGATAATTCCTGGAAAATGCCAAATTGTGAAATTGGCTGTTCAGGCATTTGGAAGCATAGACCTCACAGGGGTTACCCAAGCCCCTAAAGGAATCTGATTTTCAATGCTCAAAAAGTAGGAAAGATGAAAAGAAGGAAAATCAGCTATGAATAATTTTGGATTCCCCACTGTTGCCTCAAGAGGTTTTTGTGTTTTGTTTGATTGGTTGGTAGGTTTAAGGTAAAAATTAGTATCAGACAGGAAGCTCCAGAAGACACTAGGATTTTTTTAATAAAACATGTTAATGTCTTAGCAAATACCCCAGCAATATATTCCAATATCTTTCATTCTTATTAGAAAATGAAAATTCCATATCAGCTTTCCAAAAAGGTACGAAAGAAAGCAGTAAATTGCTACAAAGAAATATTTGAGAAAGAAACTTTGAAAATCTGATGCTTTGGTAGATTGTGGTGCATGAAATCTGGGGTTTTACTTTGGTTAACTAGGAACTTGTTGAGCTAAT
Organism: Sylvia atricapilla; assembly: GCF_009819655.1. Lineage (NCBI taxonomy): Eukaryota > Metazoa > Chordata > Aves > Passeriformes > Sylviidae > Sylvia > Sylvia atricapilla. Next base: position 12,304,253 of record NC_089144.1, read on the forward strand.
AAATAATTAACAGAGTCCAAGTTTTTGGTTTTTTTTTTTGTACTTGCTTTAGACAGTCACTGTTCTTTTTTAATGGATTTTCCCTCCTCCAGGTAAAGATATAAACTGAAACATGATGACAAACTTGTACCTCTTTTGTACACTTAGACTATGATTCCTATGGCACATAGTTGTTTACACCCCCATAAATCTTTATCATAACTATAAATAGGTTTTACGTGGAAAGGAATAGATGTGCACAAGAGAACTACCCTGAATAATGAAGACATACATTAGGGCATCATGATGAGAGACTCAAATATGCAAGAACATTAATGTTTCCACACAGATTTATAAAAATAACTTGCTAGTGAGATCTGGACAGAAACTTTTGATGGCACTAATAAAATAAAAGTTCACCTAATTACATGCAAAATGCTTTCTACTACTAGAAAAGCTTAATTAGAAAATGGTTTCTTACGGTCTTTAAAAGAAAAAAGTCTTTTCTGGGAAATGCCTGATTTTTGCAGCTCTTCAAGAGGATAGATGGTATAGTTAGAGAACTATTTGCATAGTAGGCAGTTGGCATGGGTATCTCTGCTAAACAGTGAGATATTACAGACGAATTTTTGTCCAGAATTAGCAAATTTGTTATTCCTGCTGATGGTTCAATGGATTAGATCATCAGTGAAAATATTATTAAGTGAGATTTGGGATGATTTGTTTAACTGTGATGCCAAAACATCTATTTATACTGCACATCATTCAAATATACCTCCAGAAATCCTGGAAACACACCACTTCTAGTGTAAAGGATAACATTTCTACTATCAGCAACAGAACCTGCTTTTTTTACCACTTGATTTTATTAACATTATAAATAAACTGTTACAGAGGACTTCTGTTATGCAGTTTGTTCTTATTACCACACAGAGCTGAAGAACTCTCTCAAGCTGTACACACACCATAGTGTACCTTGAAAGGTTCTGCAATGCCCGCAATAATAACATCTCAACTCAAAATCCCACTAATATTCTTATTTGCTTTTTATCTTTTATTAAAACATAGGAATTCAGCCACTTTGTATGTTGTCTATTTAACAGAAAATTTTAAAAGTATTTGTGAAGTTGTTAGCTGTTGCTACTAAATCTCTGGAAATATTTAAAAAAATTGTTTTCTAAATTTACAGTCTTACTTTGAGAGGCATTAAAAGAGAGACTGTGAAACAGGCTACCATAGAAACCATCCACACATGTATTCTTAACCAAACGCACTTCAGCTGTTTAAATTTGTGTCAATAATACTGAACAATTAATAATGAATAGAATGTATGAAGCAACAAAAGGATTTAAAGAGTATCAGGGCAGATGACTAACAGAAAAATGAGGGCAGTTTAGGCTTAAAATAGGCAACTACTTAGTATGTGTGAATGAAAAAAAAAATCTGTACTTAAAATGTGGCAGCCTTTAGTATGTCTATTCTCTCTCCATAGTCTTCAGATTTTTGTTCTGAGGCACCTCTGAACAGTATCAGTCCACAAGGCACGCCAGCAAGAGCCAATCCCAGAGCACTTCTGAATCAAAAAGTACTTTCAAAAACTACAATGGATGATGTCTGAAAGGCAGAAGAGAGTTACATGTTACTTGGGCTTCATATCTTCATGTTTGTACCTTGTTCCAATCGTTGTGTTCTTTGGCTTTCAGCCCAAAAGTTACTATACATAGCCAAAACTCTGTACCACTCACCAGACACTGGACTGGACCTTGGTCTGCTGACAAAAAGATGCTCAGATGTAACAGCATCAAGTTCGAAGAAGAGAACGAGTGGCTGCACAATACTGTGTGCAACACTTCCAGGAGATTCCCAGCGGAAAGCCCTGGTGGCCAACTGCTATCCAGACAGCAGAGCAAATGCTCTGCTGAGACACAGGGAATGCCAGTCCCTCCGCAGGGATCCCATCAGTGCTAGACAGGATTTCTTACTGTGGGATGCCACCACATGCCGTGGAGGGCTTTGAGCAGAAGGAGAAGTCACGCTGTGGGACTGCTTCCCATGGCAGCACTGCTCTGTCCCTGGGGAAGCACATTTCTCATCTGAAGGTTACAGACTGCTGAAGGCTGCACCTCTCAGGCACGCTGGCAGAGCAAGCACATGCTCTCTTGTGTGCTTCTAGAGTGAGACAAAACATCTTGTCCCCTCTTTCCTCCTCTTGCTCTCCAGCACAAAGAGCAAAGGTAGCTCATACACAATAATGGTAAAACACAATAATGGTGTGAACCCCTGAGAGAGACTGAAATGTTATGGTTAGTAGCTTGAACACTGTTCAAATCACCAAAGGAGGGACCTCTGAGCAAACAGCTCATCTGTGACCACCGAAGCCAAATCCCTCTCAGAACATGTCTCCTGACTGGAAATGGACTGTGAGTTATGCCACCTGACAGGAACTTGAGACCAGATAAATCTGGTACTATTGTCCAATTATCTCAAGTCTAAGGAGAGGTAAACAATCCCGCAGAGAAGGACGTATCCACAAAGGACGCCTTTCTCAGGAGCTATGTTGAAAACAGGCTTTGGCTGTGTTCGGCAGGAGGGAGGCCGAAGCCCACGGAGCCATTTGCTGGGGCAGGTTTGTCCCGCTGAGGGGGAGGCTCAAACCCCGCAGTCTGGCATGGCGTGGTTCTTTTTATCATTTTTATCACTGTCCTCTGCTCAGGGGTGAAACTGCCCCTGTCCCCGGGGAAGGGCTGACGGGGCATTACTGCCTCGACTGTGCTCAGAGGGAGCTGTCGTGCCTTAGGAGGTGCCACAAACCATCAAAGACCTCCAAGTGCCCCCAGACCCATCCTGAGGCCTTCCACCAGGTGACTGCACATGACCTAAAAGTGCTGTAACAGACCCAGGCTGTGCTGCAGGAGACACTGTAAAAGCTCCCCTCCTCATGGGGAAGGAGCCTGGGCTCCCCCAGCCAGCCTGAGCCTATTTTAACTCATGGGACTTTGTGTTTCAGGGGTTTCTTCCCTCACCCCTTTTGGATCAAGACCATCACTTTGACCAGTGATAGACTACATTGCAATAAACAAATCTCATTGTGAGCTCTGTGGGTGGTTATCTTTTTCTTTCTTTCTTTTCCCTTACATATTTTCATAGGTGATATTTTTATGCTTTCATATTGCTCTATTATTAGAAAAAATGGCTACATGCATGTTTCATGCTTTCCTTTGCAACCAAACACAACCAAATTGTTCTAAAATAAACCCTATATATATACTTACAAACACAGATCATTCAGTGTCATTTCACTCTAATCCACCCCAATCAATAGAAGAACATGGTTTATTAATTTCGTCTGGGAAACAACCCCTGAAAAAAATGTTTCTCTTTTTCTTTCACTGTTCCTCCTAGAGAATAGTTTTTATTGAACTAAGACCTTATGCAGTAAATTCCAAGGAAAAAGTGTTTTATTTTTCTATTCTATCAAGTCCAGTTTAAAATAGTAGCAGAAAAAAAATCTCTTCTTCTTTCACATCAATGAAACATTTCTACCATGTTATTCAAAAAAGAAACCTATTATTTTAAAACCACCTTAGTTTTTATATTAAATTGCTTTCCCTAAAAATATTACTTCCCATGAAACACAAGTATTTGAAACAGATTTTTTGCCATCTGTTTTTAGGAAAAAAACTATTTTCAGTTTAACTCTCAATTAACAAAAATTTAAATATTAAAATAAAATATTTCTTCATAACATGTTGAATAAATTATTTATACAGAAGTAATTATTTTATAGCATACCCATAAACTTAAAAGTGCATGATGTAAACTTAGAAATTATGACTATTTTCAAATTTTAAAAATATATTTAGAACCCTCGTTCATTCTTCTTTTGAAGGTAGACAAAAAAACCCAAAACCCAATGAACCAAAAAAAAAAAAAACCAAAAAAAACCCCAAAAAACCCAAAAAAACAAACCAACCAAAAAAAGGGCCAAAAAACCCCAACAAACTAAAACCAACCAAACAAAAAAAACCAACAAAAAAACCCCCACTTAGATTTAACTTCAAAGGAGTCAAATACCGTGAAACCAAAGAAATAAATGCCACATAATTCCGAATGAAGCAAGCCCATTGCTATTTTTATCTCCTACAGTAATTCTTTCTGAGGTGTACCTATGTAACACTGGTGAAGGTTGTTTCATGAGGACTTCATGATCTAACTAATGGATAAAATCCTTATTCTAGAAAAACATAAATGTCATGTTTGAATAAAGAAGGGCTTGGAACAACCTGAAGGATTTCAGTCCCAGGTGTGACCTTGATGTTTTTCTTGTATTTGACAAAACTTAAAGAAAAATAGCTGATGAGTAGCAAGTGTTACTCTGGTTGGTTAACAAAAATTGATGCTTTTCATATACAGAAAAGCTTCCTTTTCTGATATGATAGGTTCTAATAATCAACCTTGCAACATTCAGTTCAGCAGTCACTAGAGAGCAGTTATTTTAGCTCCAAAGAGTTAGCAAAAACTAGCATCTGTTGCTACTGATGATATCTAAGCAAATTAAAAATACCTGTCTCAAACTGAGGCAGATCTAATTATCATCTTCTTATTTTTATATATGCAATTAATTATTCTTTATGAATTTGTGTTCTAATAATTAGTATTAGAAAACCAAATTCCCTGAAATGTGTTGGTCAATGATTCTGTCTCCTCAGCTATCAGAGAACATGAATATTTTGAGTATTTTATTGATATTCTTTCTTTCCTTTTAAGCATATTAGGATTTCTGTTTCTTCAAAGTTCAGTTCAAGAGCTCTGTATACCTGTGTAGAGTATCACAATTGCTTTTTCACATTAACCATCTCTCTGATACAAATCCTGACCCACTGTGGGTTATTTTTTTCTTTATTTGGATTTTTTTTTTTCTGGCACCACATGCCATTCATACAGTGGTCCCTTCATCTCAGTATGTAAAAATGCCACTGCATTCAACATCTGTAAAATTTGAGATGAATTTGTAAATTGTCATGTTACTTCAAGTAGTGCACATGGCCTACATACGTTGCCTGCTCTTTAGCTTGCTCTCTTCCTGTTAAATCCACAAATATGAGCTTTTCATGAAGTATGGCTCGAGTTCAGACACTTCAGTTCTTGGAATTGTCACACCAGCTAAGCTTCTCCTTGTCCGAGCAGTGATCAATCTGTCTAGCTGAACAGGTTTTTATCTCAAATAATGTATGGGGGAGAGTTCTCTCCTTTGGGACAGGACTGCAGCTTTGTGACCCCTTCTAGGAAAAGGCGGTGTCTCCACAGCCACCCTGCAGGGCTGCCTTGCTGCCATGGGTATTGTGGTGGAGAACACCAAGATGGGGAGTTGATTTTGGCTCAGGCTCCTTCCTTGTGTTTTTGCAGCACATGACATTTGTCACTGAGCTGTTCAAACCCGAGTACTGCTGTGTTCACTTGGTACTACTCAGGATATACTGCTGTATTCAGACTTGCCAAACCTCAGCTAATTCTGCTACAATTATTTCTCCAGGGGAGAACAACAGTGAGTTCTGGAAGGACAAGACATTGCTGCAGTTTTTATGGGAACAACAACACATAAACACATCAACACTACCAACATAAGTGCCACCATGCTCAGCAAAAGGAAGGAGTCATTTACACCGTGGGAAGTGACTTTTCTCCTCATTTACCAACAAGCCTCAGGTTTCCCACCCAGTAGGACTTCTTCCATACAGCTGTTGAACCAGCTCACAGGGAGTAACATTCAAATAATGAACTTTCTCCGATGGGTTACCAGATTGAACTTCAGCTTCATCTCCCACTTTGTAGGACTAGTTTACCACAAACAGGCAAGGAACTCAAGAAATTATGCAGACAAAACTATTAGCCCATGGGAAACAAAACTGTACCTCTGGAGAAGCATCTTTGTCAACCATTTGACAAAAATAGTGTAGTGTCTTCAGTGACCAAGTAAATACAGCTCACATAAAGCTGTGACTTTAATGTCTAATCCCCACAGGTTAATACTAAGTTCATTGATTTACTAACTATTTTGCTTGGTTTTAAAATGTTTGCTTGGTTTTATTTTTGTTTTAAAAGAATGTGTTTCAAAAAATTTAATTTGAATTCTAGTATAAAAGACTCCCTGACATAAAAAAATGGTAAATCTAGTAACACTTTTTTTAGGTTTTGAAAACCTGGTCAAGAACTAGTGGCTACATCAGTTGACCTTGAGGAAGAAAAATGAGAACCAAGGCCTTTTTTCTTTCAGCTAAAGTAAACAGCTTCTAAAAGGAAAAATAAAAAAATGGCAGAAATAACAGAGTTTTATGTTTGCTGAATGCTACAGGAAGAAAACTTAAAAGAAAAAGAGAGTTTTCAATACATTGTGTTTGTTTAAGGCATGAAACTGTCAAGGGCAGCAAACATATTTTTATTAAAGTAGTAGATGCATGTGTGTATCTAAATTATACTGTTGGCTAAATTACATCTAATAAAGATAATAATCATAAATGAAATAATGCTATAAGTACTGCATAAACCCACCTCCTTGCATATCCACTGAACCTAATTTTTGTGATATGTATTGCTTGCACATCAACCTGTATAAGGAACATTGAATTCTAATGACACTTTATGAAGATTTAAGATGTAAGAATTATGAGTGCAAATAGGCCTATTTATTATTTACCTCACAGTTGTTATATATTTTTATCTGCATAGAGAATATTAATTCACCACTGATAGGCTCTGTGATTCACAGGAGCTTCAAAGAAAAAAAAAATGGAACTAATGATGATGATATATGTCCAGAATTCTTGTATTCAAGTACTTCTAATGAAATATTTCAACTTGTTGAGATATTATTCAAAATATGTATGCAGTAAAGCATATTCATACCATGTACCACCAGAACATAAAAGATTGCTCAGAAGTTTTAGTAGTCAACAACATTTTGAATAAGTCATCTTGTAAACTCATGAAGATTTTGGAAATTATCTATTAATCACTACAGAGAGTGTGTTATATTTCAATAAGAAATAATCTATAAGCTACCTAAAGTCTGCATCTCTTTCACAATTTTTTCCTGTATTGTAAACCAAGTTTTACATAAATACACTTCCATCTCTTGTATTTTCAGAGCTGTTCCAAACTGCCACTAGATGAGAAGTAAAGGAACAGTACAGGCTGTCGAATTATTTTTTTTATCAGCTACAAATAAAGAACAATCAAGTTAAGTGGGCTCAGCCGATGCAAATTTCCCATGAGAATCAATTCCACAGTTCCTGACATTCTGAATTATGGTTATGGAGCTTTTCTTGTGAAATACCTGAAGGAAAGAACAGAGTTATGAAGAAACTAACAATATATAATCATACCTGCAGCTAGCATAAATAACAGCAATTTCATTGATTTATACCAGCCAAGAACTTAATCCGTGGCTTTAAAAAATTTCATGTAATTGAAATCAAGCTTATAAATCACACATTACAATTTCCTCATACTTTAATATTAATTTAAATCTAAAATTTTGCAATAAATAACAATCTCTCTATTGCTGCTGCTTTTTCTATCTTAGAATCCAGTAAAGTCAAGGAATTCACCGCAGGTGATTTAGTTCCCTAATATCACAGAGCATCACCTGTTAAACCTCTTTACACTGAGTTTTGTGAGCTTTTTTGTTATTTAAACAATAAAAAATAAATTAAAAACATATTTTTTTGAAAACTGTACGAAATGTGCCCTCTAACTAAAATGTAGACAAGAAAAAGTCTTGACATATTGCAAAGTTTGGAAGAAGCAGGAAACTTCACAGAGAAAATGGCAGGAAGACAAAGCAATTAGTATTGCAGAAGAAATTGGTTTTGTACGGTGGCAATCTCAATACAAAATGCATTTTACTGAGTGCAAACTCATTTCTCCCAATGAAGAAAAAGCTGAAAGAAAATCTCCTAAGGTGAAACGTAATGGATGCCAAGCTCTTTCAAAAGTACCCTTAGAGGAAGACATGAGAATGGAGAACAAATGTACAGCACCAATTTCTCTGCTGTCACCCCATGCTGCAATATCCCAGAAAACCTTGTTTTATAGCAATGGGAATCTATCTTCATTCTTTGTTTCTTTAACCTTGGATCTTGCTATGTAGATGTGTTGTTTTTGAAGACAGTCTTGAGTTTATACTGTTGGACATTCTAATAGTAATTATGACTGTCCTTCCAACAGAGTGAACTGAGTGACGTGAAAGTGCCCACATTGTTTTTCTTTCTTGAAAGAGCTGAGAGTCACCACACTGCAAAAGCTGAAATATATGTCACTCATTCTTAAATTCCCTAACTGCATTTTGGTAATAACACAGGTACAGGAAAACCTGATGAATAGTTATATACTAGAGATAAATGTACTAGCCATATTAGAGAACAGAAAGAAAAATACAAGAATTACATGCACATTTTTTATCCAAATGATCTCAGAGTCCTTGTAGATTTTGTGCTTTGTAGGAACATATTTAAACACACATAAAGCAAATGAACTCATAATATGTTGACTCTGTTAACAGCAATGAGGGTATAAAGAAATAACAGGAATATGAATGAAATCAGATGTAGGTCCAAAGCATGTATGTTCTAGGATCACACAATGGAAGGATTTAATTAATATTTCAAATTATACATTATGGAAGAATGATAGATGTCTCCAATTATATAATTTTTAAAGCAGGAATTTGGTTTAATGAATAATTATGTGCTTCATAAAATGTTTAGTACCATGATCTATCTAGTAGCTACAAGGTGAGCATTCATGCACAGAGACTAGAAGAAGGTGTATGTTTTTAAAATCGAGGCTAATTAACAATTTTAGTTATTATCATGTAGTAGATTCTGTGTATCTTTAAGGTTATTTTTATATTAATTGTCTTAATTGTTAAAAATGGTTGAAGAACCCTATCCTTTATGTAACACAGGAGGTCAGACAAGGTGAACATAATGATCCCCTCTGGCTGTAGAACTTATGACTGAATTCAGCATGAAGTTAGTGATGATTTTAGCTACAGAAGTATTAGCACGTTCATTTTTGGGCAGTGTATTTCTACTCCTCTTCACGCTGCCTCTCATCAAAGGCAGGTAACTGGATGAGACAGACACAGAAGCACCAGCTTCCAGTAATATGGATAGCATCCATCCATCCATCCAGGGATAAATGATAGCCTCTGGAAGAGATATGACACTTATCTTGCATACTTAGATCTCAGGGATTTCCAGTCACAGAGTTTAAACCTTCTCAGTGCTGATCAAGAATTGGTGAGCAATCTCAAATATTTTACACAAGCAGGCTTCTAACTATCACTCTCCAGTCACTCTTCCTTCCCTTAAAAAAAATATCCACTGCTTCCAACTGAAACTGGACCTACTGTTACAGTGGTTTTATTAAGAGACATCCAAGAATTAATGGGGAATTAATTTTCTCAGACTAAATACTCCCCTAATTATTCCAAATACACAGAAAGAAAAAGTAGCAAACGCTATAAATTAAGACATTAAGATGGGAAAAATTATATCAGAAGTAATCAAGCACTGGAACAGGTAACTCAGAAAGACTGCATATCATTGTAGATTCTCAAAGTTAGCTTAACAAAGTCTTAACAGCATGATCTACCATCCAAGATGGTTATAACTTTGCAGTTGTTCCAGCTGTAGAGGAATGTTGGACAAGATGATCTCCAGAGAGTCTGTCCAGGCTGATTATGAGATGATCCTGTGATAATGAAGTTTATCAATAAAAGAAGTGGCCACTTACTGAACTACCAATGCCCAGGAGAGTGCTGTCTTTCTGAAAGTGAAGTTCAAATGCACCAGCAGCACCAGGCTTTGCTTGAGATTTGATTTGTGCCTTTGAATCTAGAATAAAACCCGCATTTAGGAGGAAACACCCCTATTCCCTTCAGTTCCACAGTTAAGAACTGTGTTGTCTAACACAACTCCCAAAACATAGAGCAGTTGTCACTACTAACTATGCCATGTGCCCGAAAGTCCATCCTGAATGTTCAATTACACCTCTGCTTTCTTGTCCTCAGCTGGCCTGCAAACAGGAGTACTTAAGAGAGTGTTACCTGATGTAAAAATGGATCCAAGGAAGATATTATATTTTGGTTACAGTAAGCCAGTCACCTGGAATTAAAAATGGGAAATCCAGCTTTTTGTATGTTAAAGAATGATCTGGTTCTTTATGAAAAACAATGTCTATTTGCCTTCTGCTAAAAGATGTAGTGCCATAATAAAAAAGCTAAATGTTACATAAAAGTAATGGTAGTAATGTTTATTGAACAAAGAGACAGAAGATATTCAGCAGTCTGCTTTTTTGAAGCCCCACAGGAGCCCTGAAGGAACTCATCCTTGTTAATTGGAACTAACAGAAGGGATGTTACCAACACAAGAGGCTGTACACAATCGTACAGCTAAATGTTTTCTGAGGAATGGTGATGTTACTTGATACTCACAACAAGGAACAGGACACAGAGAAACCCAAAATCTTACCCTGTAAAGCCATCTCCCTCGTGGTCATGGCTTTACATAATGATTCAGTTTTGTTGATCAGGGAACACAGAACTAACACAAGCAGCTTTATCGGAATTATACTGTGATTTTTACTTTTTTTTTTTAGTAAAATTACTTTATGCTGTCAAAGAAAACTAATGACTGGATTTGTGTTTACCTCATATTGCACTACAGCATGCTGGAATGGAAAGACCTTAGAGGGAATTTGTAATTTCTCTGTTTTCCTTAACCTGCATGAGGGTACAGACGTGACGAAGACATAGATTTTCCCATTGGCAACACACATTTTTTGCTTTGCTTTAATTAACAGATTTGAAATTAACTTTTCATTCTCCATGGACTTTTTGATTCTGCAGCTTATTGAACAAGATACTTTGATGAAGAACTTAAGAATGTTTGTGAAAGTTCATTATTGAGAAATCTACATTTCTGTTAAAAGGTTTTGAATGAGATATCCTTTATTATTGACTTGTAACAAATTTCTAAAGAGTTGCTTTTGCATAAAAACATATCCCATACATGGAGAGCTACTTTTAAAGTGCACAACGTTGGGTTTTTTGAAATGCTAATACATGGCAATTTTATCTTTGGAAGTGATAATATTTTTGCTGACATTTTGTACTGAAGTAAAATAAATATAGTATGGCTAATCCTATAAAACTTAACAACATATTATATTAATTTATTGAATGATTTTTATAGATTGGCTACTGGTAAGTGTAATATTTCTCTTCTGACTGGAAATTACATTTTGCTTAGGAGAAAAGAGATCTTTTAAATTTCATCTTTCTTTCCATTTCACATTCTACAGTTTTTAGCTGCATGACAGCAAATCTATAGGATTAATATACTTCACGTTGTTTTGTCACATGAACAGCAGGCAAAAATGTAATTAATAATCCTAAGTTGATGTTTCACTACTTCTGAGATGAAGAGTCTTAATTGCTTTATATAGGCCCTATTCGTAACTTTAAAAATTAAATAAAAGCAATAAGGAGGGAATAGAAACCACGTAAAGTACACAGCATAAAACTACCAGCAAAATCAGAAAGCAGAAAATGGCATAAAGTTGACAAGAGAAGTCCCAGTGCAGGTGATAGTTCATATAAAATACGGACAGTCCAACTGATGTAACTGTGTTCTTAGCAATGCAATATTGAATGTAAGAAGTTATTTTACATGTAACACCTAAAATATTTAAACTACAGAGTCCAGAGGAGTGTAGCTAAAATAGAAGTTTTTCAATCTTGAAAGATGAACAATAAATACAACTTTATGCCTGAATTAAACATTTTCCCTCTACTGTGTTTAGAGTTACCCAGTGTCCTTCCTTGATATACTGGGCTTTTTTATAGCATGAGTAATTTCCCCTTAACATCCATTGCTTCAGAAACATAATGACTATTCATTGTAAAAATTTTCTAGGTCAGTTGCAATATGATCTCCTATATTTGGTTTACAGCACGAAGGGAAATCATTGCACCTTTATGCAATAAAATGTACTATTACACCAACTTGTGTCATAGAATCAAGAATATTCCAGACTTCAGATTGCTTAGCAATATACAAAAAGAGGTAAAAATAAATCCAGATTTTAATCTAGTTTAAGATAATTTATGGTAAAATGAAAAATGAAATTTCACTTCTGAAATGAAAAATGAAATTTCACTTCTGATACTTCAATTTTTTATTATTGCTTTTTATGATACTTGCTACAATATAAAAATACTGAGTACAAATGCCTTCAATTAAGAGTTCAAAAGTGTTCTTAAAAAGTCATCCTATGGTGCAGTTTGACACACAAGCCTTGACCTGAAATTAATGCAAGGTAGGAAATTATGCACTTACTGCACCTGTTATGAAATTACTGTCTATTTTCACTCTGTTTTCTTATAAAAATCTCTCCTTATTTAATATCTGTTCTGAAAACTACAAATGCAATGCTATTCTACACACAGGAAAGCAAGAAAACTAAAGCTGCAAAACAAGAAATGTCTTGTGGCTTTCTGCTCACATGTCGTTGAAAGAACCAACTCTTCACATAGGAAAATAATTCAGTCTCATTAATGTAATGGTTTGTTGCTCCAAATGTGATGCTCTGTGTCCATCCAACAGACCCTGGAATGAGCTCACCCAAGTTTCTCCAGTGTATCTTCACTGTGTGTCTCTCTCTCATTAGTGAAGTGCTGACCCAGAGGTGGCATCCTCATTTGGATTAGTGAAACAGTTAAAATGTGCCACCTAGAGCCACCACTGCAGATTTCAGCTGAGCCTGAGAAACTGGATAAAGTCTGAAACAAAATACTCAGAAATTCTGTTTTAAAAGCTGTATTTTGAAAATGCAGTCCATAACAGTCACTGATTCAGGAATTTAAGAGGGAAATATAGCACGAATACAGCAAAACTTAAAACTTTACTGGGATATTGCCCTGCACCTTGAATGCACAAGGAAAAGTTAAGATTTCAGGTAATCTTTAGGATTTAGGACCCTCATATCTGAAAAATCTTTTGAAACTCTGTTCTGTTCTATTGTATTCTACTCTGGTTTTCTTCATCCTTATACTATGTTAGTAAGAGTTGCAAAATTAATAACTCAGTACTTATTCCCACAGCATGAAAGTGCTAGGAAAGATGGAAAAATTATTCAAGCTCAAAATTAACAATAATGCATTCTTGATATCTTCATGCTATCATGCAGTGTTGGAGAAATAATGAGTGAGAGGTAGCAAACACAGGAGCTGGAGTTTTATCATCAGTAAGATCACAAAAACCACTCTTTCAGTTCCAGAAGCATTGTCATATGATTATACACACTGTAGTGTCCAGTCTGCAGCCAACATCCAAGAAATGCATTTTTTTAATTGTCTATAGTGACTCTGCTTATGTTAGTGTGAGAGATCAACTACCACCTGATGACTAACTCTGCAAATAATTTGGGGCTGGTTAAGTTCTTTTCAGGTTTCTTTCCCCAAGGACATGGGAGAAAAAAATGAGCTCAGAACGACCATGAGGTCTGACAGCAGAGTAAAAGAGGTAAATTGAGGACAAATGCAATGTCCACAAGACAGGCCAACAATTTTCTAAATAAAGTGCCAAGAGGTGGAAAAGGTGCAACAAGTATTTCTGGATACTTTTGCAGAACAACAAGAAGAAAGGTTCAAGTCATGTTTAGTAAAGCTCAACAGTTGTACGATACATCTCATCCCCAAGACACCTCAGTATTGTCTGCTCACTCCATAGCAGCATATTAATTCATTAAGGACAATTTAACATTGCTACTTCTATCATCCTTTGCGAAGATGTATACAGATTTTTTCATTCATTATCATCAAGCTGAACATTACAGGGTCTGGTGTAATAGCTGTCTTTGCATTCTGCATATTATTGCTGATTTTACGTGACAAATTTTTCTGCAATGTGCACATGTGCACACATATATGAATATATACTTAGTATGTATGTTATAAAAATATGCCTGTAACATATAACAACCTTTCCTTATTCTTGATTTGGTTTAAAGCATAAATTCTGCTGATCTTTCCTGAACTTTTCCCACTGTGTACATGATTGTCTGCTTTCATCAGGTTGGATTTTAAATATTTAATCAATTGAAACATACATGAATCACCCTGAAGGCAATTCCATTTAGGGACTCTGCATCTACCATGTAAAAATATTTCTCCTGAGATTTTAAAAGACTTTGAATGCTCTGAAAATAATTCCACCTACTGAAGAAGAGGACTAATTTCAGATTTCAGAGGACTTATTTTCACGTCTGTGGCCAGTTTTAGCAGCAATAAATATACCAATTTATAGGCACAAATAGCTCAGACTGCTGAGGATGGGGGGTCTTGAGCATGCAGTAAGGAAGAAAGAGTTGACTCCCCTGTAGAGCAGCTCTGCAGACATTTACTGTCATTGCTGTAATTTTTAAGGCGGCGCTGCTTCACCTCCTGTCTGTGACCTCTTTCTTCTGAAGGAATTAAGTATCTACGTGCTTGTACATTCTCCAGCTCATAGAAATGAGAAATTTAAAACACCAATGCTAACCTTTTCTGCAGAAAATGTGCTGAGGCCAAAATCAGAAACATTTCAAACTAGAGATAGCAGACAAACATGGGACAGTTATTATTATTAAAAATAATAATAGCAAAACAGACTGTGTGCATTTACAGGGTTGTTATCCTTTATTATCACTCAGATCATTGACAAACTAGCCAGGAAATCACTCCAAAGGTGCAGCTTGGGCAAAACCCTGCCTACTTTCATCCTGCTTGTCTCAATAAAGTAACATTTTAGAGCTTGAGATGTCTTCAGGTATCCAGAGACTATTACAACTGCCTTAGTCCTAAATATTTGTGCTACCTGTTCTAACAGACTTGGGCAAACAGCACTAAAGAAATGGCAACACACAAAATTCCTCTCTAAATAGTGATGGACAATTAAGTCCCTGCAGATCACATTGTCTGGGTTACACTCCTGTTAAGTTTCTGCTTCAGCAACTCTCTTTTATTTACCACAATCTCAACTATAAATACCCTTCAACAGTACCTACCCCATTTCTTCCCTTTTCCCTCTCTTTTCTTTCTCACCTAATTCCTATGGTCTTATTATTTTAATTTGTAAAGTATGTGGAGAAATAGTGTGCAATAAAGACCATCAACAACTTTGTTTTGTTTTACACTTACATGCGTTCATACAAAATTTGCACACTCATTTTGAAACACTCATCCTGTATTTCTAAAAGCACACCAACATTTCATGAACAGTCTTTGGGGGATGAATAATCATAAAACATCGATCCTGCATTACTGTAGGATAACAACTCAGTAAGGGCTAATATGATACTGCTAAGAGCAATACCTAGAACATTTACATCAAAATTAACTGAGCAGGCACATATTCACTTGCATCATTTCTACTGCTGTCTCTTATCCCTTAATAGAGTCTCTGAGACATACAAATATCACTCACAGTAGCTCAGATTTCTTGGTAAGCATTATTTACATTGGCAGTCTCAAAATCATTCTAGAGGCTTGCAGAAGCTCAGCTCGTTAGCTGATTTCCTATCTTGTGATGCTATTTCCATTTATTTACTACTGACTGAGGAATTTACAAATCTATCTAATCTATTTGCTAAAAAGAAGGAAGTAACAATAATGCCATTCCCCCTGCAGAAGCAAAGACATTTGCCTGGATGCACTGAAGTGCTGATTCATGCATTCATACATTGGCCTTACCCTATACAGCAGAAATCAGTTTTTTATTTCCTGGAGAGGCAGGAAATCAAACTCACAGTCTGGTATGGAAGAGATTACATGGTTTGTGGGAACCCATTGCTCTGCTAGATGAATCTGAGAGCTGTGACAGCTTTTAAATGATAATGTATAAAGGCCAAATCCACTCCTAATGTCAATCTACTAGGTTCAAAACAACAAAAACTATTTAGCCCATGAATCCTGCTTTCCTTTAATATAAATTACATTTCACATTTCAAACAACTGCAGCAAGTCCTCCTGTGGGTTTAACTCAGTGCTTTCAAAAACATTTGCCTTCCACTGAGATTCAGAGCAGGCCAGATTTTCACAGATGGAAATGTATAGTTGCAAACACCTGACAATATTTTACATTAATTACAGACTGCATCTGCAGACCTCACCAGGAGACATGACAACAAAAACCTTCAAAACCACTTTTTCCCAAACAGGTGCATGTACATCTTTAGGTTTCATTCTCAAACAAGCCCAGTGTTCTTCTGCTCAGATAAACTTGTGTATGAACCACTGCAGAAGAGAAGATGCCAGTATCACAGGTCCATGTGCAGGGTGCAGGCTGGGTGTTAAAGAAAGGCAGAAATCCTTTGGCCTGACTTCTCCTCCATCTCCCAGAGTCCCACCCCAGACACTGTGGTGACCCAGTCTGCGCTCTGTGATCATTAGGTCTGAAAAGCTTTGGAGCACTTATGTCCACCAGCACTTGTCTGTGCAATGTGTGGCTGTCTAGGTTTAGGAAAATACCTCTGAAAAGGTTTCTGAAGGAGTAAGAACTTCAGTCTGAGCTGTGGGGTGACAGTCAAGGTTTGCAGCACTGTGAATTTCGTAACTGGATACTTTCACCTTCTCCTAACGAAAATGTTGGTATTGGTCACTACGTGGATATTGGTCACTGTGGGTCAGATCCCTGCAGAGAGCACAGGAAACAGAAACCAGGAAGGGTGACTCCCTTCCATAACTGAACAAATTTTCCTCTTGGACCTCAGCACATGTTGTTACACCCCAAGTGCTGGGGCATGCTTACATTTGCTTCCATGAAGGAAAAGTTAAGACTACAGCAATTCAGGGAATGAATGCAGGTACAAACACACACCTTGCAGACAGACACACTTTTCTTCTCTGTCCTTCTGTATTTTTTTCTCTTTATCCTACACACCTAAGATGCCTTAAAATGTCTAGGTCTAATAGCTAGAACATAGGCAGGAAGAAAATACCATCCTCCCTCCTGTGCAAAAGATGACCCAGCAGCTCAGTGAGACTGCCTGGTGAGCTCTGGGCTCTGGGACTGTTGGCTGAGTCACTGCTAGAGTCTGCAAGACTCTTTTACAGCTAGATTTGTGTTCCTATACCTGGAATTTTCAAACTGGATATGTCTTGTCATGATGAAGTTTCTTCTACACATGTATTACAAGGCTCAGCCCTAAATACCTTCTGTACCAATAATTACACAATTTCCACTGGCAGAATATGTCATCGTATAATTGTGTCCTATAAAGTTTATTTCTACCATTTAAGCTTAAAAGACTAAGCCAGTTACTCCTAGTTGTGTGTTCATTAATTAAGAAAAATAATCAATCACTCTTTATGGTATTTTTATATATTGGTAGAGAATTTTAATGCTTCTCCTCTGCATTTTCCTCCAGTGAACATGGCCAGATCTATAACCATCCTTGTCAGTTCCTAATTTTCAAATCTGTTCTTTTATATAATGCTTTTCAAATTTATACTCCTTCACCCTCTTCTTCTTTCTTTATTCCATATGGACTGAAGACAACGATAAAGTTCCCATGATTTCAGCAGTTCAAGATCAAGACATGGTTTGCAACACTTAGCAGGGTAATTTAAAACAAAATTTGCCATTTCTGATTGCACCACAGATAACTTGTTTTTAATACTCAATTTCTAATACATCCTTAAAATCACAGAGCTCAGCAAAAGAAATGTGCACACTTTGTGCACACATTTCTCTTTAATTTAAAACATAATTCACCTTTTTCCCAAAACCATGTAACAGCAATTGAAGTTTCATATATAATTGACTTTCCTTCTGTAGCAGAGTAGGATATTTCTATTACAAAATTTTGCATTTCTGGAAGTAAATATGCTACCATACCACCCACAAAGCCGACAAGGGAAAACTGCAAACCATCATGCACCAAAACCTTGACTTAAACTATGGTTTTGAAGTATATTTAAAGTATACTTAAAAATATTTGAAATATATTTTTGAAAAAAATCCAACAAATACTCTTGGTCAAAATAGTGATAAAAAGATTTGTATGCGAAGGATAGTATTTTTAATATGTTATACTCATTACTGCATTTTATTTCAGGGCTTGGTTTATTTACATTTTATAGAGTCTATAAAATAAAGACCTCTGCATGTTACTTTGTGGGCTTATTTAAATAATTGATTCAAATGATATTTTCAAACTTATCTCTTCCACACACTTGGATCTATTTTCTATAAATCCTGCAACAAAAAGCCCAGCTAAAACCACATCTAGAGCTCATCAAAACCACAACTGAATTCTCTTCCTAAAAAAAACAGGAAGAAGAAACAAAGAGAACTGCTACACAATCATGAAGTAACCTGGCAAAACCAAAGACTTAACTTCTGTTTGTTTTTTAAAGTCCTCAATATAATGGATGTTCTAAGGGAGCAGACAGGACTTTACTATCCATGCAAGCCTACTGATTCCAAACAAAAGAAATTTGAACTCAGGATGCACAAAGACAACTCAAATGATCTCATCTGACCAGACAGGATGTCAGAGCATAGCTCAGTCTAGATTACTCACAGATTCTGACAAATATTCCAATGTCATTTATTTATTTATTTATTTATTTAGTCTCTCTAATATATACAAGTAATTATTGTAGGATGATTGAAATGCAAGCTCACCCTCCCCTCTAAGATAACAAGACAATCAAAGATCCACATACAATACCAATTGAGGTGGCAACTGGGAAATTGCCATCAATTCTCTATCTAAAGAGCAAGGCTGTGATACTAAAACCTCATTTTTCACTAACAATTTAGAGATTAAATATATGAATGCACGCTTTTAATTTGATGATTTAATCTTCCCTATCTATTAGTGAAAAGAAAAATTGCACAGATGATGTAATATAAATAGCAGAAGTTCATGAAAAGTCTGCACAGAAATGTAGTGAATACCTGGTACTAATAGTACAAGATTCCTCAAAGACAATCATAAAATTTATCAGCTGGTTTCAGTCCATGAGATGTTGCACTGGATGTGAACATTTTCTTTGGATCATGTTTAAATTAATTTCCCCCTATTTTTACCTGTTTTCATTTAAATCCCATTTAGGTTCGACCCATATTTTTACTGACATTAAAATAGACCTCACAACTGTTTCTTATAATGCAAAAGAGAAACAAATTCAGTCCATTCAATTGTAGATTCTAATTCCCTAGACATAATACACCTTGATATGGTTGGAATAATGTACAGGCTGGAAGACCTAAAATATGGGCATTTATATTATTCCATTACTCCATATGATTATTTCTGAGTATCCATAACATTAATTACAAACTATGCTCTTACTCAATACCTCATGCAGCAGTCTCTGAGATGGGTTAAGATCTATTCCTGCTATTCACAGAACTGCTATATCAAGACACAGAGAGATGAAGAGAGCTGCCCAGTGTTATTCATTCTCTGAGCAGCTAGAAATAGTCTGAAGCCTGTGGCAGAAATAAAAAGGGAATTTGTGCTTTTGATGAGCGGGTTTTGCACCGGAACTGGAAGGACAGAGATTTCTCTGAAATATGATTAGAAGGAGGGGAAGAACAGGAGGTAACAGCTATTTTGTTGACGGGTTAAGTCTAATTGAAAAAATGCTGGCGTTGGTTGCACTGGAATATTTCGGAGAGACTGCAGTGGAATGGCTGATTTTTTTAACAAGAGATATTTCTAGCAGCAGCAAGACCAGGCAGGCTCTGATGCACTGGTGAACTCGGCGCGACAAATAAGCCAATTAAACTCACATCACATATTCCACTTACTCAAACCATGAGCATACAGCCGTAATAAATCTAATTACACTGTGATGATGTAACAGACAAAGGCTATTGTTTATGTAGGAGGCCAGAGGTTCTCTCTTTCTTATTTTTTTTTCTTTATGGTTTTTTTAGATTTCCTCAATTTCATTTAGGCAACCCTCATTTTACAGTTTTGTTAATAAAACAGAATCTAAGACTGCTGTCTCTTCTAACACATTATATTTCTTTTTGTGGAAGCAAAACCGTAACTGGAATGAAAGAATCTTTTAATTTGCAAACTATCTTATGCATCTTTCTAGTATAATCTCCTGTAAACAAGTTAGTCCTCTTAAATTTCAATGATGGTCCTTCAAATTAAACTTTCAGTGATCAAATAAAACTTCCCCACAAAAAACAACAAATGTAGCACTGAGACATAACACTGACCATTAATATTACATAAATTATATTTTAATCTCCTTTGTGAGATTTTCCCAGGAACACTTATAAGGGAAAAGGAAAAATTAGTATTGTCTCTTGAAGTTCCATTCAGGCAACAGAGTGAAAAATTAATTAGGCCAGTGAAGAAATGAGATTTGGTTCCTTCAGTTTAAGCGGTTTCATGTATTTTCAATATTTCTAGTTTTCTGTTACCAAAAAAAAATTTATTAGAAAAGAAACATGGATGAGTGTAAGTCAGGATATCATAGTTTGCAAATTTTCACATCTACAGCCACTACCATGTGAATGGGAAATTGTTTAATAGCCAGATGACTGAATAAAGTGTATAAAGGTCTTAAGATTATGTTTAAAATTTTCTTTAAAAAGAATCTCAACCACAGATCTTTCTAGTCTCAAGTTTCTCACATGCTCTCATGTTTCTGGAAGGATGTTAATAAGGTAAGAATGTGTTGTGTTTTTGGTTTTTTGTGATTTGTTTGGGGGTTTGTTTTCTTTTTTACTGAGCCGTTAGGAAGTTGTCCTGATTTAATCTAAGAATGACTTATCCCAAGTTAGTTTTATCACAGACAAATCTTTTTTTAAAAGAACTGGTAGTGGGGTTTTTGCTGTTGTTTGTTTGTTTGTTTGTTAGCTTTTTGGGGTTTTGTTTCGCTTTTCTTTGGAAAGAAACACTTTGAAAGAATAAACAATTCTCTAGAGTATTTTAACTGGAAAACTAAGAGAATCTTAATTACTACAACAGTGGAAGGTTCTTCAACTGGAAAGACAGCTTCATTATAATCAAAGTGCATTGTCAGAACATGTCAATTTACGAAATTGTAACAAATGTGGGGAAATGAGGCACTAGGATTTCACTATTTCATCCTTATTCATTTTGGCTTATGCATTAAAATATTATTTTATGTACTTAGTATTGTATATTTGCTATTGAAATATTCCCAAATACAACCCACAAACCCATCAAGTTTGACTATTCAGTCCAACTGGAATGAATGAAAATCTCAGTATCTATAGTTTTACATATGAAAACTTCTGTGACTTGCACTAGCACTAACAAATAATTAGCTCTCAATTTTAATGAATATGTTTTCATCTCCAACTTATACGTGATTATGTAAAATCCAAACGATCCATTGATTAGTTTAATTCCTTTAAATGAACACTGCACAACCTGCAGATAGCTCCCACCAGACAGAAGGTGGCTTGCTGTATGCACAAATTCTGATTCAGGACCCTGCTTTGAGTCCAGCAGGACTCTGAGCAGGCTTCCTAATGCATTCCCAAAAAGCCCACGAGAAGAGAGCAATAAAATATATGGCAACAAAGTGCAAGTGCCCTGCTCCTGAAGGATGCCTTCTGTTGATTGAGGATATTAACTATCACCTCTTTCTTTAAAAACTAATAAGGTGCTGAGTATTGCTCTGGGAGAGCTTCTGGCACGGCTTAGGCAGGAATTCTTGAACCTGAAATCAACTTCACTATTTACAAACAGTGTTTTTCTCAATAGAACATCTTTACTTCTTCAGAATCATTGTGCCCTGATATCACTTAGTCTATGGAGCACACAAGAATGTCTTTATGGTAATAAACACTGTCTGATCTTTCTGTCTTCCTCTCCAGGGCTATTTTTCCACACTGACATCCGTCCTCAGATACTCGCTTTCATATGTCTAAGATTCATGAGGCATTTATATTCAGCTTAGATGCTACGGAAGTTAACATTGTTTCTCTTGTTACAGAACAGAAATGAGCTAATTAGTGACCTTCAGATTTTGGATTAAAAGTGATATTTTTTGTAATCGGAAACAATACAGAGCACACAGAGCCAGCAACAAAAAATGTTTAAAGATCAATTGATGTATAACAAAACTGTAGCACAGTTCTCTGGGAGGAAGGAAAGAAAGGATGAGAAGTTGAGAAAGGAAGTATGGACAGTTAGAATTCTGATTAGAGCTATGAAAATAAATTGACCTTTCATGGGTGAATTTGAAAAATAAATGTAAAATAATCCACTTTAACACTGTGTGGATCGAGTACTTATTGTTAATCAGAATTAAATATGCAATTTTTCCTTCTAAGCTTATAAGAGTTTTGAAAAATTTCACTGTGATTAACTTGTTTTCCTTTTAGTATAAACATAATTTTGGAATAGAATCCTTCAAATATGTCAGTTAAAACTGTTGATTTTTTTCCCTTTTAGGCTAAAAGCTTTCCGTGTCATTTCATAAATGGCTAGTTTCAAAGTAAGGGGAACTTTTTTACATAGAACTAAGCCATAGCACAGTTAAAACCAACCAACCAACCAACCAACATAGAGAAAGCAAAAGAGAGATAGCGAAAGTAACAGAGATGGAAAGAAAAAGAAGGGATGAAAGAAAAAGGAGAAAAAGCAGAGCAAAGAAAGCCAGAAAGGAGAAAGACAAGAAGGAACAAAAGGAAAAATCCATTCCAGCCTCTTTTTAGAGTTTGCTGCACTGTTTTACTCTGTGCTGTCTGAGAACTGCCAAACGTATGAGAACTGCCAAAGCGAGACCTGCAATGTCCAAGGCAGCTTCACAAGCACCACTAAAGAATGTGTTTTGATTGCCTTTCTATGGAGAATTGTCTGAGGAAATTTGATGAAGAGCTAAAGATTTTAAATACCATTATTGTGTGGCTTTCTAAATTTTTCTAAACGTATTAACAGCATTTCCAAGGACAGCATTCTGTTTTTTTGAAAGTTATATAATTTTCTTAACACATTTAAAAACCTTTTTTTTTGCAATATTTTTTCTAAGCAATAAAGTGACAAGCAATTTTATGGTTTGTAAAGTCCCACTGAAAAAGTTTTGAACACTAGGTGATCAAAAGTTACACACCTCCTATGTGCACTGCAGGGATAAATAATTTCAGAATCAACAAACCGATGCAAAAATAGTCTAGTATTACAGAGACTAGTCAGGTTAGCTGAGATATAGCACATCCTTAGTCTGACTCTGCCAGGCTGAAAAACACAAGGAGTATTGACTAAAATCTTCCAACCACAAGAATCATAGACTGAAAACAGCAAAAATGTTTGCGAAAGGAAAATTACAGAAGTCTTGGAGAACCTCTGCTGGACCTGTTCCCTTCTTACAGTCCCTGGTTTTTATTTTGTGGGTCGTTGGTTCTTTCATTAGTTTGCTCTGGGTTAGATTGGAGGAGAGAAGGACTGAAGGAGCAAAGTAGCCAGATCTGGAGGCAAATGTTTGGCTCAGCCTGCAGATCTGAGCACACATGTGGTTGGGTGTTACTGCCATCTGAAACAGTGTCACCCCAGCAATCTCTTCTGTGGTCACTGAGCAACTTTGGGAACAGTCAGCCAGGTGAGGTTACAGTTATCCTGGAGAAAAAAATCCCAAAAGCAAAGTTTGAAAGTTCTATATTATATAGCTCTGTATTTATTAGCTCAGGTGCTAATAAAATATAACTGCATAGGCAGGACCAGTTCAGCCTGCATAGAACCAGGGGATATGTACCTCACAATCTGCAGGCTTCTGAGGTCTTGCTTAAGGGCTTCAACTAATAACTGAGAGCTTCATTCAATGATTTATCACCTGTACATCAATTTCAGTAGACTTGAATGAAAATTTAAATACCCTGGTATTACAGGAAAAGAGTCAGATGGCATCACATAAGTAATTTCTTTCTTCAATAGGCTCTAACAGACTTTTTTTTCCCAAGAAACAACTCACCTCAATATTGCTCCACTAATGCCATTTTTTTTGTGACAAATTAGCTTGGTATATTTGTTATAACTGAAATGCGTAAAAACCAGTAAATTTGCAGCATTAGTTTAAATGTACTTCAAGGGTGAAAAATCATAAATCCAGGTCAGAGAGGCCAAGTTTCATGGTGGAGGCTTTCTCTGTTATGAAGCCTTTAAAATGAAATTAGGGTGTAATGCCTATGAGAAGATGAGAGGTTCAGGCAAGAAACATTTGTAGAAGTGTGGGTTTTCTGTCATGCAGTCAGACATGATGATGATCAAAATGACCACTTATAGTTTGCAAATCAGTGAAGAGTAGGTCTTTGAAAATTTGTAGCAAATGGACTTAATCTCAAAAAAAGATCCAACAGAGGATCCAAGAAGCATGCATGACAAGGACTGCGACTGTATGTATGAAATATCTTAAGTACCAAATATGTCAAATATTTCAGACTATTTAAATCAAACCAAATCTACCCTCACCATTTTTCTATAATTTCAAAGTACCTTTTTCTTATTCAATAGCATTGTTAACACTTCAGTTATTTCTGCCAGTGTTGAGGGAAATACAGGAGTTAGATCAATTCAAAGCTCCAGGAACTGAGTTACTTAATTTTAACTTTGAGTTGATGTTACATCCTCACTTCTGTTTCTTATTTCCCAAATGCCATTGCTTCTCTTTGAATAACAAGGGTAAAACATGGAATTGTGAGCAATTTATCCAACAGGTTCTGCTTTCATGGTTTCAAGGAGCAGAGTTAGCTCATTTTAAGAAATGAACAGCTTTTAGATGGAAACTGCCAGTGCTTGGATGACATGGAATAGCTGAACCTCTGGGTGTTCCCAGCCCATTGCAGTGTGAAGAAGAGGGGTTCACTTAAGCCATTGGTGTACTCAGTACTGATGAATGACATTTATTTCCTCCCCACACGTGAAATTTCCCAATCACACTCTTGCATCATGATTAAATCCTAATAATAATGCATTTCATTCCCATGAATATACTTTAAACTTACTTTAAAATCCCAGTTAAGTTCTCTTAGTTATGACAGCAAAGTCAAGTCTTCTCCCTAACTAGGACTGAAAATAATTTTTTGCTTGAAGGTCAACCATTCTAAGCAGTCTAAAATCTGTGCAATTATTAGACTTTTCCATGCTTTGGAGAAGGGAGAAAGGGACAGAATTACTGATCCTGATGCGGCATCATTTGAGAAAGTAAAACTGAATCAATATATTCTAAAAACCCTCATTCTTATTCTCACCTTCAGTCTGACCTTAGACATTAAAAAAAGATCTTACACAGGGAAGAAATATCAACAGTATTATTAAAGGAAGATACAGGTTTTCTGAACTAATTCAGGAAAGCCTGTCTTCACCCCACAAATCCTATATTTTCAGAAAAAAAAATATTAAATTTAAAGTTTGGGAAACTAGGACCTTACACCTCTGCTACTTCCAGTCACACACAAAGTTTAACATCACACCTGGCAGGTGTCAGAGAAAACCCTGAGCATTTTGGTACTATTCAGTCAGGGGAAATAGAAGATCATCACACTGAGGGGTGTAGAAACTAAGAAGACATATATTCTACACACTTCAATTGAGTTGGTCATTTTGCATGTCAGAACAGCCACATAAAATTGAGAGACTGGATACATAAGAGTGAAATTAGGTATATATTTCCGTATCTTGACTTTGTTTAGAAGTTTCTTTCCATGTATCCAGTGGACTTTGTCAGCAAGGAAGTATAAAATCCTAGTACGATATTCAGATGAATGCCTTCTCTCTCAAGAGCTACAACAAACAACTCAAACAGTTTGCTCAATTATCCCAGCCCTATTTATTTTTTAAAGACAGAAAATTATAGTTTTGTCTACAAATGCTGTAAATGGATTCTGGAGGTAAATGGAGAAAGAAATAGAGAATAAAGAAACTGGTTTAAAGCAGTATTTAAAACCTCATTCTAAGGTTAATCTGTTCTGAAGTGCTCACCAGTGACTCTTAGGAAAGTTTAATTCTGCAAATAAATAACATGTGGTCAAAAATACCCACTTACATCCTTGATGACAAATATTAATTCATACTGCTATGATTCCTCATTGAAAGACTCACAAAGGTATAAAGAAAACCTTTCCAGTCTTTAAGTGTTTAACAGGCTTTTTTGAGTTCTGAAAAGTGATCACCTCTCACAACTTACACTCAGGCATGGTTCTCTCTCCCAGGAGAATAAATACCCTGATGAGTCTGTAATGAGAGGTGTTTGTACAGAGAAGAGCTTTGTTCACCTGGGGAACTCACACCATCAGACACTACCCTGCCCCTTCTCAGGCTTCAACAGTCCCAACCAACAAAGTAATTTGAGTTCACAAACTGTGAACAGTATTTTAAGAAATATCATTTAAAAATAAATCCACAGTACTTCTGCTTGCCTTTTAAACTTTGAAATTAAAAATCTTAATTTTTGTCACATGAGCAGAATTACCCATCTTTCCTCATAATCTAAATATATGAATAGTAAAGACAAATAGGATAAAGTCACCTTTTCCTAAATCACTGGACCTTGGATTCTGGTTACTTAGCATATTCTTTGAATTTAAAATTCAAGGAAATATATATTTGACCATCTGTTTAGTCTGGAAAAAGTAATGTGAAATAATAGACTAAAACTCCTTACTCAATGCAGTTCATGAAATTAATGCTACAGCATTTTTATAATTAACAACTTGTATATATTAGAGTTTTTGTCTAGTCCATACTTTCACAAAAACTAGACTTTCTATTGCTTTTAATTGTTTTGCTGCTGATTATAGATCACACCCCATTCTGATATTAGTCTTTTCTATGTTTAGAACCTGAAACTGGATTCAAAATCCCTCATGGCTTGAGAAAAGAGTCCAGTATGTGAAATTTGAAAATGGATGAAGTGTTATTACTACTCAATGTCCCATAACCACTTTTTGTCCAAATAAAGTTTAGGATAACCTTCTAATCCCCATAACCAGAAGAATACCAACTTCAGAGAGATGCTAGAATAGAAACATTGCTTCAGAAGATGCTACACAGGCATGGGCAAGATTCCAAATTAATATCCTCTGGTGTAAATTTCAAATAGGCCCATTGACTTATTCTAACTCCACTGGAGTTTCCTGCTGGAGTGAAACCAGGGTGAGGTCAGAAGCTGGCATTTTATTATTGAATGCAATCCATGTCACATGCTGACTTGCTTTCTAAAAGTAACCCTACTGTAATATGGTCAGCAGTGTCTAGTAAAAAATACACATTGTCTGTCTACTGTAAGCTTTGTGATGGGGTTGGTTTGTACCTTCAGATTTAAGATTTAAAGCAAGGCTTAAAGATGCTTTTGAATATTTGCCACCCAGAATAATAATCCCAAATATTCATTTCAATTGCCATTATGCTCTCCAGTCCCCAAACAATTAAGAAATATGTTGCCAAGCCTTTTCATGTAGTCTCACTATTTTTTACTGTGAAGCAGCTCCTCACCTCCACCTGCCTATCATCAGAAAAAGATCACATTACAGCAACAGATCAAGCTGAATGCAAAACATCTTGTTGCTACCATGATTTACAAACTGCCTGAAAACCAAACTGACCTAAGTGTAAAGCAATGTAGTTTAAAGAGTGACTTAAGATCAATTAATGCAAAAGGCCTACGAGCATTGTTCTGCTGTTTAGGGTTTGCCAGCTGCTCTGTTTTGCCTTGTGCCAAACCCCCACAGGAGTCTTCTTTAAAACTAGTAACTAAGTGGAAGATGTAGCAGAAAGATTTGCACCTGACATTTCTATGCTACATCATTTATTCCCCTTCTGCTGCAAAAGTGCAATTGAGGGTTACTTCCAGACCAGGACTAGCCAGCATGTCTGGGAAACAAAGTCAGAGCCAGTGTTACCACGCTGCAAGAACTTGGGCCATTGTTTAATGCTCCATTTTTTAGTGGTACTAATAACTGAAAGAAGTGTTAAACACTGTCACTGCATTGTTAGAAGTCAATAATACTTTACTGAAAAAACACACAATATAAACCATGCCTGCTTTCCCCCCTGCAGCCCTCCACAGGATGATACCACACACGCAGTATCCAGTGAGTGAACTCACAGCTTCATTGTGCTTGTTTCCTAGTTCCTTCCATTCACTGCAGTTAAGAGTGGAGCTGCCCACATCCTTTCATTGATTCTTTGGATACAAAGGGTTAAAGCCCAGAAAACACGTATTCATATATATTGTCTGTATATGATAGAAACTTATTCAGAGACAATAAATGTTCCTATACAGACATCCTAATCCGCTTACTCCATTCTCCAGTATGCTTTATAATTTTCCACGCCAAATGTGTTTTCCACAGAAAGGACGAATAAAACCCCACCAAGCCAGAATGGACTGCTGGAGAGAGACTGTCATTATGGCTGTAAGACACAAGTCTCAAATTTGACACAAAGACACTACCAGCCTTTGGGGAGAGATACACAGGACTTTTTCCAACACTGAAATGTTCTGATAGTCATTCTAAAATACTAATTAGGCAAGATCTATGACAGTCATAAAGGGATGTTCAGAGTAGCCAGTTTTTCCAGTACTGCAATATTATTTGCATAAGAAGAACAGATGGATTTCTAAAACCAGTATGATGGCTCTTTCTGCACTTCACTTCCCAGATTCTGGCCAGATCATATCCTTTTGGCATGATTTCTACTACCAAAGCTCGATAGAGACCAATAAAGGGAGAATAATGGACACTGACTAAACAAGAAATCTCAAACTGAGCTGTAGTTATCCATAAGTTCTTTAACAGTATGTAGATGAACTGTTCAGTAAAATACTTTCAAGTGCATACATGCAGATATGTATAGAGCCTCTGAGAAGCTGCAGACATGTTAAATGTGAAATTTTGATTCCACACATCATACAAAGTTTGACATTTTCCACTTAATCTTTGCATGAAAGAAAACATTTCCATACATATTCATTGATTCAGAAGCCTTCGAAGTATATCTATTTAGAAATTGTGATTTCAATACAAATACTTTAACAGATTGTATTTTATGTATATATCTTTTTATGACATAAGGAACTACATTCAAATGTGGAAAAACTCTGCTCTGGGTAATTTGCATCCTTATGTCCCATTATAGATTTTCCTATTTGGAGTTCCATCTGGTCTTCAATATCCTTCTGAGTTTATTACTTTAATGAGATCATCTTGGGTTTACATACCTATAATTTTATTACTATTTGGAATTAGTGTTGCCTGCTTACCTATCCATAGAGTCTTTAGTCTTACCTTCTAAGCATAACAATGAGCAATGCTTGGATGATGCTGATACAGAATGAACAAAAAGACTGTAAGTGAAATAATCTTGTTTTGAAGAACCCCTAATTAGGAAAAAAGGGTTCATGCCAACATCTTTCATAACCATTCATACCCTATTCTGGAAAAGTAATGACACTGTACCTTAGGGTTTACAACTAAAGACTGCCATTGCTGTCTAATAGACCTCCAATGTGATCTTTGCCACTGGCTTGTAGTATAACCTTCAGCAAGCTAATGTGTTTGGGAAACTGTTAGAATGTCAGACATGTCAACAGAGTTCTTTGAAAACCTAAGCATTAAATAGCTACTATGCATAAATAATTTTAGGAATATTTTAATGCTTCTGCTTTGCCAAGTTCAGAGCAATTTGGAACCAAAACACTGGCAAGGCATAAAATCAAGGCAGACAATATCGATCTGCATTTATGGCTGCATACGTAAAACAAGAGAAATGACTGAAACAGTTACCAAATCCACACCACTCTCATTGGAAGACAGGTTCTATTTTCACTTTCATAATTCTGCCAGCTTCATTTCAAACTAAGATTTTACCCTTACACTTCCCTCAGAAAAACTGGTCAGGCACTGAAACTCCCTGGAGTCTGAGCCCAGACAATCAGACCCCTTTGAGTTTCCTCAGGACTCAGCCCGACGGCGACTTCATGGAGAGAGGCAGCTTCAATCCAGTTGTCCAAAAAGCAATTTAGTAATAATGCAAAAATTAACAAACAATAAGGTGTTTGCTGTGTTGGAATGAACCAGATCAAGGCAGTAACAAGGGGCAAAAGGCATGAGGTCAAAGAGCCCTGGGCCAGCGTCAGACAGGGGTACTTCTACATCCTGGTGTGGAAGGGGAGTTAAGGTGGGGTCTGAGGGGAGGGTCCAATGGGGGACAATGGTTTAGAATATTAAAATTCTTGCACCAAAAGTTAACCTATGACAACACAGAGAACTAAGAACTTTCTGGTAACAATTTGCATGGAGAGCACGTCAATAAGCCTTTTGCTTATGGCACTGAGAATGGAGTTTCCCAAGGCATTTTTCCAGGGTTCTCTTCTTCCCCGGGGAAACTGCCCTCTACATTGCACCTTTGAGTAATAAGGCACATTTCCCAATTTTCAGCCAACATCTGTTCATGGCCAATTTATTGCCATTTATCCTTGTGCCAAGATTGCACTTTCAGTAAAGTACCTTTTACCACCTTTGTGTTTGCACCTTGGAACAAAGTGATCATTTATCAACACATTTTTTCTTTGTATCAAGTTCTTTGTCTTTCCTGTCATGAAACAGTCTCTCATTACGACTGGCAGAACAATATCCTTTTCCGTTCCTAACACAATTCCAATTTGTCTTCTCAAATATTCATTGCCACAACTATGCATAAAATTCTAGACATGGTCGCATCAGTTTAATTAGTCTGTGCTGTTTAATCCACGCTGTTTTATCTCCATCAACATTTCACATCAACATTGATGAGTCTCCAAATTATAGGAGAAATATTTAGTGCAAAGCAATGAGATTTTTTAATAAAATATTCTTAGGTTTCATATTATTTGTACTCTTCTATGATATTTCATTCATCTGTGGTATTTCATTCATTTGTACTGAAAATTCATCTATATTCTGCATTTTACACAAACACCACTGAAGGAATCACTACATACAATTTGTTCTAATAATGGTCCCTGTTAGTTCTATTTATAAAATCTCTTTCAGACCAATAGTGGCCTTTTAGCAAAGCCTGCTTTTGTTCGCTAGATTCCTTTTTGGTCCACTACCCCGTAATTATTTTATTAGTTCTCATTTTCTAATTTATCTAATAATTTCCTACGTGATACCATATTAAATGCTTTCCTGAGATGCTGACGGATTAACTTTGTAGTAAGTTACTTGCTTTTGTTTTTCAAAAATATCTGTTAGAAAAAGACAATCTTAGCATGATCAACCTGAGTAAATCCATGATGCATCTTTCATTTAACCACTATATCCCAAATTATTATTTCTTTTCAAAATTTATTCATAGTTTTTGCACGTTCCTCTACATTCCAGGTCTTGTCTATATTAAAATTCTTAGCTCTTCATTCCAGTTGACTTGAGCAATTGGTTTCTTAATCTCTCAGTCTTCCCTATTCCAAATTAGAGTGTTTATCTGCAGACCAATTTTTTTATACTTTCATTCAAGTTAAACTGAATAAACTGATGAACAGTCTGTTTTCTATAGGAACTTCTGTAATATTTTTTTTCTTAAAGTAAGTTCAAAACCAGTAACTTCTTCATAGGTTGTCGACTATTTGGTGACAAAAGGGGCATAACTGGAGTTTACTGTTGTTAGTAATAGTGTTGCTACTAACACTATTGTTGTTAGTAAGGTCATATTGCACTGTGACCAAAATTGCTGCAGTTTTAACCCCCACAGTGCAATGCAGAACTCTGTGTCTCTTCCCTATCTGTGTCTCAATCCCTATCTGACTGTGCTCATATTATTTCCTAAAAAAAAAAGTAGGAATTTTCTCTCCAAATATATGTACTTTTCAGAGCAACTACTGCAAGTATAATAATATTCTGATGTGTGTGGGCATCTCTAAACAATTCTGGTATAGGAGAGAATAAGTAACTCCTGAAACAGAGATCTTTTTCAAAGAATGTTATAAAGAAATCAATATGAAATATACAGTACAGAGTGACTACAAAGTATCATGAGCTTCACAGGAAACATGAATTTTTCTCTCTTTTCTCAAAAAAAAAAGATTTCTTATTAAACTGTCCTTGAAGTCAATGAAGGAAGGTTG
Source organism: Sylvia atricapilla (assembly GCF_009819655.1). Lineage (NCBI taxonomy): Eukaryota > Metazoa > Chordata > Aves > Passeriformes > Sylviidae > Sylvia > Sylvia atricapilla. The sequence continues at coordinate 12,336,384 of NC_089144.1, forward strand.
CTGTTTGATAGGGAAGCTGTTATAATATCCTTGCTGATAACTTCATTTCAACTGAACAAATAAGCATGTGACACTTGGACACAGATCCTTTTCCTACTGATACTGTAGTGTCATTTCACTAGATTCTTCTCATATAGAATGAATTAAAATGTAGACTATTAAAATTTGACATACAACATTACTGTTTTGAAACATGGTCTCAAATAACTTTGCCTTTAGAGAGCATATTTTTTTAAAAAATAGATACTAACTGCAAATAAGCTACTTTTGTTCTGCTCAGAAAGCCTGTGTCCTAAATTGTCATCTGCCACACTACATCCTACAGTACACCAGTCTGAAAGGGAACCATCTAGCCAAAACAACTCCAAGATGTCTTTGTTTTCAACAAAAAAGCTGTTCTGACTCTCTGCAGATGTTCTTCAAGGACTCTTTAGAAGCTGTTTCTTAAGAAAGACTTTCCTGAATTGCATATAGAGCGTCATGAAAAATAAACATAAGATTGTGCTGGTCAACTTTGCAATTAAACAGAATCTTAAAACTTTATGGAATCTTTGTCAGGTAAATCAGCTGAGACATGAGTTTATGGAACAGAGAAATGTGCTTTTGAACTTTGTCCCTCCAGCTGGTTTTCTCTGAGGTCCACTAAGGAAGAAGTTAAGATTTAGGCTTTCTCCTGGGGAAATCTGATGGGGGTGTAGTGCCCTGTGTGCTGAGACTCCCAAGGACCTTTCTCCTGCCCAGAACTCCAGAACCAAGGAGAATATTCTAACAGGAACATTATTTTCCATGACCCTTCCCTTTCTTCCTCCCTTCCATTTGTCTATATTGTGAATCAGTAAGGCCATAGGATTTCCAAGTAGATTTTTCTCCTAGAGATAATGTATATTCTATCACTTATAAATTTTCACTTATAAATTTTCTAGGAAGAAATGACACTTCGACACATGCCTCTCACTCCAGTCCTCAACCTCATACAAAGATCTTCAGAGGGAGGACTTCCTGTTCCCATTTTTCCTGCCAAAAAACCTAAAAAAACAAACAAAAAAACCAAAACCAACAAACAAACAAATAAAAACCCAGCAAAAACCACCCAAATCCAACAAACCATCCACCCCCAAGCCCCAAAACCTCCCAAACTAAAACACACTAAAACCCCCACACCCTTGCAGGCTGCAGTGGTGCCTCTTGCTGTATTTAGTACTTCAGCTTTTCCAGAGAAACTTGGATTTCCCAGTCCACCACACAGTGGTTTATATATTAAACCTAAGTAATCTAAGTACAGAATCTAAATCTTGAGGAGGAGAAGAAAATGTGAGCAATGGCAGGTTTTCAGGAATATTTCTTGAAGAAGCTAAGGTTTATTTTGGGGGACTGTCATACAGCAAATATATTCAGAATGTCTTCCATTGTTTCAGCACAAATGCAGGGGGATGAAAACGAATCTATGGGTCCACAAAATTCAGCCTTGCAACGTGAACCACAAATAGTATATTACTTGTTACTAGGCAAAGGACCAATTAACTGTGTGAACTTGGTTAGGATCCAACTTTCTAAAATAGGGACTATATCTACTTTAAGCAGATTTTAGAAATCCTTAGTGGATAACATTCAAAATAGAAATTCAAAAATAGCTGAAATGTACTGCATTAGGATCACTGATTAAATTATGTTACAAAGTTGACAGGAAATACTTAGCATGCTCTATTAAAATATCTTTGAAAAGTATCTTGCAATTGTAAAAACAAAAACATAGAATGAAAAATGCTATATACCTTAAAAAGAAGGAATAACTTCATTCTAGATAGACCTATTGGCACATGGAAGTGCCCATATGGGTTTTTTTTTCAGAAGATGCTCTCCTCTGAATACAGCTTTGTCTTGGACAAATTGTTTGGAATAGTGATAAAAGCAAATCTTGGTAAGAGCTGAATGCTAAAATAGGGGGGAAACTATAAAAACTATAGGGGGAAACTATAAAAACTATAGGGGGGAAACTATAAATAAATAGGAGAGAAACTATGAAAAATAGCAACAGAAGTAATAGAGGATTGCAGAATATACAGTATGAAAGATGGTATGGGTGAGATAAACTTTCACTTATCTACTATAATGCTGTATTTTATTTACAATAATTAGATTCTTGAAAGTGCAAATTTGTGTTGATAAATTTAGATACAAGCTGAAAATCTAGATACAAACCAAAGAACTCATAAAAGAATTTCTGAGAATTTACTGAAAGCCTGAAGCATCAAGGTCTGAGACACTACTTACATCAAGTAAAATACACAACTTATATTACTTGGCATATTATAATTTTCATAACAGTTCTGAATATTACTCCTCTTCAGTGTACTCCTTTGTACTTTGCAAATGTAACCAAGGACATGAGATTATTCTCAAGAGGAAAGTCTGTACTGATACGGAATTGATTACCAGTACAACAATTTCATAATTACTAGGCCATTTATCTAGCCAACCAAAACAGATCAGCAAAGAATATGCCTCCCTGAATAGAGTTATTTTATTTCTCAATAAAATAGTTTCCATGCAATTATTAGAGAAACGTGGGATATTCTGGTTTTTGTTGGTTTGATGTTTGCTTGTTTTTTCCCCCCTGCAAAACAAAGAGTAATAAATGGTGACTTGAAAACTTTTGAACTCTTATTTAGATAAATTAATTTAAGTCTTTCCATTAGTGACTCATGTTTCTCAATAGAAGAAAAGTAGACAGGGAACCTGTTGCTAAGATTATTTTTTTATATCAGGAAAAGAAATATTTGTTATAAAGAAATCTCAGAAATGTGCTCCAGCTTCATTACTGCTGTATTTAATTCTTAATAGTCTCTTCCACATTTCTCTACCCCCTATCCCCCCACCAAAGCATAACATCAACAAAAAAATCAGTATTTTGGGTGTTTAAAGAACACATCATTCCCTGTAAAACATCTATGTAAGAGTAAGAGCCTCAAGGCAGATTTTGATCTTACTAACACCAGTACAAATGAAGTGTCACTTTCTTGACTTCAGCAGATTTACAGTTAACTGTGACCAGAACAAGACCTTAAGGACTCTGGTTTGTACTGGGATGACCAGCTGCAGACAGTGTTTGAGCACTAGCACAGGTGGGCCAGGGAGGCTGCAGAGTCTCCATCCTTGGAGAAAGTCCAAGGCATCTGGCCATGGTCCTGGACAAGCTGGCTGGTCCTGCTTGAGCAGAGGGGTTGGATCAGATGACCTCTAGAGCTCCCGTCCAAATTCTGATTCTGTAAAGTCTCATCATGGATTTTTTTGCTCTTTCAGTGCTATCCTGTCATTACAGACAGATTTAAAGTGATTTCACTACTCAGATCAAATGGAAATGATTCAAATGGAAAGGCTCATACTGGTTTCCCATCACCAGGAAAAGAAAGAGTGCACTGGAAATCACACTGGTGTGTGATACTCAATTCAGAGTGCTGGAAGAACTAATGGTATTGAAAGAGTGAATGTGGACTAAGGGAGACAGGGGTGTCTATATCTGGGGTAGACTGAGTGGGAATGCAGGATAAACATCCAGATCAAATAAGATTTTTATACTCTGCCTCCCAGGTGAACAGCTTGTTTATTTCTTTTCTCCTAGGCACCAGAGATATGTACTGATCCATGCTGATTCCCCAAAAGAGCTAATATTTCCTGATGGTTGTGCCTTGAAATGAAGAACAGCTCTTAATGACAGTACCTGTTAGCCAATACTGCAGTATAGACTGTTGTATTGAACCCACTGAAGTAAAGGAAAAGCTTTAGAGATTTTTTTTAAATCTTTTAAAGATTTTTAACACTTGCTTGCCCTTGCTTACATCCTGCTATTGAGCAGTCCTCCTCTTCTAATGTGCAACTCAAAAGTGGCCTTGGTCACTGCTGTCCTTGTTAGCATGTGGATGAAATATCTGGCTTATCTGGGGGCAAAATGGCAGAACTGAGGGATCTAAACTCCAGGATTTTAGGTGTTTAAGGTTTTTTGTATGTGGGTAGAACAAGATAATGCTGATAAATGTAAACCTAAATCTCAGAGAAAAAGACACACGCCAGAAAAGGTTTCTAAAATGCTGTCTCCCATAATGAAAGAATGGAAAAAAGAGCTGCATATAAACATTGAGGTTCCCAAGACATATCTCGCACTGCCCCAGCTCCCCTTCCCTTGGTCCAATTCAAACAGCTGTGTAGAGGAAAGAAAAAGGAAAAAAGAAGGGAGGAAATTAATCAGAGAAACTCAGAAAGGTGAGGACATTCCCATAAGCATCTGCTTTTATCCCTGGAGACATGTTCTCAGCCCTTCATCTATTCAAGTGTTAAAAGATTCTTCTTTAATGCTTTGCTATTTACAATTAGCTTTTCTATCATAATTTGGGTTTTTTACTTGTTTGTTTTCTCAGCACAAAACCACAGCAAGGTTTATGCTGGTCTTACAATTGGCCTACCCTCTTTGAACAAGCCCAGACAACAGGAAACTGGTTTCTTTGGAAACAGGAGCTATGTGAAATACTTTAGTGTTTGTATTCATTTCAAGCTGTTCACACACATGTAACAATAAAGAACCAGACCTTTAGCATGTGATTTAACTTCTCCAGGCAAGGTAATTAAGGGGAACACCACAGTGACACCCCTGGCTGGTAAAACAAATCCCTGCAATTTGAATTGGAACAAAACAAAAAAATCCCATAATCTAAACGAATTTTTCTATATTTGACGGTTCTCAGTGGTCATAACAAAACAGAAACGATCAGAAACAATCTGAGTGACATTTGTGCAATGTGGAGATGTTACATCATCTCTCTGATGATATGGAGGCAGTAGGGTCACATATATTGAAAGCTGATTTATGGAGAACAACACATCAGTCACTGATGGGACTAATAAAGCTAGGTTAAAAAAATACTCAAGCCAAATAGAAGACTTCTTAATTTCCTATTAATTCTGTTTTTGACTTTTAAAGACTGCAGCTGGACACTGACAGTCTGTCTTGGATACAGCTGAGACAGGGGAAGGTGATACCACTTTGTGCTCTGAAAGCAATTACTAGTCTCAAAATGGTCATGTCAGAAGAAACACATACCAGTTTCCCAGGCACTGCCATTCACAGGGTGGTATTACCATAAATCCCAGCTTAAGCTGCTTTCAGACAAAGTATAGGACTGTGAATAGCAGCAAATGAGGAATCAGCACAAGAATATTGCTCCTTCTTCAATTGCTGCTGGAACTATAACCTTTAAGAAAGTTGTGGGCAGAAAAGCAAAGATAGAAACATCTTATTTTGTATTTCCTAAATTTAAACCCTCCCTATCTTCAGAGCTCAGTTTCCACACTTCCTCAAATTTTTTTTCAGCAGATAGCAAGTTTCCTGACTTTTCTGACATTTCCCACAAAAATCCATGATATTTGGATGTGCATAAATCAAATTGTTCCTGAATTGTCTTTGATCAAGAACGTGCAGAGATTCTTCATGGTTACTTCACACTTACATTAGAACAGCAGGACTGTGCACAGCAGATAAAAAAGATAATGGAGACATCCCTCCCCACACTTTCCCACTGATTCCAGGAGGGAAGGAAAGTTAGAGATTTTTAATACACTTGGCAAAAATAATCATATTTCAAACAACGAAGACAAAAGCAAAGCATTTAGTGATGAGATACTTTAATTATGATGGCAGAACTGGATTTTATGAGGAAGTTGCAATTATTTAGGTATTGAGATACAGGGGTGGAGAGGGAAGACAACTAAGGAGAAAACAGGAAAACAATCAGAAGTTTAGTCCACACATCTGATACAGAGAAACAGAGACAGACATTATTCAGACATTATTCAGAATGTATGTGTATACATTTATGCAGCTATTTATACAAAAAATAGTAAACAACCATGGTTCCAAATTTGCAGGTGAATACTCCTTAAGAAGAATGAACTTTTTTTCCTAGTAATACTGCCTCGGTTTCTGTTTCAGGGTAGGATTCTGTTAAAACAGAGGAAAACATCAGAAAAATAGGACCTGGTAAAGGGACACTGACATAAGAATGTCTGGCAAGAGGAAACAACCACTCATCTCAATACGAAGAGATAACAGAATCAGCTCAAATTGCCTTTGTTTGCTTGCTTCTTCTATGCATTTTAACACCTCTTGATGAACCACAGTGAAATCTGCTATAGACCTAAAAGAAGGTATATTTGTCCTTAATTGTTAAAAGAATATGCATCGGTCTGATTAAAATATATTCAAAAGGTTCTTGAGTTTTAGTAAGACAGTTACCTTACTGAAGTAGAAAAGATTAGAACTAAGATAACAGTTGGCAAGACTACTAGTTTAGAGTGATATTTTCTTGAGCCTTGGCCAGATTATAGACTGTTTTAGCATTGCCAGTACGTTGCCAACATTGAAGGAGGTGTTGACAATCACAGCTGATTGGAGTCTCAGTTACTTTTCACCATTTTTTCACTAAGGAAGCCATGCAATCACTGGCAGTTTCTCCACTGCTTTTAGGGCATATGTTTGCAAAATGTCTCTATGTAGTCAAAGCACAGGTTCAAATCTGAAATGAGTGGTTTGGAGACTCAAAAAAGCTAATTACAATTGGGCAAGAAAGTCAGATATGTCCATTGAAAAAAGGCACTGCTCTGCAAAACTACCTCTCTGACATGAGCTACTGTGGTGTACCTACCACGAGTAATAGTTACCACAGACCAGAGAGTTCTGCCACTCTGGTTGTTCTTGGAGAAAGGGTTTATTTGTCAGTGCAAAAATCCTTTCTCACCAGGACAAAAGGCAGAGCATTAAATCCTACTGAAAAATCTCTTCACCTGATTTCCACCACTACAAAAGACTGAAAGTCTTGCTACTACAAAAGATTTTTACAAAGAACCAGAAAAGATTTGGAGGTGTCCAACACCAGTCATGGCATATGTTTGAGAAAGAAAGATAAACCTCAGTAATCAATGGTGCCTTTGTCTGATCTGGTGAACTCCAGGGGGGAGGCAGGAATTTTATACCAAAATGTGCCTATAGCCTGAGGCTTTATTGTTTGTTGGAGTGACTACATCGAGGGAGGTTCTGTCAGGCAGCCACAGGGACATGCAGGATCATGACAGTACTTTTCTACTGTATCTTTCCTAATGCAAGGACTCCAGAGTTTCTTCAAGAGAAGAATGCCTTCAGTCAGACCAACTCCTACCAAAAGAGAAATTGCTTATGCCCTCAAATCCCGTTCCCTTCTGCAGGAGTTCACCCTGCCAAATAACCCTGAACTTCAAGTGATCAGACCTTCAGATGAAAGCTAGCAAGTTCTTGACCCTTATATTGGAAGCTCATTTCACATCCTCATTCTTTGAATAATTAAAACCACCTTCTAATCCTTTTAATCCTCTGACTAAATTTCATTTCTCCTAAGTGTCAGCAGCAACTCCTGATCAGTGCTTAGATGAGCCAACAATTCAAGGAACATCGTGCTTCCAACACAATTACCTGGAAAAAATCTTGAGGAGGGCAAAGCTGGGGTATTTCCTTTGATTTAAGGACACACAAATTACTGGCGGAAAATCTATGCCATAGGTGTTCACCAAATACTATGCACTTAACTTCCTAGTTCATTTTCTGCTACTTACAAGACATGTCTTTCCCAATTCACTCAGTCTTCTCCTTTACAACCTGTTAATTTTATAAGCACAATTTTATTAATGTACTCCTGTCAATAAACTGGAAGATTGACTTGTCTTTTAACAGTGATTACTTGACATTAATGACAATATGTACTGATTTTTTTCCTTTGGTTTTTTTTCTTCTTCTTTGTTTCAGATGGCACCACAGTTTACCATCATGCTTCGGAATATTCTAAGGATTATGCCTTGCACATATTTTATCAATGAGCTCTCATTTTTTGGGGGATTTAGGAGCTAAATCCAGGAAGACATTAAGAGGCCAAGAAGGGTGGGGGACACATGGCAAACATGATCAGTCTTGAGTTATGGGGAACTGCAACAAACAGAAGATAATTCTCATTGTCTTAGACAATGATTAGATAGCAACAGGAGCGGAAAGATCTTAATTGAGTTACTACTACAAATAAATGTAATCTTTCCATTTTCAGCCTCTGGGTGACTTTATCCACAGTAAATAAACCAAAAAATCACAAATGATGAAGAAGACATAATTAGTTTTTAATAACACATTCAGCAGCTAAAGAGGATGTAATGACAACACCTTGTGTGCAAGTCTGTATCAGCACACAGATTCTGCTCATATAAGATGTTTTATGAATAGAGCTTAAAAAAGATCATTGCTACATCATAAAGCTCTGAAGAAGGCAGAGTATGACATTTATTTTTCCATTATTGCTTGTATTTCTGAAATAAAAATATTCATGCATGTCTAGAGAGAAATGGAATTGGATTATTTAATTTCTCCAAAAGTATCATCCTTGAATTTGTTTTCTAAGAGAAAAAGCAAATTGTTGTTTTCTGTTTGCTTTTTAGTCTATAGTAAACTGATCCCTCTTTAATATATCTTGTACCTACAGTATCCTGAAAGTACATGGAGTATATTCTTCTATCTTATATTAGAGTACACTAAGTCTTTGAAATTTAGTGGAATGGGTATCATTAAATATGCATCCTTGAAATGTTATCAGGAGGTAAAAATGCTTAATTTTAAAAACTAATCAAAGATTCTATATCTTTGTATGACGTTTCTTCTCATAAAAAATAGGACTTAATTATTTTTGCAGTAGAAACTATGCCAGATGTTTCCAGTACTATTTGTTCTCAGCTTACTGAATTTGTGAGATTTCAATAAACCATAAGAGAGACATTTCTAGTCTATACCCCAAGAACCCTGGATGCAAAACCAAATAACTACAAAACAAGAAATTTTGAAAATGAAAATGAAAACCAGCGTGAGATTTGCTGTATCCTCATTTTCATGATACAAATTTGATGAGAAGTTTGCATTTGTTCTGAGAAATGCAGCTGTGCTTTGAAACAGAAGATTCAAACTCTGATTCCTGCAGTGCCCAAGACTGGGAAAATGTCAGAGGCTTTCATGCACTCTCCCAGGTTTGATCCTGATGCAAATGCTTAATTCTGCAGCCCGTGAATAGCCTCAACATCTTAATGGTGTTTGTAGAGTCAAGCTCATGGACGGATCCTTGTGGAATTGTGTATTTTTGTGCTATGGATATTTCACCTGAAACATGGGAGATACTAACTGCCAGCTTTGCAGTGCTCCCAGGGTGGCCATACTAATGTTAGTTTGCACATCTGAACTTGCAATGTAGCTATGGCAAAAAACCTTACAGCAAACAATCCCAGCAAGGAAAGGAATTAAAATTCCAGTCCTGTGTGGCAAACATTGTCCAGCAGCTCTATAAATTTCAGTCTAGGTAACAAAAAATCCTTTACTTATTAAATCTCAACAAAACACTAAACCATTACTTATGTGTTCTTTCTTTTACTCTTCCATTCATTTGACAGTATATATCAGAACTCTCTGCAAAACTTAAAAGCAAGCTAATTAATTTTCAAGAGAAATACTATTAAACAACCCTTCAAAGGCAGAAATACAAGTAGAAATTATTTAGATTTTTAAAATTGCCTGAATAACTATCAGCAATTATAAAATCAGACATTTAAGATTTAAAATCAATTAAAATATAGTGTAAATATGGCATAATATAGAACATATTTAAATTGATTTCATTATTAGTAATTTTTTTCTTATTTATTTGCTTCAGCTGGCTTTTGCTCAGAAGCCTGCATAAGCACTTCATTGGCAATTAAAGCAGAAGTTTCATGAACCCTCAGTCAAGGCTGGAGCTGGTCACTGGCAGTCACTCAGTTCACCTTTAAAGTCTGAGGCATGTGCAGCAAACCCACACAGAGCTCAGAGGGTGTCTGGAGTCCAGAAAGGTAAATACACATCTTCCAGGCTGATTTCCAGTGGAGAACCTGTGTTTTCTGTAATTCTCCCCCAAACCTCACAGCACTGACACTGCTGCACTGCGCTGCCTCTCCAAAATGAATGAGCTCTGCTCCTGGTAATTATGCAGCCCTTCAATCCACTCACCCCTAACTTTCCTTTCCACTGTGCTATATTTGACACAAAATGTTTAATCAGGTTCATTTATCATGACTGGAACAGCCTGACTCATTCCCCATTTATAATTAGAAAGGATTTCATCTAATAAATGTTGAGTGCTCTCAGCTACCAAAGTCAGTGAATGAAGAGTTTGCTCAACACCACGCAAGACTGAGGGTGCATAAAACTATTTTATATGGAATTAGAAAATTCCCAGATTTCTTCAGAAAATTTTCAAAATTTGAGGCAGCAAAATGCTACTTAGGTCATATGTAAAAGGCCTGGAAATATGGAGGCAGCAGGTAACTTACCTTTCTGCCCTGATCAGTCTCTACATAAAATGGTGGCAATGAGGGCTTTTTTTCTTTGTTAAGTACTTCCAAAGCCTAATTAGTCATTCTATATCTGTTGAATATTTAATAGCAATTTATTTCCTAAGCAGCTAATATCTCGAACTCATAAGAAGAAAACTCTAATAATAAATTTAATGCAAACTTAAAAGAACAATTAAAATTACCCAACCTGTGGCCCAAAGTTCAAAACAAAACAATGGCAGATTTAAATGCTTGAAGATATTGAGGTAGACACATAAAAACCTGCCTTTCTTTATGTCTGCAGTCTAAAGCCACTTTGCATTTTTTCTACTTTTTATGGTGCTATGTTTGCCCTATATAATAACACTGAGCAGGGCTGATTGCTTTAACCAAACTGAGAAAACGTAGATCATAAACCATTGCCAATTAATTTAAACACTGCACGGTCAGCCTTGAAAAAACATGCCGTGATTCCCTAAAATGGAGAATCCTCATCAGTTCCCATTGTAAAAGAAGAGAAAGAGAACTAGAGTGGAAAAAGAAAAGCATAAAAGAATAATGCAAGGAACAATGGGGGAATGATAATGAATAAAATGTCCCCACTGCTGTATTCTCTCTGCCTGAAGGCCTTTACTGGAGAGAGAAAGGACTTGAAATGTGTGTGCTAAATTTTGAAGCTGTGTAAATTAGAATTTGACATCTAAAGCTGGCTAAACGAGCTGAACTTCTTTGCTGGTAGGTATTTAACATATATGGGGCCATAACTTTAGCAATGAATCTTATAAAACAGGAAACACTCAGTAAGAACTCATATAATGAAAAGACGAATTTATAGAATATGAATATCTAGGAAGACAATAAAAATGAAGCACATATGCTAGGAGGGAAAATTCTCCCTGCCAAGACATTCATTTCTTGGATACTTTTAAGGAGTTTAGGCACTTCCTGGAATATGACTGCTGTACTAAATACCAATTCATTATTTAACCTTGTGTATTTGATTTAACTTAATGCATCAGTTATAAATGCTTAAAGCTAGGTAGGGTGAATGTAGGCCATATTACTTAAGATTTCAAACACGTTAAGTTAAAAATAAATCATAAATATCTTGTTATAAAAAGACCATTGATCTTCATAGAATCATACAATAGTTCGGGTCAGAAGGAATGTTCAAAGGTGATCTAGTCCTCTGCACAATAACCAGGGAAATCTTCAACTAGATCAGGCTGATCAGAGCCCCATCCAACTTGGCCTGGAATGTTTCCAGCAGTGGGACATTACCACCTCTCAGGCCAAACTGAGCCAGCTTTTCACCACCCTCATTGAAAAATACTTCTTCCTTTTCTCAAATCTGAATCTAACTTATTCCAGTATTGAAATCATGAACCCTTATCCTATCACAACAGGCTCTGCTAAAACGTCTATCATCCCCATCCTTCTGGTAGCCATCCTTGTTGTGCTATCACCCCAGATGGCAACTAAGTGTCACACAGCTATTTTTTCACTACCCCACAGACCCCACAGTGGGATGAGGACGAGAATCAGAAAAAAGTAAAAAACTTGAGATAAGATCAGTTTAACAACTAAAATGAATTAAAATATAATAAAGTATCAATAATAATAGTAATGAAAAGGGAGATAACAAACAGAGAGAAGAACAAAACCTAAGAAAAAAAAAAGTGACACAAAGATGTGATCAACCCCTTCCAGCCAACTCCACACAGTTTATGTAGTGGGCATGGTATGATGTAGTTTTGTGGTATAGAACATCCCTTTGGCCAGTTGGGGTCAGCTGTCCTGGCCAGGCTCCCTCTGGGCTCCTTGTGCACCTGCACACTGGCACAGCCTGAGAAATTGAAAAGTCCTTAGAACAAACAGTACTGAGCAATAACTAAACCATCAGTGTGTTATCAAAATTATTCTCATGCAAAACATAAAACACAGTACTGTGACAGCTACAAGGCAGAAAATTTACTATTCCACCCAAAATGAAGACTTCAATGTTGAAATGGCACAATAAGGTGTCCCTGCAGCCTTCTCTTCTCCAGGGGAATCAACCACAACAGTGTCAGCCTGTCCTCATAGAAGAGGTGTTCTGGATCCCTGATCCCTTTTGTGGCCCTTATCTGGAACACAGAAAGGCAGGAGGGAGTGAATTTGGACCCACTCCAAAAAGTCCATATCTTTCCTGTGCTGAGGACTCCAGAGCTGGGTGCAGCACTCCAAGTAAAGCTGTACCAGGGAGGAGCAGATGGGCAGAATCCCCTCTCCTGACTTGCTACCCATGCTGCTTTTGATGCAGCCCAAGACAGGGTTGGCTTTCTGCTCTGTGAGCTCACATCACTGCCTCACGTTCACCTTTCAATCCACCAGCACTCCCAAGTCCTTCTCTATAGGGCTGGTCTTAGTCCCTTCATCCCCCACCCTGTACTGGTACCAGGAGTTGCCCTGACCCAGGTACAGCACCAGCACTCAGCCTTGTTCCACACTGCAAAATTCCCATGGGCCATTTCTCAAGCCTGTCCAGGAGTGGCACCCCTTCCTTCAGGCTGGCCAACTGTCCCACTCTTCTTGGTGTCATTTGCCAATATCCATTTCAGTGATGAAGATATTAAATGTACTGGTCCCAGTATGGACCCCTGAGGGACACCACTTGTCACTGATGTCCATTGGGACATGCAGATATTGACCACTACCCACTGGATACAATCATCCAAACATTTCCACTGAACATATCAAGTCAGTATCCCTCCAATTTAGAGAGAAGCATGTGGAGGATTGTGTCAAAGGCCTTACAGAAGTCCAGATAGAATAGACAGCTCTTCCCCTGTCCACTGATAGAGCTAAAGATATTATTTAAGTCTGCTGTTCAACCAATTTATTTCATAAATTTAGAGCAATATTGTATAGTTATCTTCAACTGACTGGTATTCTGACAGGGCAATTATACCCTCCTCTTAAGTTGATGCAGTTATGTCCCCTACTTTAGCTGACTCTGTGACCATAATAACTCCTTCCCCACCTATGGCTTCTTACAGGTTCCTGATCTTCACTTCAAAAGATCAGTGTTTCATTGCCTCCACCCAGGACAATTATCTATCCATTTCTGACTTCACTTCTCCCACTTTTTCTTCCCTTTGCTTTTTCCCAACTATTATGCATTGAACAGATTTCCTGCCCTCTCTCACTGCTGGCCCTTGTCTCACCAAAGTCAGAAAAATCTCTTTTCTAATTCTCAGTACAAATCTTTCATGCCTATTGCACTGCATTAAGGAGGCAAAGAACAGAATTAAAACCCAACAGCTAGACAGGTTATGGTGTCTGCCAACCATTGTGCTACTTCCCAGCTCAGTGCTGCCCTGTGTTTTAACAGTGGTTTCTGTAAGTGACACCACTTCGAAGGGCCAACTTCATCTAACCCATCTCATCCTAGGGAATGCAGGAATGCACAGCTGTTCCAGGCTCTGCAGGGCTGCCCTGCCTTGACCCCTGTCCCAGGAGTGTCAGTAAAGATGGGGACCAAGAAGGCTTCTTTTTGTCACCCCAAATCTTAAAACAGAGTAAAGTACAATAAAAACTTGCCTCTGTATGCAGCATACAGTCGCTGCAAAGCAGATTATTCAAGAAGAATAGTTATCTAAATATTTCATTTAAGTAGAGTAAAATAACCCATGCAATTCATAATTAATACAATTATGAATGATAGACTGTAGGTCATTTCAGTTGACAAAGAAGATTTTAAATAATTTAAGACAACAAATCTATGTATAGCCATTAGAACACACAAATTAGCCCTTCATTCAAATGTATTGCTCAGCCTTATAAAGCTATGCAAAGCATTTGTAAAGAAATGGAAGTATAAAAACTTGCATATTTTCCTTTGCAATGAGCACCAACAAGCAGAGACTAGAATTATAAGTGAGAGCAGTGACATATTCTAATGGATTTGTCATCAGGAGATAATGCAATGCCATTAACTCATCTCATTTCAGATTCTCATGTCATGGTAAGTAACCCAAGCTGCCTCAAGTTCTCAGAAAAAGAATCCAGAAGGAGAAAAAAGAATTTACAAGACTATAGCTCACGGGTATATCTCACCCATGGTCAGCAATGTCTATTTTAACTTTGTTGGAGTTCATGTTTAATGAGCATCATATTAAAGAATGAATAGCTTGACTCACTAAGTCCTCTTCACTTTATTGAGAATGAATAGGACTGAATCCCATTATTTTTGTATAATAAATATGCACCAGGAGGAAAGATGCTGATTTCTAAGTGTGGAAACTCAAAACTGTCAGAATTACAACAGAACTTGACCAAATGGAAGCTGCCTTTCATACAGCCTACACAATCTCTCCTTTAGTTTTCATCTAATAAAAGCAGTTCTGACAAAAATTTAAGGAAAAGAATAGCTGAATTCATATATATTCTCACTAAAATCAATAGTATTAAGCACAGGTAAAGATCTGCTCTTCACACAATAAAATTAAAGATAATTTCCTTTTTATTATTTGCCTTAATGGCATTATTATTCATTTAACATAAGTAGTACAACAGTCTAGACCATAAATACATGCATAATATTGATTAAACTTCAGCTACTATACTTATTCTCCATAGAAATTTGTAACAATTTACAGCAGCTAAAGACCTTCCCCACTGATGCCTCTACTATATGTTTATCTCTGTCTCTTAAATAATGTAAGTAATTATGTACTTATCCAATGTACTGGAATGACTTGCAGCAGTTCTAGTCTGCTGGATCTCAGTTCAGTTCAGTCTAATATGTGATAAATATAGGTTCTATAAATTTCTTTACTTACTGTGTAAACGTGCTAAAATCAGCTATTAGAAAATAAACGTTGGTGGCATTACAAGAGGAAAAAAACAGATGTCAGTGTCTTAGTCTGGGTTTTCAAACAGAAACCTCCTATGTGGATGATTCTGCTGACTCCCAGATGAGGTTCAGTGATAAAGTAAATCTAGCTTTAGGGTCTCTAGCACCAGACAAAAGATGCCATAACCATATGACACAGAGTTTGGATCCTGTTCAAACACACATTTTCATTTCAAACACATCAAAATATTTTTGCTAGCTTAATTATTATGGGAGGCACATTTTTTCCCCCCAGGTTAGGCATTGGAAGTCCAGGTATTTTTCTGCAAGTCTAACATGTTTTAAAAGCAGCATAAACTCAGTACTGCTTGCTCTTGCTAACTCAGCATAAATGCAGTTGTGTAGCTCCTCTGGACCAAAAATGAGTTGTCAAATGACCTGAGAAAGCACAAATCTGACAACAGAAAGCAAGTCACTCTTCCTTGAAAGCCCTCTTGAACCAGCTTTAACTGTGGACTTGAGCCATCCCAATCATCCCCATTGAGTTACTGAAACCAAGTACCAGCAGCTGAGGTCTCACTGCATAAACAATAGCCAGCCTTAGAAAGAAAGAAAGAAAGAAAGAAAGAAAGAGTAGTTTTCAATAACTAGTTTAAGCCATTATTTTCAAAAAATGTCACCAATTCTGCATGATTGGCAAAACATGGGATTTGGAAAATTCATCAGATTATAACAGATTTGGCCATATTTAAATATAAATATAGGTTTTCAGACACCTGAACCTGTATGAAGGGATACTAAATTGAGCCTTGATTTAAGTGTGTATATCATAACTCAGACTTGTTTTTTCCAATGTCTCAAAGTTTTGGCATTAGCAATTTTAAAATAGTAAAATGAAGTTCATTAGAATAAAAAAGTCTTGAAGTTTCCATTCCTATTTCAAATTTTACTTGTTTCATATTGATGCGATAAGGAGAATATTGCTGAAAATCAACCCAATAAGTTATTTTCATTTTTAATTAATTAATACTTGGTTAAATATAGATGTCTGAAGGCACAAACATGGATCTGTATGTCAGCTGCTAATTATTGAAATCAGTCACTAGTGAAAGCAGATGTGCAGAAACCTTTTCAGCATATTTTTCTGATGCAATTTTCTTTTCTTTATTTGTAAATGCCTTTCTTAGATTCAGTATGAAGAATAGTAACTTGATACCAATGTCCAGATCAAATAATAGCAAGAAAAGAAGTTATCTCCTTCTTCAGGTGTTTTTCACATTCCTTAACAATCTTCCAAGAACCCATTTGGGCTGCAGAAGCTATCTCTTCCTCTTTGGAAGTGGTTTATCAGGGCTGACATAGAGAACAGTGTATTAAAACCCAGACCCACCTAAAGCCAGGGTGTGTCTAAAGCCTGGATAAGGATATAATACTGTGCACATCAACACAGATGCAGAAAGCTTTGGAAGAATGTTTGAGATCTGGGTAACTCAAGCCCTGCAGCCACTCAAGACACAACAGCCACTCCAAGTATCAAATTTTGGCATCAGGCAAGGTCAACCCAGCACAGCTGAAGAAAAAGAACTGGGCTAGAAAGGAACAAAGTAGTTAGTTTTCCTTTTCTATCCAACACAGACAGCTAACACAAAGAAGAAAATACCAAAGTTTTGCCTTGCAGGTATCTGAAGAACAGGAGAGTTCTTGGAGCTTGCAATGTGGATGTAGGAAACGGTTTCTTCTGTAAAGCTGAAAGGTAACTGGCCAAAGGGCACAGAGAAACTTAATGTCACTGTTTGGTTTGTAGTGCCCTGTCTCCTGCATAAAGTTGCATGAATCTTCTAACTCTAACTCATGCAACTGACACAGAAATTGTCAGACTTTTCCAAATACTATGTGCCCACCATTCAATCAGGTATTTTTAGCCGGAATAAGATTGGTGGTATGCGGAACCTCTTTCATACCCTTTGCCTGTGGTTTTTAAAAGTCACTTAATGTGTCAAAACATGCTGCTTCAACTGATGTAGGAAGAGAAAAAAGTTCTGGTTCTTTGGTTTTTTTTTTTAATAGTTGAGACTGTATTACTTTTCCATATACATGTAATAACATCTTAAATATTATGTCATGGTACAGGAGTTGTGATCCTGAGTAATTCAGCACAAATTTTTTCATACCAACACATGGAATTCTCTGTGTAGTCATAGCATTTGGTTGCCTGCTCACATTTTAGTTGTTTCTATAATAAAAGCCCAAGTTCCCTAAGTAACTAATAAAGAGCGAGGCATAACTTCTTATGTAGCAGTAATAAGGAGACATAAATGGTAGGTCTCCAAGTAGACCTTCAGCTCTTTAGAGTGCTTTAATGGTGGTATTACTGAAGTGCTTATCTAGGTCGTTAGAATTTTCTCATCTTACAGGTTACAGAGGAAATGTTCCTAATGCCACAAGGACTCAGTAACGACTGCAGTATCTTCTTCTAATTTACTATAAAGTTGTATTTTAACAGTGCTATAAATACAACATATAAGTTAAAACCTACAGGAAAAAGAAAATGTAGCTAAAGTTTTGAAGATCCTGTCAGCAACAGGTAATATTCTTAAAAAAAAACAACTTACTAAAGACAGGGAATGTAGAGTAGGTAATATACCAAAATAATTATAAATAACAATAGTGTACAGCAAAATAAAGACAATCTCCTCCTTAGTCTTCTCAACTCCAAATGCCACGAATATATGAAGTTAGAAAATCCTCAAATTATTACAGTAAATACAATCAAAATTATTTGTGTTAATTTAGATCCTGTTTTTTTCAACAAGGCCCAATGCCATAAGAATATTCTATCAGTACTTTTATTGCTGCTACACAAAACCACTCTAAAAACAAGATACTACTTTATTACACAGCTCCTTCAATCACAGCCTTATTGAGACTACTATGATTTTATGCTACATGCATCTGAGCACAAACAGATTGATAGAACCTATTTTAACTAAGCAGCAGATACACTGAATAGCAATAAACACCAAAAACATTGAGACTGATTAGTCCTTAAGTCTACACAGAGATGTTGAATCATCTCACATAAGATATTGAACATCTGTGTGCCATTATTTATGTGTGGTTGCATATTTTAAGTGTATAAGCAATTTTCATTATTAGTTTTTGCTGATCTACTTGTGAAATGTTGACCTAAATATCAAACTTATTTCTCAGTCTTTCTTCACAAAAGCTATCAGATTCCCTAATGAATTAGCATTTTTATTTAAATAAAGTTGTAATGACATAATAAAGAGATTTCCTATAAGAACAAAATTTATTGAAAAATAAACTGTAAATTATGAGAATGGGTCAATATATCTGTGGGAATGTTTGATATTTCATAATATATTTTATTAATTAAAAACTTTTTTCAAGGAAATTTTTAATAATAATAATAATAATAATTCTAAATAAAACATAAGACACACAAAAATATAATAAGCAACTAATTGCAGAAAAGGGATCCAACAATCCAGATTTGCCAATGACAGCACTGTAGAAGACCTTAATGGGTCTCACTTAATTATGAATGAGTTCAATAATGAAAGCAGACAATTTAAATAATTACAGACAAAATGAATGAAATCCTAATTTTAAAGCACACACCATGCACACCGGAGCAAAACAGAAGTGCTTCACTGAACAAAAAGTTGAATGAAGTCAAAGAATTTTTAATACAGCTTTTCCTTTTGCAGCTGAACTGAATGTCTTAACAAATCTTTCAGACATCCACTCAAATATTTTTGTCACAAATAGGAATGGTACATCATAATTCTGTTAAACATATCCTTCAGAAAAGAAGGAACAAAAATCCATCTATGATGGCTATGGTGAATATCATTCTTGAGAAACCTTACCATTAGAAAGCTCTTAGTGTTTCTGTGCTTTCAAAACCATTCTATTTAAACAAAACAATGTCTGAATCATTTTCCCTGCATATTTATGCTTCTTGCCTCTCCTAGTACATTATTTTTATCTCCAAGAATATTGAATAAAATGGTTTAATTCTGAACGAGTGTCTTTCACTCCTATAGCTTGCCCCTAGTTCATTTCCCATCTGATAAGATTCTCTTTCTGAAGCCAACAGTAAATTCTGTGATGATCTCAATACTGCTGCGAAATTCAGTGAGAGGGAAGATTTATTCTTAGAAACATTATCATTAGACAGGAAAATATATATTGAGAAAGAAGGTAATACTTCTGTGTTTTTTCCCGAATTCTCCAAAAGATAAGGAACATTTTTGTCTCTATTTACAGGGGTTTGGCTCTGCAGCAAAGGCCCTGGCCCACAAAGAGACACATTAGCTATTATGCTCAGACACAGAATCCATGCAGACACACTCTGCCCACCTTTATCCTCAAAGCACTGCTGTTAACAGCCTCCCCTGACTCTTAGGTTTGCAAACCACATGGTATGATTTTGTTGACATGAATTCTTTTAATCCAACTCAGTCATCCCTACTCCATGGGTTCTTGTGATGGATGTGGCCTTAAGTACAAGGAACAGCATTTTCACCTTTAAAAGACTGCAGACTGATGGAAAATCATTCCTTCTTCATCCTGTCTTATTAACAGTGGATGAGTCAGAAGGAAAGACAGAACAGGCTACCAAGTTGGAAATTATTTTGTCACAGGCACTTTCCAAGTTTTCCACATGGTGTCAGTGGCTCCTCTCACTTTTTTGAAAAGAAAAGTGAGATTAACATATTTCTAAACTCATCTTTTGTATCACATTTTCAACTGTATATTGATTGTGTAAATACTGCTCATGTAATACTTCAGGTAATATATCACTGATGCCATGCACCTTACAATTGTTGTTTGCACTTTACATGAAGAATTTGTTATTATATGTTTGACTAAACACTTCCCTTTAGTGCTTAAAACACATCTTTTTAGTGCCTTCCCCTTAACCAAATCTCCTTATTTCCTAAAAGAGGCAAACATGCAAAATAACAAATATCCCTCTTCAATAATAATACCAGCCCAGAACTGAACAAACCTTTTATCCAAAAGACAATCCATTGACAAAAGCACTACCCTTTTTACGCACCCAGGAAGTCCAAAATAGATGTTTTACTTTAATTGCACTAAATCAATAGACTGTCTTGCAGAACACTCTTATTGATTTATGACTCATGACATACATTACAGCCACAGCTATTTTTAGTGCCTCAGTAAAAAGGAATTATGACTTTGTTCAGAAGACAAGCAGTACAATACTATGTGCATTGCAAATGTTAAACTTGAATTTTAGATTTATTTCTTATTGAGAACTAATTGCCCTTGGTTTCTTCATATTAAAAAAACCAAGTTGCCTTTTAAAATCAGCATTTAAAGTGTCATTCAGTGAATATATTGTGCCTTTATTACTTGAACTTTCAAGAACTTGGATGAAGAGAAAGACAAGAGGATTGAAACATCATTTACTGCTCCACCTGCATATACACACTAAGCCACCTTAATAGTGTCCTGCTGCCACATTTTCCTGCTGGTGATGAACAAGCATATTTTCTTCTGAGGATGATCTGTAACTGTATCAAGAATTTACCTGGCTATGTAGATGGACAGCAAAACCAGTTTTAACCACAGTTTAAATATGCCCTCCAAAAGGCAGTCTAGGCACATAGTAATAGCCCATATTCCTTGTTTATATAGTCCTTACTAATATTACAATTATTACTATTACTAAAATGCTCTTTATTCTTCCCTTTAGTCACAGACAATGGTGACTGAAGAACAATGGTCAGCAGAGAGCACAGGGAGGAGGGAGAATGTCCTTTCCCTTCAACAGACTCTAGAGATTCCTGTGAAGAAAGATTACAGATATGCTTCCTAATGCTTTTTTATTATTATTTCTCTCACTTTTTTCTTTTCTAAGGTAGCTTTCAGTGAAATCTGTGAAATCAAATACGTATGGTCACACTTTCCTAGATTTACAAGAAAGACCTTTTCTTGGGCATAATGTTCTTTAGTTTGGAATGTTCTGCCTAGACAGTCATCACTACCATAACACATGAAATACTTCCTCAGGTGTCTTGGGATTTCTCATTGAAAAGTGAAGAGCACAGAAAATGTAGACAAAGTGCAGGTGTCAAACTGGCACCCTGCCAGTTACATCTAAATCTTCACACACAGAATCACCAGGTTGGAAAGGGCCTCCAAGACCATCGAGTCCAACCCATGTCCTAACACCTCAACTAAACCATGGCACCGAGTGACACGTCCAGCTTTTTCTTAAAAACATCCAAGGGATGGTGACCCCACCACCTTCTCAGGCAAATTATTCCAGTACTTTATTACTTTATTACTTTATTATAAAAAAACTTTTTCCTAATAGCCAGCCTACATTTCCCTTGGCACAGCATAATACCTCCCTTTCTGGTGGTTGCTGCCTGCAGAAAGAGACCAATCCCCACCTGACCACAGACACCTTTCAGGAAACTGTAGAGGTCACCTCTGAGTCTCCTTTTCTCCAGGCTAAACAATTCCAGCTCCCTCAGCCATTCCTCACAGAATTTGTGTTCCAAGCCTCACCAGCCTCATTGCCCCCTCTGGACGTGCTCAAGTGTCTCAATGTCCTTCCTAAACTGAGACACCCAGTGTAGCAGAGTTTCTGAGAAACGGAGGACACGACTTGTATTTGGAGTGAGGTGTGAGCAACTCCAGACTGGGACTGTTGGCCTGCAGAACCGGTAGGCCTTTGTGATGCAGCAGAAATTCAGGCTGTGGCGCAGCAAAAAATTCACCCGTCTCCTTTAAGGTGTTCCAGGTTCTAACGAGTGTTCATATGTAGTTTTATAGTGTTAATACGGAAGCCTCCTTAAGGCAGCAAGTGTGTACATTTTTTAAGTGCCTTGTAATGTCAATAAAGTCGCAAGAGAATAAATATGAAGGGAAAAAAAAATAAATGCCAATGTGACATGAACACAGCCTCGGTGTGAAAGTCGTGACTCAGCCCAACCTCTCAAAAGGGTCCCCAACTTTAACCCAGAGCTGGACACAGCACTCAGTGTCCTTCCTAAACAGACACCCAGAACTGGACACAGCACTCAAGGTGTGGCATCACCAATGCCCAGTAAAGGGCAGAATGACCTCCCTGCTCCTGCTGGCCACACCATTCCTGATACAGGCCAGGATGCCACTGGCCTTCTTGGCCACCAGGGAACACTGCTGGCTCATGTTCAGCTGCTCTCACCAGTTCCCCCAGGTCCCTTTCCTCCTGGGCACTGTCCAGCCACACCTTCCCCAGCCTGTAACAATGCAGGGGGTTATTGTGGCCAAAGTGCAGGACTCAGCACTTGGACTTACTAAACTTCATCCTATTGGACTCTGCCCATCCATCGAACCATTCCAGGTCTTTCTGCAGAGCCCTTCTCCCTTCCAACAGATTGACACATGCTCCCAGCTTAGTGTCTTCTGCAAGTTTACTAATGAAAGGCTCAATACCCTCATCCATGTCATCCACAAAAATACTGAGGTTATGCTTGCAGGAATAGTCCAACTGGCTATAACAGAAAGGCATTTGTTTCTTTTGTGAAATCCTCATGTCATACAGCTTCTGGTCCCTTTAGGAAACCAAATACTGTCACACACATACCAAAGTCATGCACATGTACTCCTGTCCTCCAGCACACCCACAGCAGCACCTACTCAAATAGACACAGACAGCTCCAGCTGCACCAGAATGAGCTACAGGCTGGCACTGAACCATCAGAGAAGCTTTCAGAAGTCTGTACTATCACTAATTTTGGTTTTTCAAAGGCGAATGCACTCTGATTAGAGTCTTCTTCTGTGCATAATATGTTTTAAATAAAACACATATCTTTGCAGTTTCTGCAGCTGGGAATTATAACAGGGGAATCATTAGCACTACTTTTAGTGTACAGAATGTTCTATTATGAAGTATAAATATAACCTACACCTTTGATACTGTATGCAGTACATCACTTTTTACATTAATTTTTTTAATAGACTATCTGTCACTTTGTGAGAACTAGGAGACATAGATTCATGAATTGATAACAGATCACAGAGTATTTTTCTTCTAGGGGAGTGCTGGAAAATCACTTCTATTCATAGCCTGCATGAAAGGAATTAGTGGCCTCAATAAGTTACTGAAAAATCCATCCAGTGCTGAAAAGTCACTATTGCATCTATTATTATAATTAGCCTTATCATTACAACACACCAGCACCAGCACATAAAGAGATATGTAGAGTGTGATCTAAAGCCAGTACAGGAAATATAACAATGCTGATACATTCTCTGTACCATATTGATGACCAGTATTTACACATGGTGGCCATATTTTTCAAAAGTAAGCACCTAAAGGAAGGCACCTTAGTCTGTATTCACATTTTCCTAGAATTCTGAGCATTTTCCAACTACAGAATCTGAAGAAATTTAGTATGTGTAAAATCAGGGGTTCATTCAGGAAGGACTACTGATATTTAACTCAAAATATCTACTACTGAATGGTCAGAATGTTTCGGTATCTTTTACTCCAGATTTTTTTCAAAGGAAATTTCTGAAAATAAGAATGTATACAGTATAAATTAACACCCCCAGTAATACCATGATGGAAGGTGAGGTGTACCCTGTATTTCACTGCAGTGTTTCCTACTATGAGGCATTATTTTGCTCAGTTTCTCAGGTATATAGCTTGACTTTTATTTTGTAACAGAAAATAATTACAAAGCAAATCCCTAAAGTTACAGATATTCCCAAAGGTTCTTGATGAAAGGAATAACTTTATGAAAACTGAGCTGACACCGTAGTGCTGCAACCTTTAAATCCATCACAGATCAGTTAGTCAGAAGGTGGATACCACTGCAATTAGTACAGCTTTCCAACAAAACTGCTACTAGCAGTGGCAAGAAATTTCCTTCAGAGAGGGAAATGCAAAGTGAGTGTAAAAGGATAAATTAACTGTCTAAAGTAAAGTTAGTCTCTCATTTATTTTCTATACATAGCTACATATACTTCACTATGGATATGATGACGTCAATAGAAGAACTGTACCAAAACACGGATAAAATATGAGAAGAAGTCACTGCCTTGGAGTACTCTCAGTTATGAATCCAGCATGACTCCAGAGAGAGGAAAAGGACAACAGGAACACAGAGAGAGGACACATCACACAGACCAGAGCTGCACGGGAAGAAGTGGCCAACACTTCCAGTTTGCTCTCTGCAGCAAGTGTGGAGCAATTGGAAAAAAATCCTGATTCCAGGAATTAGGAGAGGCTGTGCAATTGCAGTGCAGATCATCCCTTTTAACTGGAAATGTCCATGTAAAAAAAAAAAAATCTAAATCTTTTCAAAGAACACTGGAATATTCCTGTTTTTCTACCTTTCCTGAGGACGAATGTACACAAAATAATTTGAATTGAAATATAATAATACATAATATCTCTTTAATCTCATTATGCAATCATCACCTAAAGTAGACTAGAATAATCAAGAAGAAATCTACATTATTTTAATCTCATCTTTCTGCGTGTGCAGCTCTGCACACTTACTGTGTACAGCAGAAAAACCATTATTTTTGAGTGTGTCCTAAACCAGCATCAATTTAGAACTGTACATTTGTAGGATGTATAATTTTATTTTCCTTCTGTGTTTGCAAATGGAAGCAAAAGAAACACACAAAAGAAGAAAATGTGATTCACTAAAACTAGATGCTGGTCTTAAAGAGCTCACAATTTACACAGTAGGTCTTGCAGGCAGTAAAGGCTATAATCTACCTCTGGATCTTGGGAAAGGAATAAAAATCAAGGTCTCTGGAAAGAGAGCTTCACATCTTTGGAATGTATTTTCCAATTTTAACAAGCTCAAATTCACTGCAGAAAATACACCAGGGCAGCACAAGTTTTCATATAGTGAAAATATGAACAGAATAGAAAAAAATTAATATGTTAGATTATTGACGTGGTTGAACCTGCATTAAAAAATAGTTTCTCTGAAGCTGGGGGAAAAAAAGGCGTGTTTCAGTCCATTTGTGCTATAAAGCAGAGTACTCAGGAGCTAATAATACAATGTGCTACTGCAGATCGTACAGTCAGATTATGACTTCCCCTTACGCATGGCTGAGCTGTTTCTCTCACTAGCACTTCTCCACAAACAAAGATGGATGGCTTGGAAAGACACTGGACTTTGTGTTTATCTCAGATGAGTGTAAATCAGGAAAACCTACAGCAAAGTCAATGGGATTATTGTACTATCAAATGGATGGGAGAGCAGGACACAGCTTCCTGCCTGCGACATACAAAGTGGTATTTTAAAGCCACACTTTTAATTCAGCAATTCCTTTTGCTAATCTGGAATAATTTAAATATTTTTTTTCCTCCCCTCTCCCAAGCATGACTGTGTGACACCTTACTTCCTTGCTTTAAATGCCCCCAAAGTCTGATTTAGCATCACTGAAGCTTCATTAGCTCATCATCTGCCACTGAGCAAGCCTCTGCCTGCGAGGTGCCCCCAGCCTGGCCCTGGGGGCCAAGTGCTCCCACTGGCACTCCAGATGTGGCCTAACACAGCATCAGCAGTGCACAAAAATCCTTCTGTGTCCAGTCCCCTGCCCAGCAGCAAGGCCAGGGAGTGGCAGAGGATCTTGCCATGTCCTGGATGTCCAAACACCTGGATGTATTCATCTCTGTTTTGCTGGGCTACAGGGGCTGTGGGAAGAAGGAATGATGAGGGAATTTTAGTGAAGAGCATGAAGTGGCAAGAGGGCGATGACACAACTGGCATTTCAAGTGCAGTGAGCAAGGAAAAATTGCATTTTCTTATTAATGACATTTTAAGGAAAGGAAACAGGCAAGAGAGGCAAAGAAAAGTGCATATTTCTGCCTGTTTTTGAGCTTCCAGAAGAGGCTCCTCCATTTAAAGATGTGGCACAGAAGACAAAGGACCATTTTATTTTCTGCTTATTATCCTACATGTCCACTGTTCTGCTGCCTGCAGCACTGGGATGGGCTGGCAGCAGGAATGCATCCTCACCTTTAAAGCATCTTTAAATCAAGATACAAAGCCTTTCATAAAGATACGCTCAAATTCTACCAGAGGTTCTTAGGGCTAATAAGGTTTGCTAATACAGTAAGTAAAAATAATTCCCTCTGCTATAGGGATTATCAGGTGAAATTCCATGTTTAAAGGAATGCATAAAGTTGGACTAGACCAGAATGGTCCTTCTTAGCTATAAATATCTATGCAACTATCTCTCATGATCTGTCTAAAGTATAAAGACCAAATAATGCATTTTCATAATTAGGATGAATTGATAAAACTTTAAAAACAGGAATTATTAAGAGTCTTTGAAAAATAATACAAATATTAGAAAGCATCCCATTTTAAAATCAGTAGGACAATGTATATTGAAGAGTGTTGCTTGAAGTTCTCAAAGTAGAAAAGATACTTAAACCAAACCCCGAAGAATACACCATAACATTTGGAATAAATTATGTACCTGACATTGTAAGTTATTTTCATGCTAACATCCCATCTTGGCACAGGCTTTCCAAGGGACTTCTATCATAACTTTAAAGGAATTGTACCTTCCTACTAAAGAAAATCCAAAGTTTGCTGATATCAAACTTGCCTTAATCTATGCAGTGATCTGAAAACGAAGAATGGTCTTGCCAATAGGGTGGGGTAGGGCTGGATAAGATGGATAGGTTAGAAATGGAATTGATAAGAGATGCTACCAATTTGTGCCCATTTCTGTCACTTGATGCTGTGCACATGCAGGACTTTCAGCACTATCATAATCCCAATCTAAAAATGTAAAACCTTAAGGTTGGAATTTATTCCTGGTCAGACAGAAAATCTGGGCAATACTGAAGGCTGAACTGAGTCCTCCAAGTTCTGCACCCATGTCCCTATTCTCAACAGGTTGATTTCTCAGAATACATTGTAGTGGAACTGTTAGGATAGGGTTAATAATTTCGCTTACCAGAGAAGCCGGGAATAGAGTCTCCGCTTCACTGCAACCAGGTGTTGCTTTCATTGTTTTAACCAAATCAAGTATAACTCTGCTTGGGTAATCAGGATGGGGGGAGAAGGAGAAGATTGGGACGACTTGTATTTGGAAACTAGGTCGGGTGAAACTGTACCAATCATCATAAGATAGATGATCGAATTGTAATGATTTTTGGTAGCTGAACATGATTATTATTTCAAACTAGAATCGTAAAAGAAGATATTTACAAAATTCATGCTTGGATGTATACAATAGAACAATGTAGGCTTAATGATTAACATAGAGTTATGTAACGAAATGGTATAATACGGGGCCCTTCTTGGACCCTCGTTGGAGTTGGATTTGGGTTTGTACCCCGGCTCCCAGAGCTCTTCAATAAAGCACCTCATAATCATTTCGGTGGTTATGTGTTTTCCTCGCTAACAGAACAATCTCCTGTTCTAAATACAATTCTGAATTTTGCATGAGACTTCAAGAATCATGGCTGAGGTCTTGCAGTATCATGGTAGTATGGACTTTTTTGTAAGGTGTATTTAATAAGAGACTTTATGGATTCTTTCTGGTCTCATGGGAAAGTACAGGTGTCTCTTTGCAAATGAAGGAACAATGAAAGCTTTAAAAAGTAATGGAGAATACTGAATTTATTCGGCAGGGAAAGGATACATGTTCCTTCCTTCCTGCCTGCCTTCCTTCCTTCCTGCTTTCCTTCCTTCCTGCCTCCTTTCATTCCTGCCTCCTCCCTCCCTTTGCACAGAACACACACTCCCTGTCTGTTCCCCAAGGTTTGTCCAGAGTTTACTGAACTCTGTGCCCATAAAACATGAATAAAGCTATCATGACATCTCTCTTATTAACCATTATTGTTAACCATTGTTTATGGTCTCTAAAGCTCAGCATGCAGCAGAATCAAAGCCATGTTCACCTGTTGGGTTATTCCAGGCTATAGGCCAGTTTGCACCTTCCCTTAACAACCATTGTAATTTTTTATTAATTCACATGTGCAGTACACCCTGGGGCCTCCTCCTGTAGGCAGTGGTTGCTGATTTTAATGATCACACCTTCCTGCTCCCCCTGTCCTGTGCTCCTGGCAGTGGCTCACGTGGCACCTTGCCCAGGGGGCTGTGTGAGTGTGGAGGCTGTGAGCCTGCCAAGCCCCAAAACATGTTTGAGAGGAGGGTGGTGGAGGCAGCCAGCACACTGGGGTCTGCCCACACAGGGGGGCACAGCCAGAAGGGAAACAACCCCTGGTGTGAGAATGGGCTGTGTCCTGTGAAGGAACACGTGACACTGCAGGAGTCACCTACAATACCTATAATAAAAGGGGTTTTTTGTGTAAAGATAAGGCTTGGTAAATGCCTTCAAATCTACTCCCGACTTGGCAGACTTTAGCTAAACCAAATCAGTCTTTTGGAGGTTAGGCCAAGAGCTGCTTCAATTTCACAGGCCATGTTGCATTTCATATGATACCTATTTATAAAATCCTAGCTACATTTGTAAAGTTAGTGTAGAAACAAAACTTCTGGAGAAAAACCAACTTTACAGGAGCCATCTGTTTCCCTTCCCCCCCCTTTCAACTCAGAATCACAACTTCAGCAAGTTTCTTAGCTCAGAATGAACCACAATAAAACTCCAAAGTTGAAGGCCTCCAAATATTTGTTGACCTTTTGTCTAATGAGAGACAACAAATTGTGAAATTTTTACTAAGAATAGGGTTTCTTCATGATGTTTCTCCATGTCATTCTATTGGTCCACAGAGTTTGCTCTGTAATTATTCAATTCAAACTTGTTCTGGTGTATCTGGTATAAAAGCAAGAAACATTTACTCATCCAAACCCATTCTCATCTACAGGCTAAGAGTGTGTGCAGAGATGAATGCTATTACCAGAGATACTGAGCTGAAGTCTTCGCTTTCAGAATATCTGACCAAGCAGTCATGTTTTAGACTGCTCTTCCCAGCCATATTTGTCTGCTCTGTTTTCTTACTATGGGGATGAGCTGAAATGTTTGAACATTCTATCTTTGTGAGAACTTCACAGAACATGACTGTAGGATTTTTGCATATCTCACTTATATGTCTGCTTGCAGCAACAAAGGTACAGGGCAGCAAGGGAGCAAAACTGCTTATGTGTGTGCACTTACTGTCATTAAAAGTCAAGCAGTTTTCTGCAGTAACTAGAACTTTAAAAGGCAAATAAACCATAAATCTATCTAAAATCAAGCTCATGCTATTTCTGCAAACTGCTTATTAGATCCCTGATGAACCTGTGGATGAAACAGCTTTTGGATGTAAGGTACTGTGGCCTCTCTTTTAGTAAAAGGCAATTGAGGCAAATGCTTTAGAGCTTGTCTGATGGCTGCATGATTTTCCATTAAATACACACAATGACCACCCCAGCTTGAAGATGTCATCTCTATAATGCCACTGGCATCTGCATCAGATCTTTTGTAAGTCTATATGAATTCTATCACTCAAATTCTCTGCTGAAAGGACTAGCTCTCTCAAGAACAAGAGGCTAGAAGGGGGAATAGGGGGATTGCCTTCCCCATTTGACATCAAAAAAGAACAGGAAGTTTTTACCTTCTGACAGCTGTGAGCAGTTCAATAACTAGACTGATTTGTTATTACTGCTGCTATTCCTTCAAAAAAAGCCCTTTGCCTCTTGCACCTTTTCCCTTTTCTTTCTCTATTTAAGTAAGTAACAAATGAGGAAAATAAGCCTTAAGTACGAATGCCTGATCTGCAGTGTCAATAGTAGTAGGAGCACATATTTATCTACTGCATTGTGCTGGCATTTATCCATTAGAGAACATTAAGGAAGAGATCTGTGGAAGTCTGGGGAATATTGAGTCCTCAGGCAGCCAGACCTGTTCAGCCACCAACTGGCAGTGGCAATTACAGAGCTGCCTCAGGTGAGGAGCACTCATTTAACTGAGCTCCCCGTGCCCTGTGTGCAGCTTCACGTGGATCTCCAGACTTTGAGCATCTCTTCATCATGCCCATGCAGGTGGAAGCTGTTAAAACAGGGATGAAATGGCATTTCTCTCTGTGACCTTCTGCATTCTTGTTCCATAGGTCCTCTTCCCTTTGATTATGTCTTAAACCTAAAGCTAAGCTGTCCTTGAGATCGCCAAAGCATCTCTTGTGCTGGCAGCTGCTGTTCCGTACCACCAGCAGAGAGGGGGTAGATGTGTGCACAGTGGATGGAATACTAACCAATTTCTGAGGTTCTGAAGCCTCAGGAATGTTTTGCTTACTAAATAAGAGTCATATTCTCAGCCACAGAGCTTACATGAACCCTTAATCACACTGGCTAATGCAAATTTCCTCTCACCCTTCCTGCCCAGTAGATCTCCATTCCTATGAATAGCTAATGTATTTTACAGGAGCAGCCACAGAAGGATAAATTAATTTTAACACCAGCAACGATTCCAAAGAAAGAAATACAGTCAACAAGGGAGAAATTCACACCTTGATCTTCTGTTTCCCAGCACTGCATGCTCACCCCTGAGTTTACCCCACAGTCCTGCCAGCAGTGCCCTGGCAGCCAGGAGGGCCAACCCTGTCCTGGGGGCACCAGACACAGCATCACCAGCCAGGCAAGGGAGGGGATTTTCCACTCTGCTCTGCACTGGGGTGGCCTCACCTCAAATCCTGGAGGCAAATTTTGGGTGCCACAATATAGAAAAGATACTAAACTGCTATAGTGTGTGCAAAGGAGGGCAAAAAAGATCGTGAAGGGCCTTGAGAGGAAACTGTATGAGCAGCTGAGGGCACTTGGTGTGTTCAGCCTGGAGGAGACTGAGGGGAGACCTCACTGCAGTTACAACATCCACTTGTGAGGGGAAGAGGAGGGACAGACACTGATTTCTACTCTGTGGTGACCAGTGACAGAACCCAAGGCAATGGCCTGAAGTTGTGTTGGGGGGAGTTTAGGTTCAGTATTATGAAAAGGTTCTTCCCCCAGAGGGTGGTTGGCCACTGGAACAGCTCCCCAGAGCAGTGGTCACAGCACCAGCCTGACAGAGTTCAGGAAGTGTTGGGACAATGCTCTCAGACACATGGAGTGACTCTGGGGAATGGTGCTGTGCAGTGTCCACCTGGACTCAATAATCTGGGTGGGTCTCTTCCAATTCAGTTTATTCTATGATTCAGTGGGATTTCTTTCAGCTCTCCTTTCATCCCAACTTAGCATGAACTGTTTTAACTCCTTGCTCTAGTATAATTCTGTCATAAAAATTTATATCTTGTAATTTAAAGTTTTCACTTAGGGAAGAGTGTGCAGAAATATTCACTTTTTTTTTTTTTTTTCACAATTACAATTTTTAAGTCAGTATTTCATTACAGAGTGTCTTTAAAAATAATTTTGCATTTTCCAATCTTGCTGACTTGCTGAGTTTTCCAGCCTGAGATGTGATGAATCAATACTACATTATTATTACCAGCACCTACAAAAATATAATTAGAATGCTAAATTTTATTTCAATGCTTTGAAAATCTCATATCCATTTCAATCAGCTGCCAACTCATGAGAAGGAGGTGGTGACTTATTGGGAGAGCAGAAAGGGCAGCGAATTTCTCAGAGTAGCTTGGAATGATTCACAGGAGAGCAATAGTGGAATTGCAGGGCTCACAAATGATGATCAATAGACAATCTTGAGATGAAGTCTTTTGTGGAGCCACAAGATATCTCCATCAGCTGTGGGAGTGCCCTGTGTGAAGTCATGAAGCAGAGTGTGAAGACTGGGTCATGGGCTGGAAGTGGTGTGAGGCTCACTGCAGAGTGCTGTGGACACACTGTACCAGAAAGCAGCATGGATGGGCTGTGTAAAGCCTGCTGTGTTCATAAATTACTCTGGAGTATCCAGACAGGTGGCTAGATTTGACACATCCAAAGAAAGTGTGCTGATGGCCCTGTGTGGTTTTGCAGCTGTATCTGGCCAGCCTGCAGAAACTGAACTCCCAAAGATACTAAAAAAAATGTTGGAAGATTTTCCAAGGGCTACAGACCCATTTCCTCAGCCATTTTTTCCTCTTTAATGTTTGAATGCCTATGAAAACACTGTCAGTTAGCACTGATTTGAGTCTCACTGCAGTCTGTCAGAGTCCCTGCAGCCAATACATGGTGCCTGCTTTGGATATCTCCATCTCTGACTGGCACACAGGAAACAGTGTGAGCCGTCATGAGTTTGATTTCCCCCACTGTTTCCACATGCCTGAAGATGAGCAGGATGGTGGCCTCCTTTCCACATTGCAGGAAAGGAGATGATAATCCTTCTTCCTCTGGCCAAATGTAAATCGACACTGCCTGAAAAGGCTCCCCTCTAGCACGAAGTATCCCTCAGTGCACTAAATTAAGAGCCTGGCCCTAAACAGACAGTGTTGACCTTTCAGTGCTCTCATACTATCCTGCCTTTAAGAAATATGACTCTCCCTCTTTCTCTATTTTTTTTTTAATTTCCTAATCTTTATGGTTTCTTCCTCCCTAAGCAGCTTTCTACAGGTACACTGAGGTAGTGAGTGCTACTGTCTGCTCCAGATGCAGCTTCTCTGAGTCAGGCAGAGGAGCTTCAGCTTCAGCCTCCTAACAAAGCAAGTATATTCTAAGATATTGCATTAGGAATTGTGGATTTTCTCTTTTCCAAAGTTGATAGTTAATACAGAAATTTTGTGGTTTTTTTTTTTTTTTCCAGCTGACTTTGGAGAGAAAATGCTGGGGAAGTTTTGGGTTTGGCTCTGAAGCCTGAATCTTATTAATCCTACACCACAGGTCCTTGAATATGTTGTCAGGCTTAAATATTAATTTCAGATAGCAGCAAACTGTGACAGGGCCTCATGTGGATCCCTGAGCGTGGGACTATCTGACTTAGCAGACTTTAGAGAGGGAAGAAGTTCCCTAATCACCGAGACCAGACCAGCACAGAGGATCACAGCTGCCTTGCAGACAGCTGGCTGAAGGATGGAAACGTTTTACAGAAGTCATATATAAATGCTGCAAGGACAGAGCTGGGCCAAAAATTATTTACAATTTATAAAAGTTGAAAGACGTTTCCATACCAGAACATAGGAATAAACAACTAGAGACTCAAAATGAGCCTGGGAGGTTTGGGAAGCATCAAGAAAGGGAGGGCTGACCACCTGCTTATCTCCATTGCAACCCTGTGTAGTGCAGCAAGAGTTCATCTCAGGGCAGTAAGGAGACAGCAAGGACAGGTTTCACAAGCCAGTACACTCAAAGAAGACGTTTTTGTGCATGTTTTGTTTTTGGCAACACTGAAGGGATACAATGATCTCTGCAGTACAGATATTTTCTAAATTACTACCTAATTTGAAACAGCAACCCTAGAAAAGAAGGGACACTGGTTCATGAACAATGCTTCAAGTGATCCCCTGCTTGCTGCAATTTTAAAATGCCTAGTCTTTGAAATGTTTGCTATGACTGCAATATTTTTTATATGGGGGAAAAAATTGTAGGGTTGGCTTGTGTGTTTTCAGGAATTCAGAGGCCTGGTCTGTCAGCCAGGCAGAAGTCCCTTTAATGAACCGAAGACATCACATCTACACAAGTTTTTTGCACTGGATGGGTAGAAAACAAGCAGAACATTTCCAGGGCTCCTCCAAAAGTGCCATTTCTATAGGCTGTAATTGTTATTTTAATAGGCATCCAACCAAGACATTGTCTTTTAAAACAAATCTTTTCCTTTTAACAAACAGGCCTCTGTCAAACACTAATCCAGGCACTTTTGTGGGCTGAGATGGTGACTGATATTAGTGACTAGACACTTCTGACTGCATCTTAGTGCTTTGTTCCTCATAGGATCTTTTCCCAAGCTGTAAAATAGGATGCCAGATTTAGTTTCTAAAGCCAGAAGAATAACAGTAATAGACAGTAAATGGGTGTGAGTTGTCACATACACCAGCATCACAGAGTTAGTGCTATGTCTCAATTAGCAGCAGACTGAAAATCAGTGGGAGCACACAGTATTCTTTCTGGTTTCTGTTGCAGTTCTTGAGCTGTAGAAAAAAATTTAAAAAAGGAGTGTACGTTTACTGGTGAGGAGAGACGCCTGTGACTGCAGTGCAGCAGGGAGCAGTGTCCCTGACTTGCCTGCTTGGCGTTTCTGGGTACTTGCATGGATCAGTTTATCCCCACGCACAAAACTGAACACAAACATGTAGATAACTGACAAAGGCTAAACCATTCCTGTTTTCTAATGGGAAAAGCCAGTGTAGTTCCTGCTGGAAAACCAATGTTAGGTGTGGGCAAAGTATAACTTCTGGATATTCCTGAAATTAGCTGATGCTGCAGCTTTTGGTGGTCCTGTTTCATATGTGTAGGAGTATGTCAGTCCCAACTGTGTAGAAATCATCTAAAGTTTTACTGCTCATTTCCAGGGGACAGAATTATATCTTCTCAGGTGTGAATTGTTTCCCAAAGTACACAATGAACTCATTTGCCTGCTAAAATGAAGCAACAACTACCAGAGATTACAGGGAAAGTGAACAACAACAAGTGAACATCAACAGTTTGCCAGTTCACCCTTGTACAATGCATTGGCAAAGACCTTCTGGGAGGGACGCTCTGACTCATGGAGTGCTGTTGTTTAATGCATCTGAAACACATTTTCATACAGTTTACCCAGGAAGATTGCTACATATAAAGATGACATAACCTTCTCTATAACTGAACTCTCTGATGTCATGTAACTACTGGTACAGGACTTGAAATCAGTAAAATTACGAGGTACTAAGAAAGTATGTACCTCATCTAAGAGCAATATTTAAATATACTTCTCTTGAGTCAAGGTTCATAGATATATTTTTAAAATTTCAATATTTAATTACTTTTAATCACAGTCTCCATAGTCCAAAAACTCCTATCAGCCACACACATTTTTGTTGACTGAAGTCCAGCTCTATCAGATAGGGAATTAACAGTCATTCTCCATGATACATTTCATTGTTTCTAAAGCTCCCTTTTATTCTCTGAAGTGAGCCATGGAGAAAAGTGCATTTCCTTTGAGAAGCACATGCATATCACTGGCAAAGCTGATGAAAGGGTCTCTAACAGTTGAAAAGTTCACTTACATCATCCAAGAACAAAAGCTGAATGGATGAAGTTAATAACAATGCAAATAAAGCTAATTCCATCAAATATATTTAATTATTACTTGTTCATTTGACCCTTATCTGAGACATTGATGATGTATTCATGAGAATGAAAAGCAATGAGTTAAATAGCTATGAGTTAAATTGCTATGTATTGCCTATACACATGTACCTCCTTAGGCACTTCTAAATGCATTGATACACCCCAAGTTAAGCAGACTAAGCATTAGCGAACATCTTTCACATCAGACATCCATGCAATATGACCTGAAAATGGAGAGAAGCAATTATATTAATAGAAAAAAGATTCATGGACCAGTGATCTCTGGTCAAGTGGAACAGTCACTCCCAATTCTGGGTTTGTCCTCACTTAACTCAGTTCTAATTAAGCTCACTAGAAATAACTGTTCAAATGATTCTTAAACTCACCCACTTTATGGCTTTGTGTAAAAACTGATAACAACACCAAGTCAAAAATCAGCATACTTCCAGGTTTCTGGGGCTAAACTGAGAGTTAAACAGACCTCACACAGAAAAATTCTTTTAGCATAGCAGGCTTCATTCACAACTCAAAACACCAAAGGAAAGATGCCCAGAGCCTTTGCTATATCCTTCAGATAGCGTCTTTGAAGTACCTGTGTCTGCATGGCCACTGTAAATACACAGTGCACTGGTGGCATCAGCCAGGGCTGAGGAGTAACACACCATTTGTGTCTGCTGGATAAACGCTGTCCCTGAGACTGGGAGGGAGAGGCAAAGCCATCCACGGTGGCTTTCACAACAGCTTTCCTTTACCAGCTCAGGCACAAGAACACACCAGCCCTATCCCCCAGTGCAGCACTGCGCCTGACCTGGCTGGGAATGGACACCCCCATTTGTCCCTTGCCCTGTGCTGCCACAACGAGCCCCACGGGATCCTGCTCTGGATCTCACGCTGGATCCTGCTCTGGATCCTATTCTGATCCCACACCCAGTGCCAGGGCTCCCTGCACTGCAGGCTGTGCCATGGTGCTGCAGATGTACCCAGCTGTCAGCACAGTATCACCCAGTGCTGTTCCACATGTCCAGCTCCGGACCAGCCCTGAAAAAGCTTTTCTGGACTCATTCCAGTCACTGCAGCTGTGGCAAATCTTGCTAGGCACAGTTTGGCTCTAGAAAGGAGTACCTCAGTGTCTCCCTTGCTGTTGAAATGTGACCATATGTGAAAATTTTAAATCTGGCAGAAAATATAATTTTCCAACTATTTTAACGTGACATATAAATGGTCTTCTGTCCATCTGGGACATATACATACCTCCACTCTACTATCCTAAATACCTCTGTTTTGTTGCTCTTTGGAAAAACTAAATTACATTTTAGAGGAAAATGAACTGGTTATATTTCCTCCAATTTTCTTTGCAACTGTCTCTCATTGTATTATTACCTCTTTTTATAATCTATTCATGTCAGCTTGCACAGCATGAAGAAAGCAAATGAGTGCTGCCAATAAAATATGCCAGCTTATCTGGTGTAGTCCTAAATCTTTCTCAGTTTTGAGAAAAGTCAATCTTTCAGTTCATAAGGAC
Source organism: Sylvia atricapilla (assembly GCF_009819655.1). Taxonomy (NCBI): domain Eukaryota; kingdom Metazoa; phylum Chordata; class Aves; order Passeriformes; family Sylviidae; genus Sylvia; species Sylvia atricapilla. Next base: position 12,373,324 of record NC_089144.1, read on the forward strand.
AAGGAAAAATAATACTTTTCTCATATAAGAGGCCCAAAGTATGCTCTTTCCTTAGAGTAAGAAATTGGAAACTCATTACTGTCTCACAGATTTCTTTTGTTGGTGTCTGTACTCTTAGGCTACGGAAACATACCATTATACCTTTGCAGCTGATAAGGTGTAGCAACATTACCAATACCCCAATAATCACACATTAATGGAATACGAAGTGAGAAACATTAAAAAGTTACACCAAATTGGAGATGTTTGGGTTTAAAGAGATTTGAAAGTTACTAATAGTAGGACTTCAAATTTTTATCCTTTAGTATAAATTGATTTTTTAAAAAACCCTGTAAACGTCACTCCATAAACATCATTATCCTTATAATACTGATATACAGACAAAAATAATGTCCAGTGACTTTCCCCAAAGTCAGAAAACAAGTCAGTTGGAGTCAAGGAAAATGTTCTAGAGAATTCTGATCCACTAATTCAGCATGTGGTTTGAACTCTTCAGACAGATTGAAAAGCAATCAGTGCATTTGTGATACTGGATTTGCTTGTTTTGATTTAAAGTTTTGAGGGCAGCATCTTGAAAGAAGAGAGACGCTGCAAGGAAATGAACACCTTGGTACAATGCTTTACAGACATATGTTAGGTAATTCCTCACTTTGAATATGAATTCAGATACATCAATTAGCTTTAAGTTCTCTTCTGAGTATTTTCAACACATCGAGTTTAGGCATAATTGGATTTTTTACCCCTGAAACACTTAATCAAGGCTAAATCAAAGAAAAAATTCTCTTTCAGAAGAACCCTGCATTATACAAAGAAAATACTTCTCTATTTGCAAAAGATCTGCCAGCTTTATTAAGTTTCCTTCATTTAGAGACTTACTTGTTTTTCCTTTTATCCAATTAATGCATTAAATCACTTTGATGTGTTGCTTTTTAAATACGCAGTATCTGCAGTCATAAAAAAGTACTAGACACATCAGCACCATTCATTTTCCCAGACTGAGACAACACTACGCTCACCTCAAGTACAGAGATGATTTTAAGGTGATTTGATTATTCCCTCAGTGTTTAAACAAACCTTTCATCAGTTTTAAAGCTACACAGCTGAAGTGTTTTCTTCCCTATAGAGCAAGGATTTCTGTCATCAAGTTAGCATGAGTCAAAGAGATCCTGAGGAAAAATCAATAGAGAGCAAGTCTTGTAAGATGAGTGTATTTGAGAAGTGTAATCCTTTTCTTCCATCTCACACATTTTCCAATACTTTCCAATGCAGAAGAAGCTAACATATGTGAAATCTGAGTGCAATTTTGTTAAAAGTAAGCTGTCTTCTCCCTACCCTTGCACACCCAGAGGTGGATATATATGGAACTTGCTATGCACCTGACAGAAGTGCCAACAGTCTCAGGAAAGATACAGACAAAAATAAGATGTCAAAACAAGCAACAATTCAGCAGCAAGCCCTTAAAAATGAGTTTATCCGTATCTATGTAGGGTAGACATAAAACCTTACCTGTAAGAAGCTATAATTCTTATTATTGATAATAAAAACCAGGTGACTTTGGAAAAATGCATAATCACACAAAATCACCTAATTAGATCTCTAATTTTAAGTCTGTTACATAGAAGAACTGGCATAGTTATCAATCTCTGTATTTCACTGTCAAAAGATCAAAGGCATTAAGGACTTAGGTATGAATATAGACTAGACCACTATTAAAAAAACCCAAATAAACCCAAAACTCATCAGAATCCCAGCCCCATCTCCAGTGTTGTCTTTTTTTCTAGGAAGCCAAATCACAGCTTATTCTGACCAAGAGCTCAGCCAAGTTACATCTGTCAAGGGCACAATAAAAGGAGTTGCCTCAATGCCCAACTTTGCCACAAACATTAATATATGTGTTTGTATTGGTGTATTTGAGACTAGTAATAATAGTAGTAATTCCCAGATTCAGGAGAATACACATAGCATAGCATAACTTATTTGTATGGAAAGTTCTATGGCTATCCAGAGCCTGTGTGAACACATGCAAATTCAGATTTTTACTGATATAACTACACAGGACACACACACACACAGATTGCACAACCCGTCCCTACCAAAAGTGGTTTATAAATACTCCAAACTCGGATGTAGTGCTCAACCCGTGTTTGTCACCTACTGGGAACTGTTTCAGTGGAGGAGGTTCACAAACTGTTGCATGTCATTGCCATGGCAATGAGGATGTGGCTTCAGGGTGATGCAATCTGATAGTCCAACTGCTCTGTGAACTCCTGCTCTGCCTGGAACTAAAAGCCACGCTGAGAAGGATTAGTGCTTTCATTTCTTCAACTCCATGGCTGAAGAAATGAAATGGGAAAAGCTAGGACAGCCTTAATTCTTCATGAGAAGCTTTAGCCTTAAGTAAAACCTCTAGCTAAGGTTATATGAAGGTTCAAGAAGGAATATTGGATGTTTCGCAATGAATCTGAAAACTCTGTATCTCTAAAGTTATAACATTTCTGTCACAGACTATGGCTAAGTCTTTAAGGAAAACAAATAAAAGATTTATGTGAAAACCAGCATATTTTCTAGGCTAATAAAATGTATTTTAAATCTTTTTCTTTCTTTCTGAGATATGCTTCCATCTTTTGTAAGCTTTTTAGTGCATTCTGTACTTGATGCATTTGAAAAATAAACTTGCTTTATGAGTGACTCTCAGCTTGTGTCAGCACTTTCACAGTGTAAACACAGAAAGCTTTATATAATATAGATTATATTTAAAGTAAAAGTGTCTTTCTCAAACTCCCAAACATGCCTTTTTCTTCATTAGCTATATGAATCTTAATGAGATCAGAAAACAGCAGTAACAATGAGCTGAGCCATCCCATGCCTCCTGTTTCATCCCACTCTTGTTTTGGACTGAGCTCTGTCTAAGCTGACAGTCATACACCCAAATACACTGCCCCAGTGAGGGCTTGGCAATTATATACAGACAGCACAGGGTAAACTGCTGGCCACTGAATCCTTTCCTTGTAATTTCCAAAATACTGAGTTAATCTTTACGGTTTTCCCCTGATTTCAGTCTGTTTAGAAATGCATGTCAACAGGAGGAGCAATTTCTACTCATTCCTCCAGTTGCCTAACAACCTTTAGAGATTTTGTTTTCTCAAGAGTATTTCCTTGACAGATTTGGTTTCTGTGCTAACCCGTCATCAAGTTAATGCGAAAAAATAATAATATCCTTCCTTTAGCAATTACACAGCTTCCTACTATGTCAATCCCTTTGGTATTTTCTAAGCAAATGCACAACATTTTTCTTTATTTCTCCATTTATCACAAGCTGTTTCACAGGTCCTAACACTTTTCTTGGAGTGACTTTATACCTCTTTGTTTTCTTTTAGTTTTGAATCAGCACTCATAAATATGGATGTACAATCCTTGGATTGTTATGTTTTGGTTTCTTATCATTTCATCACATTTCTTTCCTGTTGTCTTGGTTTTGCATGGCCTGCCAAAACCAATAACAAGTTCACTCCTGGGACATCAGCACACTGGTCAGTAAGCTACATGGGACAAAAAGCATGGCACACACTTCTCCTACTTGATATTACATGTGTGAAGAGTTTTTTAAACTTCTTTTTAATTTCCATTTCTAATGTCAGCTACAGAAATCTCCCAGTAATGTTTTGTGTGTGTTTACCAAAATAGCAGCTTTCCAGGGCTTATCAAGCTATGCTCTTTTTTGGGAGTCTTATGTGAAAATGTATTTCCCATGAAGAATTCACTGGTCACAGTGGTACTTCTACTCTTCAGTCACCTCTTTACAGGTCATACAACATTTCTCACAGGAAAAAAGAAAAAAAAAAAAAAAGAAAAAGAAAAAAAAAAGGTGTTTCAGGAAGCTAAATATCTTCACCAAACAAACGGGAAAGAAATGAATTTTTACAATGAATTTTCACTTTGATTTCCTTAAGTGCTGTGGCCAATAAAAGTTTGTCGTCTGCTTTTTATGTATGAATTCTAAGTCACTCATCTCTGTCACGAAAGGCTGCAGCACCCAGTTGTCCGTATGTGGGCATTTCTTACTTCTGTTGTACCTGGCTTTAGCCTCTGCCAGTCTCCTCTTGCCACTTCAAAAGCAGAATCTCAAAGCGTTCTGGAACGTGGCTTTTTCTCAAGTGACATCTCAGGGTTGAGAGACACTTGTGAACATAGCTAAAAGTTACCACTTCACTACTGAGCTCACTCTCCAATTTCTCTGCAGGCGAAGCTGCCGCTAAACCGACAAGTGCTTCGAGTCCTCCTTGACAGAAGGCTCTAGAAATGGAACAGCCCAGAGTCACAGCAGCTCAGCGTGGCCAAAGTAACACTAAAGAGCTGCATAAATATTCAAGAAACAAAAGCTACCTCACCTACACAGAATAGTTTGTTTATGTAACAGGATTTATGCCAAAACCTGCTATTTTAAGAGCAGGAAATACTTTTTTTTTTTTTTTTTTTTTTTTTTTTTTTGTGCCTGTCTGGATATTTAGCTAGGCAAGTCCCATATTGATGTAACAATGTAACACATGGTTTTGCCATTATTTCTCTCTCCTTTTTTATTATTAGAAGAAATAAACCCTGAAAATTATCAGTTTCCTTCCTATCTTGTCAGCTCCAGAAGGAGATCAAAGGTTGACTATTAATACAAAGAGTTTGGTACTCTACAGACAAAAATTGTTTCTTCATTGCTGTTTCCCAATACTCCAGAGTTTATTCTAGTAGTCTCACAGAATATTAATTTTAATTGTCAACTACAGATTTTTTGAGATCCCTACAACACAACAGTGTAGAAGAAATTGCCTGTATTAATTTTCTAAGAAATTCCTTTATTGAAAGTCTAGATCAAGCAAGGTCACAGGAAGAATGATTTAAGAGAATGTTGAAATGTGGAAGCACACAAAAAATAAATCAATGTGATGTGATTAAAGGGGTGTGACATTTCTTCTTTAAAGTTAAAATCGTGTAAGACTTAATAAGAACATGGCAAAAATCATAGTTAAAGGGGCTATACCTAGTGAAATGTCAGACATCCAGAACTGAGAGTGCAGCAAATACAGCAATCATGTTTATACATGAGGGTTGTTTCACTGATCCATCATTACCACAGGTACAACCAGGAGTTCAGAAGGATATTTGCCATAATAGGAAGTCTCACCATCAAGCATTTTTAACAGCTTAATGATCCCCTCTTTTGTGTAGCACACACCTTGATTCAAGCACCAAGGACAATGCTTGTTTGTGTTATTAGATCTGTGCTATTAGATTTGTTTGACACAAACTGGATGTGCACTGCGGCCACAAAAGTTAAACCAATCTCTACAGTGAGCAAAAAATTTTAAATAAATTTATTTTTAAAGCATAAATTAGAAATTATTCTAATAATTTAGAATTGACTGACACATCTGAAAATCACCCATTACTTGATAATATGACTATGAGTTTAAAATAACAAATAAAAAGGAAAACAATTCAGTAGAAAAAATATGATCACAATGCAGCTAGACAGGTGGAAGGGTATAAGGCAGCAAATCTGGCTGCTGGATGAGAGATTATTCTGCAAAATGTCTGTATTTGGGTCAGTGAAGGTGATATGCCTAGTTAATAGAGCAGAGCACAGAAATCAATGAAAAACATTGATAACTGAGGAGAATGTAGCTGGTGCTCCAAACATTGAGTACAGAAAAACTGATTTGCTTATCCAGATTTTATGATACAGTTGTCCCTGATTATAGGGGGGCTGAATTCAATGGCTCAGAGGTCTCTTCCAGTTCTCAACTTCTTAAAAAATGGTAAATGTATTTTAATTAAAAAGAAAATATGCAATCTCTGATACATGTTATAACTCTAGTAATTTCAATAGGTGGTCATTATTTTGCTTTTCATTAGCAAGAAACTGTCAAATAATTTAATTTGAATGTAGAAAGGCTTCAGATTTGGTCCTTCCTATGCAAAAAAAAAAAAAAAATCAGTGGAAAATTAAAATCTTGTATATGAACCTCTTGGTGTCTCTCTGTTATGAATGGATGGGTGCATGGATGGATGGATGGATGGAAGAGTAAGCTCTCCGAAATGCTTTAATACTGCATGGTTTGCTCTTCTAAAAATAACCTTTTTTCTTGGTTTGGAGTAAAACGTGCTTTTATGTTAAGAATTCTGAGATCCTTGGACAGTAGAATACATTGTACAGCTACAGAACACATCAAATGTAGAAGTGCATGTTCACAACCCCTTTAAGGGGACACTGAATTTCTGTTTATAAATGTGCACAAATGATACTGATCAAGATTCGTGGTACTTATTGCATCAGAGGCATAACACTAATAAGTCATCTTAATGAGGAGAAAAAGGAACTATTTGTTAAGGACTAGTAAATAAGACTAAAAAAGCACATGATGTTAGTGTAAAAAAAAAAAGAAAAAAAATATGATGAGAGGATTAGGACTAATGGTCCTAGAAAAGAACTCTTTTGATTATTTCCTGGAATATCCTCTCAGTTTGAGACTACCACCTGGAATGCAGAATACAGTGTCTAAATGAAATAATTCACCTCTCTTGTGCATGTTCAGTCTTTGCCTCTTGCCACTTTAATATAAATTGCAACACTGACTTCTCATTAACCACCATCTACACCTCCTCTCTGATAAACCCAGCACTTCTGTCATTATTACAAACTGACAAACCTTGGACCACCCTGACATTTAATGCATCTCTAACTATGAAAACAGAAATACTGGTAGCAACATTTCAGAGACAGCTAGCTCTCCATGTTTTTAATATGCATTCCTGGCTTCTGGGAAACACTCATAAGCATAGAATTTAAAGTAAAATAATAAGTATGGGTTTCAGCTGAAGCAAATTTTCTACAGTGTTAATACAAATTTAAAACATAATGATTTAACTTCATTTAGTATAATTGTAAAATGAAGGTGATACTTAATTCTAATCTTCCAGATGAAAGTAAGTGCCAGCACTATATTACAAGAAGTTTACAGTGCTAATGATTTAGAAGGAATTCATTCTCCTGCTTGGGAGGAAGGGGTGAACTTCCTCTCTTCCACTGCTAGGAAAACACTACTGATTTTGAGTGAGCAATTGAAGATTTACACCACAGTGCCTCAGATCAGAGTATGGCTTGTAATAAAGCTTCAGTGTGTTTCAGGAGTGAAGACACTTCTTCAAAGACTTTAAGATAAAGCATATGTTTTAGATTTTCATTTAACTAGGTTTTACTCAGACTGAGCTTCAAGAAATCTGAGTGTCAAAGTGCTAGAAGGTGACTTACTGTCAAAAACTAGTTTTCTCTTGCTCTCATATAATATTATATCACAAAGAACCCAGGATTTTGGACCATTTCTCTCACACTGCTTCCTCTCTCCTTTTTTTCAAGAGTAGGGATGCTGTGTAGAGGATACAATGACTGGGTTTCTCCATCTTCAGCCTTCCACCCTCTTCTTCCTCAATAGCCCATGGTTCACCAGGATGCTGAAAACCTGCATAAGACTTTTTGCCTCAGTGACAGCCCTGACATCAACCCTCCCCAAACTGCAGTGATGGAGAGGAGCCTGGTACAACACACCAGACACTGGGTCCTTCTGGAGGGAAGAAATTGAGATGGTGACATACGGATGTTTTAGAGCAAGAGGAGAATGGCACAAGCATCAGGAGCAAATAGGAGAGCCTGGGGTGGAAGTGAAGAACCTCATCTCTCTGAAAACCCTAACACATGGGGAAGGAAATTCATCAGTGGTTTAACTCTCCTTGGACACACTTTAGCTCACAATTATTTTTTCTTTTCAAAGACATTTTTCTCCTTACTCCTTGGCTCCTGTAAGGCAAACCCATACATTTCGTTAAGTAGCACGGTGTGTCAGTTTTGTGTTAAACAGTAACCATAAAGAATGCTTGTGAGAGACAATAACTGTTCTTGATGTCAAGTCTTTCCACAATGGGGAGCTGCTTTTAAATAACTTCTCTGAAGAATAAAATAGAATAGCTTCCTGATAATTGTTTTATTTCCATGGAGAAGTGAAGGAAAAGCTGTTGGGCTTATATTCTTTACCATGACAGCTTGAGGATGTGCATAAGGATTCCTGTTTCTGCCATCATTCATTTTAATTTTTCTTTCTTGTTTTCTTTTTTTTTTTTGGTTGCCTTCTCTATTTCTCCATGAATTGCTGGATTTCTTTCCTTTTTGGAGCTTTATTCCAAGCCCTCTGCTCTCAGCTCCTCTCCATGCCCTGTCTTCCTCTGTGCCACTCAGTCAGCTTGTCAAAACACTTTCCCTCCCACTGACTTCTTGGTGAAGAGATAGTTGGTTACAAACCTTTGTTGACAATGGCCAAATCTCTCTGTCAGCGTAAGATGTTCCCTCCAGGGCTCAAGGACAGCCATTTTCAGAGAAAGGTCAGTAATTTTAAGGGCAATCCAAGGCTGTCTCTTACAGACAACTGCACTGCACTCAAAGACAAAAATGCATTTCCTCATCATCTACCTATTTCAATCCAATCTCCCCTCACACCTTCAGGGAAGGGTGGGAGAATCCTAAAAAGGATAGGACAATCCTAAATACGCAAACCAAATTAATATGCAAAATGATAGGATGAACTGGCATTTCAAAGGCTTGGCTGCAAAAATAATGGGAAAAATATTCCTGTAACAGAGAAGAGGTGACTTGATGCTATGATCCCAGAAGAGGAAGCACATTCTACATTAAACACTTTCCTGGATTTTTTTAATAGCAATTTCCTGAAAAAGAGTTTATTCTGATTTTTTTTTTCATTTTTTCTTTTTTTTTTTTTCTTTTCTTTTTGGATTACTGTACTTTGCCTTTGCCAGGCATGACTCATATGGACAGAAATGTCTTTTTCACAAATGAAACACATTTTCAGAATTACATGCTGACTTAGCCAAAACTCACAGCTTTTGACTTTCAAAGTTTTAAAGTATTTCTAATGATGACAGGAAGGTCTGATGTGCTTGAAGATATAAGGCTCATCAACAGGGCAGCAGTAAGCTCAGGTGAAGGCACAACAAACCCATTTTCCTCCATGACTGGGTCACCCTGTACTGAGGTGTAAAGGTCTGGTTACATACACACCACTGAGCATGTATTCATGAGAATAACACTGGAAATGACATTTCTTCTGCATTGTGTGGCCACATAAATATCAATTTGTGCTCAGAACAAGAATGTCATATCACTTGGAAAATATCCTAGTATCTTGGCGGGTTATATCGGAAACTGAGAGGCATAAAAGGAAAGTATTACCCCACATGCCCTGGTGCTGCTACTCTATCCCAGTGTGAAAAGTAGGATGCTGGCCCAAATACCCTGCTGTTACTCCAGCTGGGGAAGCAAATTCCATATCAAACATTCAGGATATTTTGCCAGTGATTTTGTAGTTGCTGTTGAGGTGAAATCTGGATTGTCTGATCACATATTCTTATTACAGTGGATAATTCATGTATGCTAAGCTTATACACATAAGTGACTGAAAAACACAGAGTATGATAAAAAAAATAATGCTTGGTAGGAGGTAAGAGTGTGTCCTCTACCTTCAAGAGGTGCACCAACATTTGTAGCAATTATCACAGACTCATTCACCTGATGTGGGCTGAGAACCTCAAACTGAGAACATCAGTGCTTCTTAAAAACCATGGTCATTCCCCTGGGAGACTGTGGGGGCATGTGGGACCTTGCTACTAAAATGAAAATGGGAAGAAGTAATGAACAGGACAAGAAAATATTCAAGAGCCGGTCACATTGCAGTAAGCCTCTGCCAAGGACAGTCTGCACCTTATCTCCTGGAGGTACAGAGCAACAAAAACTTTTTCCTTTTTCTTAGGGCAGCTGTAGGCTACCTGTTGTTTTCCATGGACTGCTGTGGCTATTGCCAAGAGCTGTGGCAAAAGAACACACTAGTATCCAGCACTGTCATGCTGAACTAGCAGATAATACCAAAGAACCTACATTTTCTTGTGCTCTCTTTTTCTTTCTTTCTTTCCTGCTTGTTATCATAACTATGCCATGGAGAGTTTTCTTTGAAGCATTCTTTGAAACACAATAGACAGCATACATTATTTATCCTAATGGAATAGTGTGCAAGGCACCTCTCCCTATATCTCAGTTGCTCTGAAAAACTTCAGGAGAGAACAGAGCAAGATAAAAACAGGCTACATTTTTTTAGTCAGAAAGTGATGAAACTTCACAAAAGGCAATTCTCATGTGGATGAAGTTGCAAAAGTAGGAGCAGCAGGAGATAGAAAACCCAACTGTTTTGTCCTGTGCTACTGAGTCATTGGGGGAGCCAGGTGCAGGGACTTACAGACCGACCCACATATGAATCCAAGAGCATTGTGTAATTAAGACAACTCATTGGGAAGGGCCTTGAGAGCCTGACTAGCTCTAGACTAGTCACTTCTGTTAAAAGTTACTTCTGTTTAAAAAAGGTTGCATACTTTTTCTGTCTCAGCCTCCCAATTTATTTTCACACTTACAAATAAGTGAACCCCTATGGATTTTTTAAATAAAATTAACTACACAAATGTAAACTACTACTTGTAGGAGAGAACTGTAAACACTGGGAATTTGACTTCTTTACATATTAGCCATAAGGTATTTTTTTATACAGGTTCCACCATTTAAGGGGCAGAGAGCATTTACTAGTGTAGAAGAACACTGCTGTTATTCTGTTGGTATGAAAACAGGAGCAAACATGCTTCCTCAGTTTAGTTTTGAATTCTGAGCAGAGCTCGTATTTCACACAGTAATAGTCAGTAACTTCCATGGACAGGGAGCATAATTACAGTGTCCTAGCTCCAAATGGCTGAAGGTTGTAAAGGATAATATATAGCACCTGCTGAATCTGCAGAAGGAAAAAACCTAACACAATAAAGAGCTCCCTGCTGGCACACTCCTCCTTTTTCAGAAGGACTTTCCAATAGGCAAACAGGCAGGTGTTTTTTGATGGTTATGTCGCTGCAGTTGGTTTGACAACAGCATTTGACAGCTGCAATGACAGAATGGGAACAGGCTATCCCCTCAGTTATTCCAGGTTTTAAAATCCAGCCATGCAAAATCTAGGAAAGTTTGGAGTTACCGTTCCCTTTTGTGTGGCAAATTCCTCCTGGTGCTGTCTGAGGGATTGTTACCACTCCTCCCATAAGGATTTCTGGGGTGCAATGGTACTTGCATTTCCACAAACTGTTCAACTGGGTTTTCCAGAACCTCTTTCTATTTCACCATCTAAACAAGAAACACCAAAACTGCAGTCTCCTTCTGTCAGTCAGGAGCTGCAGAGCTCTGAAGACAGAGGCATGCATGCTTCCAGTTGCCACAGTGAATTATGTGATCAAACAGTGAACAATTATGATCTGATCAAGCTCATTTATTCAGCCATCTACAATTCTCCCCAGATTTATGGAATTCTAGATTTATGGAATATTCCAGTGGCTGTTGTCATAATCGAGCTTTGCTTTTAGATGTTCTTGATCCCAACCACATGACAGAGAACCCTAATTAGTGACAAAGACACTGTTCCTCACGCCTCCTTGGGTTATGTGCACTGTTAAAATACAAAATGCTGGATTGTACCTGATTGCATCTGACTTCAGGATTTCTTCCAAGAAGCTAATTCTGAAGGTGAAAAATCCTTTAATGAGAGGGAACCCTGCCCTGAAGGACGTGTCCCTGCAGAGGCTCCACTCACCAATGTTTCATTACAATTATTATCACCTTCCTGGACTCATCATGGCTTTGCTGTCACAGAGATGAGTACAGTCACTCCAATAACTTTGGCCAACATCATGAGCAATCCTGAACATTTAAGCCAGGACCTTGGGAGAGGAGACAGATGGAGAGCAGGAGCAGCACAGGAGTGCCAAGGCTTTGTGCTCCCATCAGAGCAGGTTTCTCAGCAGATGACCAAGTCTGAAGTTACACAATAGTCTGCTTGAATCAATCCAGACTCTAAGAGTTCCTCAATCTTTACAAACTTCCAGAAATCTTTAATTTCTGTTATCTAGGACAGACTTTTATAGCTTACATCTTCTCTGTCATCAGAAAACCACTCTAGTGGAAATAATTCTTCACACTGTACTTCACTGCAATTTATTTATTTGACTGGAAAGGAAAGGATAACTGAAAAAGAGAGCTTTTATTGTGATATGCTCTCTATTGCAATGCTTCCCACATCCATGCCCATTTGTATTCCATCACCTCTGGGTTATGAGCAATTCTGTCAATGGGGATTGTCATGGCTGTAAAGACTTAACTCCTAATACCGTCAGATTAAAGCGTTTTTCCCAGGCACTTTTTTTGTTGTTCATATTTTCATAAGGGATAACAGTTAGGGGGTTTAGAGGTTGAGTGATCACCCATTATCAATCCTATTTGCTTGTTTTCTTTTCCAGGGAAGTGATAAAATGTATTTAACCTGAGCCCCTCTGCAAGGTCAGATTTTCTCTACTAAATGTTCTCTTGTTTCATCTCTAGAGTGAAACTTGGCACCAATTTCAGCAGAGGCAGAACTGAGCCATAAACCCCACTCTCCTTTAGTACCACTCATATGATCATACAGGTATTCAGGATACAGATGCAGGTTATAAAATTGTCCCAAGAAAGCCACCAACTTTCACTGCTCCTTCAGCAGTTTGAACCATGGGAACATTGGCTAAATTCTGTATGAAAAATAATTTCCTTTTTGTCGTAGGAAGACTGATGAGATTAAGAGTGTTGTGTTCTGTAGGCATCTGGATATGCACCTCTGTATAACCCAGCTCCCCAGCACCAAATTCTGACTTCACCTGGACTAAAGAAAGGCCTGGTGGCAGAAATTGCTTCTCACTGTCCCAGAACATGGAGTTGGGGCAGAAGGGAAAAGTCATAGATGGTTAGTAAGTTTAAATCAAAGAAGGTTTACATAAATAAAGAAGTTGGTGGAGAGTCAGAAAAAAAATAGGAGAGGAGGAATACAAAGAAATTGGAAGTGTGACAAGAAAAAGATTGTAATGTCAGGTTAGAAGCATCTTGCACGTTTCCAGGTGAGAGTGGTTTCCTTTATTTAGTTGAAAAAGTCAATCTAACCTTCCATGGTTAATGAACAAACCCAGCCAACTTTCAGTTTACAGTTTTCAGTTAATTCTACCATTGATATTTTGTTTTCTACAAAAAAAACCCAGTTTAGACTGCAGCAGTCTAAACATAGGTATCCTTTGTACACAAACACCAAAGGTCATCAAAAGAACCACCCTCCTCTTTATCCCACAGCATAATGTAGTCAGAAAACAGTTGCTACAGTGATCAGAGAGATCTCTCTGAAATTTTTGTCTGGTGCTTTTATCAGACATCTGGGTCTGGGGTATGCTATATACAGGAGGAAGCAATGACAGAGGAATAGGAAAGGGGATTGCTTACGGGGGGGGCAGAAAAAGAAGTAAATTATGCTGACCATACTCTTTTCTTGGCCCTATGGGCTACAATCAGCTCTGTTATAGTGACATCATTTACAACAAACTTGATTTAAACTGGTTGCATTAGGGCAGCTGGGAATACTATATGGCTTTAAATGTTCTTAAGCTGATTTTTCAGCGAGAGCATGATGGTTTCTGTATAAGCATTTGCTACTGAAATGGGAAATAGGTGGGCTGTTTGATGAGTCTGTCAGCTGGAACACTGGCAATTGCTACTTGGACTGCTTCAATGTAAATATAATTTTCTCAGACTTCACTACTCTGGGTCTGAGTCTTTTTTCCTGTTAGTATTTACTAATCTCTCTAATTCTTGTTATTATTTATTTTCATCACAACCAGAAGACAATCCTGACTTTAAATACACCCACAGGATGTATTTACACAGCTTTCAGAAAGTGATGGTGAGAAATTTTCCTAGTGCTACCATTTTATTTGTTTCCACCCCCCTCTACAGAGGTCCAGTGTGTTACTGCTGCACCATGAGAAAATGTGCAAAGTCCCTGGGCAGTTTTCATTTCGTAATGACGATAAAAGTCAAAAGTCATACTTAATTTCTTAAATCAGATTTTCACTGTTAAATCCCACTTTAAATAATGTTGTTGTTAATAATCACATAATCAATAGACAATGCTCCTAGTTGGAGCATTGGAGCATTATCATGTGTGTATTTCTTTAGAGTTAATTTGCTAATTTAATTTCTTCTGGAAACTTTTCTGCCTGTAGTGATCTTCAATCTAGTTTTTCTTAATGCGTAAAGTTCTGAAATCTAATTTATTCCTGTTCAGTATTAGACTCCCATTTTATTCTAATTATGTACATACACACCTGAAAATCAGCCTGGTTTGGCTTACCTTCCAAAACTGCAGCTGCCTTCCAGTGCTTTGTAACTATGGTCAGTGTGAATAAGGCATCTGGAATCTTTCTGTCACCCAAAGCTTTTTAACTCCATTTATTTGAACATCTCTCATTGGCACTTCTGCTTGTCTGATGGGTTGCAAGATGTTTGTTTTCTTTTCCACCATCCCAGTGTGCAATTGTGTCGCTTTCCATGAAGCAAGTGTTTACTACTGTCAGATCATCTACCTGTATAGAAGGAGCAATGGGATCTGCACACAGTGTTAAAGTTCCTTTTTTGTCCCTTTCTGGAGGTAATGGAAGCATTCATAGACCTAAATAGCATTTGGGTCTATGAAAATTAATCTCAAAAGACTGTAACAAGTCTGGCAAGTAACATTTTGGGGGTTTGTAAGTACTGCACACAACACGCTTTCTAAGCACCGACAAAAATAGTAGGCACTATTAAGCAAGCAGTCACAAAAAACACTGGCCACATTTTCTGGAGAGGATCCATACTACTGACAACTTCTCACAGCTACCCTTCTGCCTCCTACTTGCCCTACTTTTGGTGCTATGGAGCCACCTTATCTGAGGGAACATTTAAACAAGCAGTTTTCACTGGAGCGGAATTCCCAGTCGCCCCACGAATCCCCTGGCACAGATCCCTCTGGAGACACACGGTCCCCTTCCTTGGTCCCCTGCAGTCACCCCACATGTGGGCAGAGAGAGGCTGCTCCCAGCTCTGGGCTGCAGCTGCTGCTCGGGAAGGCTGGAGCAGAGCTGCGGAATCAGCCTGGATGGCCATTCCATGCGGGGCTCTTTCCACCCAGCACACTTGTAGTACAATTAAAGGAGTGCCTCCCCTGCTCCTCCTCCCCCTCTCGCTCTTGTAGTACCTGAATGTGAACTTCTCCCTTGGATAAACAAACACTTGTACCCATACATACACTTCTGGCCTTTAAGGACTTCATTCCTGTGCCTTTTGTTAGGATTTTCAGTTTTACCTGCTGGCTGGCATTCCTTTTTCACCTGTATCGTGGGTGGCACATTATTTAAGACACATGTTTTCTCAACCCACTTACTAATTCCAGCAGAACTGGCAGAAGCTGCTTTATTAGCAGTATTTATAAGATTCATTTGCAATACACACTTTTTAAAATAATTTCTTCTTTGTAAGCAGTAGTATTGGCACGAGGACCTGATTTCAGGTAAAACAACCACTGCCCACTATAGCCCCTCAGCCAGTTAAACAGTCAAAGAAAGCAAAGCAAAACAAGCCAGTCAGACATTACCAGAGAGGATGGTGATTATAACAAACAACAATACAAGAGGAAAATGCATGGCTATTCAGAAACTGTCTTTTGGGGACTGAAGAAGAGATCTGGAGCCATTTTTCACTAGGTTCACGAGAAAATGTCAGCACACAGATGCTACTGTACTGTCAGATTGCATCTTAATTTGGCCAAAGGGGACCCAGGCAGTCACCCCTCACAGACATTTTTAAAGGCCCATTACAAATCTGATTTATTGGTTGCTAAGAGTCTTCCTGCTATAGTCTGCAGATTTTGCATGACATCGAGCTGAAATCCAGTTACAGATAAATGTCTGCTTCTCTGTATAATCTAAATCCATCTAAATTCAGTATTTCTTGGGCATCGGTCAAGCCTCCCCCAGTTTGCCCACCCCTCTTCTCCTAATACCTTTAGGCAGTTTACTTCAGAATGAAGCAGAACATTAACCTGTATAAAATTGTTAATTTGTATATAATTCTCTTGCTGCCATCAAAAAAAAACATAATAAATGGGAAATGCCTTTTGTTCTAAAGAGGCAGGGAAAATTTTCAGGAACAAAAGAAATGCATCTGCCCAGCAAAAGAAACGAGAAATTGCTGGGATATGTTTTAGATGTTCAGGCATGCTGGTGTTAACAACAACCATTCAAATAAAAATGCTAATTTGCTCCTCTTCTTCGATATTTTTAAAAAATCTCTTGGCTTTTTCCTCAAAAAAAAGAAGAAATTCCTTGCCTTCTGTGAAAAGCCAAAGATCATACGAGTGAAATGCATTTGGTATTGCTGAAGAGACACCATTCAAACTTGCTCTACTCGAACTGCCCATTGTTACAATTCAGACAATGTACAACAAGCACAGCTCAACTTCTAACCATGCCCACATCACAAGGATTTCAAAGTCAACAGCTCTTCCTATTTCCATAAACTCACCTCCAAAGCCTTCATTTGCAGCTTCTCTGGCAAAAATCTACTAGCACTGGAACAGTCATCTGACAATTTGTTACAGAAGCATGCAGCTCGTCCTGAAGCCTTGTATTTCGTGAAGGAACTATTCTAAACAAAGACAACATCAAAAGCTACAACGAGGATCGCTCACAGCCAGTCCAACTCAGCCTAAGTTTGGATTCAACATCTGTCTGAACACAGCAGTGCCTCCCATTTTGGCTTTGTTTTGGGGGATTAAACCCCATCTAATCTCTTTAAGTGACCCTGCCTCAGGTTCCAGCTGTACTGCTTTACAAATCCAGAGAGAGAGAAGGGAGAAAAAAAGGCAAGAAAGAGAAGGCAGCGCCTTATCCCACCTTTCCATGGCTCTCAGCCCGTCTGTCTTCGCATGATCCGCAAACCACCTGTACTGGATCCAGCCCATTCTGGGGACGGAAATTATCTTCCCCCGTAGACGTAGTCTCAGCTGCGCTTTGATTTTTTCGGCACGGATGTCTAGAATCTTCTGCTTAAGCCCAGACACGGCAAACACACAAAACTGCAGCTGAGCTCTTTTGTTTTCCCTCTCTCCAGGGCTGAGGCAGCGGCGCTCCCGCTCCCTCCGCTCCCTCCGCCCCCGGCAGCGCTGGGCTCCGCCGCCGGCCCCCGCAGCCCGCACCGAGCGCTGCCGGCCCCGAAACAGCCAGCACCGAGAGCGGCCAGCACCGAGCCCAGCCCGCCCAGAGCTGCCAACACTGAGCCCAGCCCGGCGAGGGGCAGCTCCGGGCGCCGGTCAGGTGATCTTCCGCTTAAAAACCGAGAGGATGCTCGGGGATTGAGCGCACGCATCCGTGGTGGGATTCGAACTAGCCATTTACATTACAAAGCAGGCAGGGAAATAGGGCTCGCAAGGAGATCTCATCAGGCGTCCTTCTGCTTTCCAGCTGCGCGCTGGCAATCCGCACAAGAAGGTACAGAGCAAAGATATGCAATTAAACTTTTCAGTGGCAATAATCGTACATACTTCGGATACCGTGAAACTCCTAAATATTTAAAATTAGGGGCGTGTTCCTAAATAAACATGATTTTTTTTTAATATGCTATGCTGGTTCTGTATCCCTTTACAGATTCTTCCCAATTGTACATTTTTTTACAACACAATCTTTAAATATTTATGCTGAAGCCATATTTAATTTCTCATCAGCAAATGGACTGTACTCAACTAAAAACAATGATTAGTTTTTTATTCATATTATTATATTGCAATTCTAAGTATCTTTGATGTAAGGTCCATTATATGTAAAATTGACTCTGAATTGCAGACTATCCAATGGCCCTGCTCCCTGGGATTACCCTGATTAAAGCTACCATACGGTGCAGGGCTTTGGAATTTAGGCTCTAAAAGACTGATAGAATTCAGATTCTGTGAGAATCCTAGTTATTGCCAAGTAATAAGAAATATCCAAATACTGTTGCAAAAGTCAGAATTACTTGTAAATGATACGTCACAAGAAAGTCTTATAGGAAACAGACTGTGAATCTTGATAAAATACTGCATTTTAAACCTCAGTTTCCATAAAAAAAAAATCTATCATGTTTAATGAGACCACAGTTTCACCCAAAATACTCCTATGCGTTCATTATAAAATGGCAACAAACAGGAAACATCTGCAAAACTAGGCACAAAGGGTAAAGTAGGCATCTGCATTTTATCAGTCTTTCTGAGAAACTAAACGTGTAGATGTAATGTATCGTCTATTCCCGAAGAAATCTAACCCCATTTTCTTATGACCAGGAAGTCTTTCCTAAAGACTCAAGTTAAAACCAAAAAGCCTACTCATCCATCCACCATCCAACCAGGAAATTCTAATACTTTCCAATGTTTCCAACAATACCACAAATAACCATTTACTTATGTTGTATTAACTGCAGATCTGTCCACAGACACCTCAGTTTCTCTGGCACTACACACAGAATGCAGATTTCCACCTTCTACTTTCTATACTATCACTCTTACAATGTAAGGTAATTCTTTTGATATGTACACAAAGGAGCAACCCGGATTTCTTTTAGGATACTGAGGGAAAAGAGTTACATGAGACATCATGGATTAACTTCACCATATTATTAGGCTATTATTATATCTACTAGATTGATACTAACAACTCTATCTTGCTTTGACTTTCAGAGACTTAAGGCTTTTAACCCTGACACATCCTTTTCAGTAATGTTCTAGTAAGAGTGCTTCACATCATTCCTATCATAGCCAAAATTTTTGCCACAGTCCATGACCTTTTGGCAGAAGCCAAGATTGACTCTAAGGGGCTGGTAAAATTCCCATAACTAATACATATATATATATATGAGGCATTATTTCAAGCCAGTCTTCATGGGGAAAAAAAAAATCACTGGACTTTTGCTTAGCTACATTTTATTTAATTATATATTGAAGAAAAAATGTCAGAAGTGGGACACTACATGCCCAGGGAAGCATATCCATGCAGAAAGGTAACTAACAACAACTGCACACTGAGTACAAGAACATGTTTAAGATGTTCCCAGCAATGAAGGCCATAGGAACCAACATAAGACAGGAACAAAGCAACTTCTGCTCAATTGTCTAAGTTCTGGATACAGGTGGAATTCTGCAGTTCTTTTGGGCACTCTGTGTAGCCACATGTAGTTACTCTATTAATAGTTTTTTCCTTTCACACTCCTGAAGCCACAGTATTGCAAGCAGAGTCAAGAGTCAAATATTCTCTCATATTTGACCCATTACTGGCTGTAATATGAGAGAGCCAGCTCAGTCACCTGGAGAGGCTAGCAGGGCCAGCCAAGCTACATGTCTTCAGAACTCAGGATTGCATATATATTGCAGTTTTCTAACTTGGATACTGTCAACCTTTTTATTATTGTTGTAAAGTCAACATAAAACTTGGTTTTAGTAAAAAACCCCAGGCCTAAACTATCATTGCTGAAAAGACAAATAGACACAGTTTATCCTGCCTGGTACTTAAGAGTAGTTACAATACTGCGTAAATCATGGGACTGCTTGACAAAATCTCTGATGCAGTCAACTACTAGAATGCAGTTGTGTCATTCTACATGGGACTCCCAATGAATGTGATGAGTTTCTTGATAAGCAAGAGGATTACATCTTATGCACTCTTATTACAGTCATCAAAATGTTCACTTTAGCAAAGCTGAGTACAGTAGAGCTTTTCAACAATGAAATGCTGTGGTCACCTTTCTACTGCAAAGTATGGTTTACAACTCTCAAAAGAAAGTAATTTTATCTGTAAGAAATAGAGCAATGATTTTAGGCTTAAAAAAAAAAAAGCCTCTTATAATGTCTGGGCTGCCATACACATTGGCAAAAACAAGAGATTCAGACTTTATCTGTTGATGCCATAAAAAGTACAGATCTAATCCATTGGAAGAAACTGGAGTCTAATCTTTCATTTAAATGCTGTATGTATACATGCAAGTAGGTATGTGAAAAATGTCTACAGACATGTACACATAATTAATAAGACTATGTAATAAATATGGATGAAAACCTGTCTCAACCATGCAGATAACAATTATGTTTTGGAAATTGTGTGCAGTAATATTTATTAAAATAAAAATCAGTACAAACTGATACTTTACTCAAGAAATAAATACAGGATTTTTTAATCCTTAAGTTTACCTCTTGTAATCTTTAGAGAGGAATTTGAGAGTTTCCCAGAAGAATCACTAGTTTTAAATCATACTCTTTTAAAAATTAGAGCTTTAATTCAAACAACAACACAGACATAATCAAATTATTGAGGCATGACAAAATTAAATTAATGGTCTACTTTGTGATAGAAATAGTCTCAATATTTGCAATGTTAATTTCAAAACAGTAAAAAATGCATATATCTACATAAAATAACAATAAAAATCCCTATTTTAGTTATAATAATATCAGCCTTAAGGCTGGATTTATTTCTAAAAGAAGGCATAGAAATAGGTTGCATCTTTTTAACAG
This sequence comes from Sylvia atricapilla, assembly GCF_009819655.1. NCBI lineage: Eukaryota > Metazoa > Chordata > Aves > Passeriformes > Sylviidae > Sylvia > Sylvia atricapilla. The sequence continues at coordinate 12,393,879 of NC_089144.1, forward strand.
TTCGTTTATATGCAAGTCAAAAAGGTATATCCTTAAAAATGAAACTATATTCAATCAGTAAGAATATGAGTAATTTATGTATTTATGAAGTCTTTTTGAATTTGGGCAGCAAACAGGCACAAATGGCTTCTTTTTCCATTACTCTTCAGATGAAGAATTTGCAAGCGAATGTTTCAAAATTAGTGCTCAAGGAAGAACACAGCTATTGACTTCAGATCCTTTACAGCAAACTTATTGATGAGTGAAAATATCCAAGTGCATACAAGTTACACACATGATTTTTATGATGGGGCAAACCACAACAAAAATGGCATTTACAGTATTTTAATCATCTTCCACCCTTAAAAATACCATAAATTATCATCAGGAAATTGAATAATTATGAGGTAGATTTGGTTTGGGTTTTGGGTTTTTATCTACAGTCCTTCGTCGTCACAGGTTGAAGACTGTGAAGAAGAAAGTGAAAGAAGGCTGAGACAAAGATGTGGTCTGAATCCAGTTACAGTATAAATAAACCATTTGATATGTGGTCTGTGACTCGTGCTAGAGAAAGCCTCTATAGAAGGCCTTTCCATGGAATGGATTAATTGTTATCTTTGACTTTAAAACAGACAGAAAGAACGGAGAGATGATCTGCTACATTAATACAAATATCCTTTGAAATTCATGACCTTTCCTTGTCAAATTATGGGAAGCCACAAGAAGAAATTTTGGAAACTTTCCCTTCTTTAAAAAGCAAGTTAATGATAAAACAGAAGTAGCAAAATTCCTTTGAGAGTGAGGAGAAAGTCACCATCAACTCTGCTGGAATGTCCATGCTTTTTTCCCTTGTGAGTATGTTGCACATTGCACAGGATTACAACCGGATTTTTTAAAAATATTTCCAGTGAGGGAGACTCCACAGCCTCTCTCTGTTGCAGTGTTTGGTCATCTACACAGTGAAGAGGCCCTTCCTTGCCTTCAGGTGGAACTTCCTCTGAATGAGTTTCTGCCCTTTGCTCTTTTCCAGTTCTTGGCATCACCAAAAAGAGCCTGGTCCATTCTGTTGACACCTTCCTTTCAGATTCTTACAGACATTCTTAAGGTCTCTTATCAGTCATCTCTCCTCAAGACTGAACAGGCCCAGAAAGGAAACTTTTTCTCTCACACAAAATTTGTACAGTGTTCAATTAAATTCCATAAAATTCAACTTCTGGAGGATTTGGGGAATGGAATGTGCAGCTTCCAGCAAAACTTTAACAAAACTGCTTTGCCAACCAGTTCTGAGACTTGTGTTTCAGAGAAGACTGAGTGTCTTCATCAAACTGCTGAACACAGTAGCCTTAATAACTTTGGCAGAAGCCAGTGGGTAGTGATGGGAAAAAAAGTCCTATAAAAATGTCTGGTTATTTTTTTGAGGATATTAATTTAACTTTCTTGGGATAGTTCAAGTGCTTCTCTTTGAGGTTGTAATATTGCTTGTTCACGCTCATGAGGAGAAGGAGAAGATAATTATAGTCCTCTTCAGACAGTGTGTTCATTAAGTGTGTTATTTTGGGTAAGTAAGTTTTTTAATTGGTTTCCAGTGTCTGTCAGTAGGATGGTCTATGGTGTCATGGCAGTGAGGATCTGTGTCCCTACTGCTTGCCCCTGTTGGAACTCAATACAGTTTAATTGAATTACAATAGGGGTAACCACAAGATGTCAATTACTGGTTTACTCATGGTGTTCACTCTTCTTCCAATGGCACTTAACTGACTCACCCTGCACACTTCTCTTATTAGAGGACCTCTTCCCCTCTTCCCAGAGAATAAGTATTGCACCAAGATGCCACATTCTTTATTAAACAGCAGCATAATCACACAACTCTTGTGGCACTGACTGCAAAACTTTAAGCTCCACCTGGTCTGAGTTTATAGCATGTGACCTACTTTATCTGAAGCTAGAGTTGGAATGTCTTCCTGCATCTATGACTTTTTCCCTCTCTGGAACTGGGAAGATATAATTTTTTGAAATATGCAAAAATACCTTTTGTTCAATAGAAAAAAAAAATTATTTGTTTGTTCTTTTGAGAAAATATAATGTTTGGAAAGAATCTTTCTAGAGTTCATGCGCTTAAGTTATCTGAACGAATTAAATAAAAATAAATCCTTAGCCTATCTTTCTGACTATTCCCTAGTGGTCTGTCATCCAATTTAAGATGTGAAACCATAAAGACATCAAATGTTTTTGCCAGAAGCACTTAGTATGTTGCAAAGAAAATTACCTAAATCCATGAAAACTGTTCAAAGATTTTGTCAATTCTCCTTTTACATAAATGACGCCCTGATGAAATACAATTTTAAATTAAAAAAAAAAAAATTGCAAAATTTTTCCTGCTAAATAGCCAAACGTAATAAGTTTTGTAAAACTTTTTCATGGAGACAAACAATTTCCTGATCTGTAAATGTAAATTAAAGTGTAGATTTGAAAAATCACTGTGGTTGTATCAACATTAACATGACATGACTATGTTTTTTACTCAAACATTATTTCATAATGATTTAAGAAGAGCTAAATTACATTTTAGGAAACATTCTTTAATCCTGTGTGTTACTACCAGTAGGAGTGAAGCAAAAAGAATAAGAAAATTTAAATTTGCAGGAGGAACAGATGTAATATTATAAAATATCAAGACTCTTGACTGAGCCTTCTCAAACTAGTATTATTGCATTTTGCTTCCAAGTTATTACCTGCTAGGGATTATTTGCTCAACTGCATGTTTGCTCAGTCCTCCCTAGTCCCTGTATATGATACAAACACCTTCTAAAACAGTTCTCAAAATATCTATTGCAAATTTTTCATTAAGACTATGCTAATAGCAAATTTTAAAGCATTAAGTCTACTAATTTATTATATTCCACATAATTGTAACTATAAAAATATTTTTTCTTTATTCAATGTCATATCAAAATAAAGGAATGCACAAAAGAAAGCAAAAGAAAGCATTTCAGTATTCTCCTTGTATATATTATATTAAGATACCTTGTTTAAGTCATGCTTTTATGGTGTTGCTATAATACCTTTGCAAAAGAAAATGGAAGGTCTATACTTTTTGCACGAATAATCCAATTCCACAGCTTGGTATTTACAGAAAGGGTACACATTCACTATTGTAACTCCTAATGGTTACTGACCAAAGACTATAATACTCCTCTGAAGCAATATTTTACTGGGAAGTGGCTGATTTTAAATTTCATATATGATTGGGCTGGGGAAACCCAACATTTGTAAATTATGACACATTTTTCCTTTCCCTCTCTCCTGCTGTGTTGTATGGGAAGAGAAGGTAAGCATTTTTCATACAATTGCTCTTACACTCTGAAATTTCAAATGTGGGGGACTGATTGGGTCTTCTATAGGCTAAGAGTTTAATCTGAAATTCTGGATTTTTTTGTTTCCTATTATCAACAGACAATCATTAAATTACTCAGAATACATATAAAAGAATTCTATCTATATGTAAGAATGAGGGATGATAGTTACAATTTTAATTATTTTATTTAATCTTTCTCGTACTTTCAGAATTTTAATTATGTTCAGTAATATTTTCTCATTAATAAGAATCTGCTGTTATTATTAATAATAGTATCCACCTCTGTATTCATGCAGTGTTTTAAATGTTTATGTTTGCAGGCCATGTGCATTTTAGAAGCCCCAAGAATTGTATAGCTTAATTCCTATTTGCACACACAAAACTGACAGTCTTGCATTTAAATCAATTATTGGACAAGTGTGTAAGAGACTTTTCTGGTACCATTTTGATTTTTTTTCTTTCTAGAAGATTTTGCCTAAAAGATAAAGAAAGCCTCATATTCATAGTGTACATAGTAATATTCCATCTAGTCATTAATAGTCAAACACTCGCACAGTGGCACATCTGACATAGGCAGCTGAGTTGGGAATTGAAGCCATAATAATTAACAATAGATTTCCTGATCTCACCATGACAAGTAAATGAAACACTCTGTGGTGTGCTTGCCCACTGGAAGAGGGAATTAACTCAGTATGAAAAGCAGAATGGAAGCATATCTCTGATTAGATCTAATGCACAAGGAATGCAACAATGGGAAGCTTGTGTCAGCAGAACACATCAAACTCTTTTCTAAATACTGTGCATGAGTATGCAAAAACATGCACATTCCCCATAAGAACCATAGTGAAATGCACAGGATATGCAAAACACAATCCCTACTGCAATAAGTAAGTAAGTAAATAAATAAGTAGATAAATAAATTAATTAATAAATAAAATTGCTGAATATTCTTGCTTACACAAACGATTTAATTCAGCATTTAAATTTCTTCGGTAATTTTGGCCTCATTCACTTCAAATTTCCTATTTAAACGATTCCCAATCCGTGTTCCTGCTGACCAGGCTGGCGGCTCTCCGCGTTCAGGACCCTGGAGAGCAGCAGCGCCCCGACCCCGCGGCAGCGGCTTCGCCCAAACGCCACAGCCCTGCGCTCACGGGTTCCGTTCATTGTTATCCTCTCCTCCCAGTCTCTTATGACTGCTCCATATTTCCCTTCCTCTTCCTCATATTGTCTTTTTCTCGTATAGTGACATTTACTGTTGCAGCAACTTTTTGTCTGAAACAAAATGCTCTCCCTTTCCTTCTTTAAAGTGTCGTGGTTTTGGTTTTTCGTTTTGTGTTTTTGTTTCTGTAAGGCTACCTTATCTTTAATGTTGATAATATCATCATGGGACATTCGATATAATTATTGGAAGCATTATCAAGCATTACAGTTTTGTTATTTTAATATGAATCTAGCTGGGTACACTGCATTCTTTTACACTCAGTATTGTTAGAAAACTACATAATATCCTGTATTCGAATTTACTGTGTTTGTAAAAGAAGTTCAGTACTACAACGACAATGTAGTTGTAGTTATAAATTTTCTTGCATGTATTAAAAACAATTTAATATGTCAGATTCTCTTCAAAACTTGAAAGAAAAGATAAAATTTAAAATCATAACTAAAAATCTGATCCTGCAAAAACTTACAATGGTGAATAATGCCAGTCCATTCACTGGACCTATTCACCTGCACAAAGTCACATGGTATGTTGTTGCACATCTGATCCTAAATGATCTCATTAAGCCTCAGAGTTTAATTAACTCTCAGAGAGATATAAATCAAGAGTGATTCCCAAAGGTCAGTACAGACTTACTGGTGTAGCTCAGTGAATTTTTTTTTGTTTTGGTTTCTTAAGGAGAATCAACTTTCTGTAATGGCATTATGAGAGGGAGGCAAGAAGGAAGAAAAGAAAAGAGGACGTGGGTATGGCATATACACAAACATGCATTTGTCTGTGTGTCCTTCAGCCTCCCCGACTATGTTGGAGCACAGTAGCTAATTTAAAATGATTTTTATAAAACAATAGTCATCTTCAACCTACCAAGCTTCTAGAATTTTGTGAAGATACAAAGGGGTCGGGGGAATCAGGAAGGGCTGAATAATAAGCACATTCTGGAGATCAACCACAATACTCATAAGAGACCCTTTTTGTGGATTTGGCATCATGGAAGCATTCTTTCTTTCTAAAAGCCACGAGAGTTCAGACAATATATTTCATGTCTATCTTTCAATGTGTGGCTTTGTAAGTTTACTCTGCTATGTGGAATTCAGAGTGCATCCTCAGCACTGCCTCCATCAGAATAAGAAATAGTCTCTCTTCCTTCACAATAAACAAAACACTCATGCAATGTTCTCTGGAAGATTCAGACACATGAAAAAAAAAAAATCCTCAAAACAAAACAGTCAAATTGTTGACATGCCGTGATGGACTGTTGATAGTGGCTCCAAGGCACCTTTTAGCAAAGATCCACTTTCAGTCAAAGCAGTTATCAATACACAGTAGGAAGATTAGGTGATATAAAGTAGGAGGTCTGAAAGGCAAACCCCACATATTTGGAAGAGTAAGGACGTGTCCTTTAGACAGGAATAAGTCAACGGTGCCTACAAATACAGTCACATTCAAACACCATCAATGAATCATAGCCTTACTCGGGATCACTCACAACTCAATTTGGCTAACATATAGGGCATTACATAAACTGGCAAATGAAGATAAAGAACAATGTGCCTGGCAGACAAATTTCACAATTCTGAGGTGAATTTTAGACTCTACAAAGCTCATTGGGATGAAGAAGCTCTTTCTTCAGCACAAAATCACAGATCCTACTCCCATATGCAGTGAAAGAGGAAGGTAAACCATCCTCATTGCAAGGAAGAAGCTGTTATTACTGAGATCCCATGTCTTCAGATTCGAGAGCAGAGCAAATTCACTCACCCTGTAGGCAGTAACTGAGTGTCAAATGGAAACCAAAGCTGGTACAGTATACTCCTAATAAATAAGATTTTACTTCTAAAGGTATTTTTTTCCCTAACACAAATAAAAATCTTTTCTCTAGTAGAATCTTTGATAACTTGACTCTGATGGAAATCAAAACTTATTTAACCTCCTAAAGTAGTGGGTTTTTTTCTATAAGGATTCTGGAATTAAGAAGCCCCACATTTGGAAAAAAAAAGTTGACAAGTAAATATCTTAAAGGAAGTCTGTGAATTCAAATGTGAGCTAAAAGTTAGAACTGGCAATAGGTAGTGACTTATCAATAGGAATTCCTAACATATAACTACAGAAGATTAAGGTTTCCTAAGTCTTATATGCTATGCAGTGGGAACATTAGAAACAGTTAAAATACAGAGGAACAATTGCAGTTGCTATATGTGGAAATCAAAAATAAACCTAAACATCCAATCTTTAATGCTACTTTAGCTGGAAATGTTATTATTACAGTTATGAGTTGGCAACCCAAGCACACAGCTTACAGTCTCCTTAGAAAGTAGGTAGCTGCAATTACTCATTTTCCAGAGTGCCATGCCTGTATCCAGTTGTCAAAATCAACACCAAGAGCCTAATTTTACTTTTTCTCCTACTGTATCTTTCTGTATTCTGTGGAGCACCTTCACACATGAAGAGAAGCTTATTTTTGACATACATGTCAAGATTTCTGATATCACAGTTTACCTCACTGTTCTCCACTGACAAAAAAAATTCTCGTGAACAAAGTTTAGACATACCAAAATTCAATGCACATTCATTCAACCCTTCTAGTTTCTTATATGGAATTTGATAACTAAGAACTAACTTTTGAGTATTGTCAAAATCTTGTAGCCTAGCAAGCAAAAAATACAATCAGAATACTGTATTGCAAATATCTCTAGCTTACTACTCCATTGAAATACAATACAGAAGGATTTTTCATTTTATCCAAAGAATGGAAGAGGAGCAACTTACATATGGTTACTCTAAAAAGAGAGCTGAAACTTTGACTAGATTATAGATATTTACTGCTGGTCTCTTGTTCCATAGAGGAGTCATAAGAGGACTTCTGGATTTTGCCTTGCATCTGATTCCAATGATGGTACAGGCAACAGTTTTTATATGTAGAATATTAAGGGTATTTTTAACTGTGAATAAAGAATAGTTATTTATCAGTACTGGGATGTACCACAGATGATACATTGAGCTTTTGAAATTATTTTTCTGCTGTTCAACTTTTTCATATCACAGCAAAATATTCTATTTTACCGGTCGTCCCAGATAAGTAAGAATTCCTTAATCAGTACAATGATCTCACTGCCAGTAGCATGGGCTATTGAGTGTTATTGGCATTTCATCACAATGGCAAAACAGATGACTGAAATGGGAACTCATTTCTTTTAAACCAGGCTACAGTCAGATAAAGTGCATTCTGAACTGAAAACTAGATAATGAATGGCTGGATGATTGCTCCTGTCCTCTCTTTTAGAAGGTAGAGCTGGATTTGTAAGGAGGAAATTCCTTCCTATTTAGGGCATGGTTAAAACTGCCATCCATGCATCTCATTTCAAGAGATAGGTATTCCAGAGGGAAGGAAGAGAACAGTCAGAGATGAGTGATGAGGCAGACCATCATTTCTAGGAGTAGTGACAGAAAGTATCACAACAAGTCCTTTTTGAAAACTATGGATCTGTACACAGAAAATACGTACACCTCATGATTCTGTGGCTAGGATTTTTAAAGAATACCTGTATCCCATTGAAGAGAATGGAAAATCCATGGGACAAATCATAAGGGAAAAGCTCTTCAAGTATATACTAAGAGTAAAAAATCATGTTATATAATTCTTGCTCACATTCTGGATGTGTTCTTCTCACTTCCTCTCTTTAGAAAGCCACTTGCCCTGAAATCTGATCACCATGCATGCTTCTACTATAAAATGTATTTATATTAATAATTTAATGATAGCTGAGCCACACAAGGTCATTTGTGTTCTGTGAGGTAGAGGTTATTTTACTAGATTTAAAAATGAAGGAATAAAAGAAGCATGACATGACTCAGTAAAAAGGCTTCTATATTTTAGGACCTAAATATTCTAATCAGTAACACTGTGGAATCATTGTTCCCTGAGGAAAGAAACAAATTAATAAATAAATGTATTTATTGGCATAATAATTCCTTGGACTCTTACATTTTCAAGACAGAGTTTCTTTGGCATAACGGGTCTTTCTTGTTTTCATTCCCTGACCGCAATGTCCATCTTTCTGCCTTTCTGGAGTATTACCAACAGATTAATAATTTTGAAAGCCAGCCAAGATAACAGTGGTGGTGATGACAATAGATTTTGGTACTTCCTTGGAACACTGAATTGTGCAGCTAGTTAAACTGATTTGAGAGATGGTAAAATAATGCAATGGTCTGTAGTCCATTGTAGTTTCTGATATTTATACCCTCTCTAAAAGCAAAGCGAAATAAAAACATATTCCTGTCAGAATACACAAAATAGTCTCGGGAAATGTCTTAGGAAACAGTTAAAAGTCAGTGTAAACAACAGCAGCAACAAAAATCTATCAAGTAAGATGACTATGTCTTTAGATACCCAAATCTCAAAGCAGAACACCTGAGCCCCAACAGTCCAATGACTGAAGTCCAGATAGAGTAAAAAAAGAGGACACTCCCTCCTCCCATCAAATGAATCCAGATTTGGGATTGCAATTACTAATTCCAAAATTAAACAATACAAAATGAAGTAGGCATTTGGACCTTGGTTAGGAAATGTAAAGCAGAACAAGCAACAGTATTAGGCATGCCTGGAAATAACATAGCTGACATAATTACAACAGAAAAAAAAAATTAAAGAAATAAAAACCACTCATGTACCATGGAACTTATGCTTCAGCAAGTATGAGATCGATGGATTATGTGGCTTTTGAAGGCTTTCATTTACAGTTAAATCCAAACTGAAACACCAGAGCATTAAAGCCAGGAAAATCCAAAGGTCAGCATTTTTTTCAATGAACAAAGTATTAAAAATACTCTCTAAGTGAGCACTTCTTTTGTTATATAAAACCCTGTTCACTGAACCGATTTCCTGTTAGTAGACTGAACCATGGATTAGGTACATTTGATTTGAAGAATGTCACTAATGAAACAAATCATCAGGAAAGGAAAGAGAATTTTAAAGTGTGCTTAGAACACTGCAGGGTCAGAGTGAGGAGGCTTTGCAGAGCAGAGTGGAAACTCAATGGAAAGAAATAAAGGAAAATATGAGTGTATTAAAAGGGATTAATGATGTGGCTTTAGAAAGCTGAACCTTCTGAAAGAGGTACTTGGAACTGAGGTAGCTGATGAAATATAAATGTCAACAACCATTACAGCTTAATGCAAGTGAAACATTTGTAGTACAAAGTTATAAGGAAGTCTGGCTCTAGTTGAAGTTGGTCTGGGTTAATTAATGCTGTTTGTTCTTGCAATCTGGACCAAACAATTGCTAGTCAGAGTTCCTGGCTCGCACCAATAATTTCATCATTAAAATGGTGTAATTTTAAGCAAGTCATGACTGTAATGCCTCAGTTTACCTGTTTATGAAACCAGAATGGCATTTAACTGGGCTGTGGGGCTTAATTATGCTCATAAGGTACAGAGGATCATTGTAGGAGATGTACGCATGTGAATTTTTATGAGCATAACATCTGTATCCACAGTTCCTTGAACAATAAAAGGCATGTAATATGCAGGATTGGAGATGTAAAGATGGTGCTTTTCCCCATCATTGTATAGTAAATTATACATAATTTAAAAAGCAAAACTAAGATAAAATGGGATAACTTGATAATTGTGCTGAGAATCCAACACTCATCACACATGCAAAAATCTGTAATCTAGGATGTTCTTCTGATATTAGTCTGTAAGATAGTCAAGGTTATGCATCAAAATCCAGAAGTCTACAGTTCATCGTGGTGCCACAGATACAAAGCATGACTGGATCCTTGCTCCTATGCCAAATGATAGTTTCAGTTATGGCATTTACCATAAAACTTCAGAACATTGTTTCATGTATCTTTTTCTAGACACCATCATGCTGAAGAGGCAACTGCACCCTCAGCACCCTTCTAAATGTCCTTGTCTCTTCAGATAGTGAGAAATTTGCATGTGTGGTTCCTTTGACTTACCAAACAGTCCCAATTAAGTTCTAGTATCCTTTTTTTTTGTTTGATTTTCTTTTAATTTCTTTTAATTTCGGTAACTTTGTGGGGTTTGTTTTGGTGGGGTTTTTATTTCTTTTTTTTTGGTTTTTGGTGGTTATATTTTTTGCCAGGGGTGGGGGGGGTTGTTCTTTGTTTTGTTGCTGTAGGAGGATTCTATGTTTTAGTTAGGCCTTCAAACTTAAGACAATATTCCTGTATGGCAGAAATCAGATATAAACTTATATCGTCCTACCTAAAGAAGTTACATTCTCTGATAAAAGAACCCTTTGTTAACACACATTTAAGGCTCCCTAGTATCTCTTACAGAGCATCACTTCAGAAAAATTAAAGCTTCTGAAAAGCATAAAATAAAGAATTACAGTACATGACAGCTCAGTCTAACTCACTCCAATTTTACCTCTGCAAAAGCCACTGGGAATATCTGTGACAGCCCATCTCCAAAACCAGTGCATGACAGGGCAGAGTGGTAAAATATAGAGTGAGTTAAAGGGAAAAAAAGTGTTTCTGTGAAGTAACTGAAGTGCTTTTTCCATGATTCTTTTATATTAACTGCAAAAACAGAATGCAAAATACATATGGCAGGCCATGGATTAGCAAGGGCAGAGCTAAGGTTAATTTTATATTTCCTCATTTCCCACAGTTTGATTTTGACAGGTCAAAGCAGTGGTGGTTAGCCTGTGAATCAGAGGAAAATTTATAGATGTGTAGGTAACTCATATATTTCAGTTAATACATTGGACTACTTCCCATAAACATTAATTTTGTTGTTTTGAAGATGTGTGGATGCTAAAATATGAAAGCAAACCCATTTTTATACAAGATTTGAAGCTGATTTAGGTGCATATAGCTATTGCAGAAGTTGAAAGCTGAGTTACTGCTGCAATTAGGCAGAAGGAATTTGGGGTTTTTTTCCACTCCTGACTACATTACTACAGCAGAAGAGTAATCATCGTTCCCATTATTTCTATAATTCTCATCAGTGGATGCTGGAGTTACTAAGATACTAAGAGAGATGGATTGTTAGTTTTTCTCAAACCTAAATAGCATCAATCTCTGTGTGTTACACTGCTTCTAAGTACAAAAAAAGAAGGCAGATGTTTTACAGATTTACAGTTTTGAAAGAACATGTACAGGGCCCAAATTTCCTGACCTCAGGCTCCTTGCAGGGGGTTCTTACTGATCAGCATGAAGGGATGATGACCATCCAGGGATGGTGAAGGAGTGTGCTGGGTTGCTGGTTCTTTGTGAAAGAACATGCCTGGTCCCTGGACATGGGCAAATGAATAAGTTACAACCTGAGCTGGAGGATACAGAGCAGTGAAATATATAAATGTTACTTGATTTCCTGCCAGCCCTTGTGTCCATGACTGAAATTCTTCGTTTCTTTTTACATGGTTTTATATGTCTGTCCCTGGCCATCTCTAAATCATTGAACTTACCTTTAAATTTTTAAATATTAAAAAAAAAAAAAAAACAAAAAAAACCCAAAAAAAACCCCAAAAAACCCAAAAACAACCCCAAAAAACCAAAACAAAACCAAAAACCATCAGACATAATATAGCCAGAGGTTGGAAAAGAAAGTTCTGGACAAAATTTAAAATAAATGGGCAAAATGTATTGCACTTAAGAAAATTCCTACATTTTATGACAGCTAACTCAAAATGCTTCATCCTATCAGTTTTTTACCTAAAGACAGGTAGTGCAGAAGTACTTTATTTTTGATAGAAGACATAAAAACTACAGAAAAATGTACTGGGGGGGACAGATGTGTTCTCACTATTGTCAGTTTCTGCTGTCATGACAGGAAATGGGGCAGATTCAGAAGGAGACAGTTTTTCTAAGAAAATTGTTTCTACCATAATAACCAGTGAAGGGTTTGTCTTTTAGAAAGTCCGCTCCGAGTTCACTCCCAACTTTTGCTGTATTTGGGGATAAGATTATTTAGAATCAATAACATTGTGCAAATTGAAACACAGGATCTATGCTTTAAAACCCACTCAAGATGGAAAACAGCAAATCATTATGGGCCTTCTGAATTAAAGACAAAATTAGATGTCTATATACTCAAGAGAGAGCATACTATTGGAAGAAGTACCTAGTCCACAGGAATTTTAGAAGAAGAAATTAAAGTATTTGAGTTTATCTAAAGAGATCTTCAATCACAGTATTTGGGTTGCTATATTCAGCAAACTGCAAGTTGATTTGAAATGGAAATATATATCTTTAGAGTAAAAGGAGTGTGCAGATGGTCTTGGATGACTGAGAAACAAAACGAGTACTAGCACAAAATGAGCACAAACTGTTCATTTTATGAGTTGTCATGGAGAGAATTATGAATGGAAAATATTCTTACTCACTAATGAAGGCAGGAGAGCCCTGAAAGCTGCATTAATTATACTGTAACTGCATTACTTCAGTATGGACAATTTGTTGAACAGTATTTCTTATTTCAAGTGCTGACAAACTACTGTGTAAAATTTCATGCAAACACATCAGTTTTCTGAAGAGCAAAACAAAACATTTAGATTTGAAGAAAGGAACTGGCTATATGGAAAAAACTTTTGCTCATTCAGCAAAAGTGAACATGCCAAACCTGAGAAAAGGTAAGAAAGGGAAGGAGTGCATTTAATTTTCATCTCAGGGCAAGAGATGAAAGGACAAACAGAAATCTCTGTGTTTCTTTCTGTAAAGACAGAGGTGGATGGGTGATGCAGAGTAAATTAACAAATACAAGTGCTAATAAGAATGAACAATTGCTTGTAGTTTGGGAGGTTAGGTGAAGTAGCAGTTCAGGTGTGATATCAGTATATCACTGATTGATGAGGATTCAGTGATTGAATAAGTTGCTAAAGTTATTATAAAGTAAATTTATTCATTCAATAGTTTATCTGATAGAAAGGAAGACTATTAAACAATATAATGTGTCACATTTCCAAATTTATCACTATAGTAATTGCAGTGGACGGCTTGGGAATAGGATTTTCTAATTCCTTCCATAACTAGGAAGGCAAATGCCACAGGAAGCCAACCTTTGAAATGTTCTGTTACCTACTCACTACAACAAAAAATGAAAAATCACGTATTTAAGTACTTGAGATTCCATTTAAAATCAGGCAAATTCAAGATCCTTTAAGATCAGTAACACAGATAAGTACAGATGAGGTAAAATTGAATGTAGCAGCTTATGGTTGAGACAATTTTAAAGTTAAGGAAAATAAATAATAATAAAAAAAATCCAAACCAATATTGCATTTTCAGTCACCAACTGTGAATGCCTAAATCACACTTTTACTGGTCATGTACATCTCAAGATGTTCCTCACCTTCTGTCACTGTGCTGGCAGGACAGTAAGAGAACAGGAGGAAAAAAACCCTGATTCTCATTTGACAGCAAAAATAAACCAGTTGGGATGCAGCATAATGCTGGTTCCAGAGGCAGTTCCCTCATGTAAGGTAGTTTGCAGATTTTGAGATAATTCTGTTTAAAGCAACTTCCTTTCAGATTGCCACAGCCTTTAGTCATAATTTGATGGATACACAAAGAAAAACACAGTATCTACTTTAATTAATGATACTGCCATCAAGAGTAGTGTAAAAACAGATGTGTTTATTGGGGATATACACTTCTTTTAAAAATAAAATCAATTCACTGAGAGGTTTGGTAATTCAAAACCAGTGGAACATACAAGGTTATTTCTGAATAAGGAATAATACTTGATTTTCTTACTCTCCAAGCACCTCCAGAAGCAGCTTATTTCTCTAGCTAAACTCGAATAAAGTAACATACATAATAAAATTAAAATTCATGTCCCAAGATTATCTTTCTGCACCATTTTCTTCAGGTATTTTATTCAGTCTGAATAAAATCAGTATTTGCTTTATTTCTCCCCCTGTATATGAGAGGTTTTCATTTGCAGTCTCTGCATCAAAAGAGAGATGAGGGTTCTTAGATGCATGCATGTGGTACACAGACAATACAGCACAAATTTAATCTCAATATTTGTAAAACCTCTCTTGTTCACTAAGGAATCTTTTTAGAATTTCTTTTGTTAGTTTGTAGTTTTTATGGCAAGTAGCCAGCCAGTAACAAGCAGTGGGTTTTACTGGTTAAACTCATCAGGTGCAGGTGCTTTATTTATGTCTATATTTGCAACAAGTCCTCATTTTGTGATATGAAAAAAAATAAAAACTTCTTTTGATTCTAGCAAATGTAAAATTTTTTAAATGATTGCATATTCAAATGTAAGAATATAGGTATTTGTGAGGTAAATAAAGGACTGATTTTGAAAGCTGTCCTTTACTGTATTTCACACCACGAAATTAATTCTCCTTTACATAGTTGTTTGGGGTTTTTTTTAATAATTATTTTTAGGAATTTACATAAGATTTCAAATATTTTTTATAAAGTTCTTTAAAGCCTACTTGATTATATTTAATTTCCAATCTTCAAAGGTCACATTGGATTTGTGGTTCATTGGAGGAAGGAAGCAGGTGTTTTGGTCCTACATTGGGGTTTTTTTTAGAACCCAAGAGGTCTATGAGTGAGACTCTCACTCACTGCCTGATCAAGGTCTCTTCAGCTGTTTTCTGAGGGGTTGAGCAATAATGCTTTCCACTGACCTTAGCTGACACTTTGGATGCTCAGTTTTGGTTTATAAAAACAAAATTAGCATTCACTGTCTTTTTGTTGCTTTGTTTGTTTCCTTGGTTTTTGTTTCTTTTTTCAAATGTGCCTATTAATTCACACCATCACATAATGAATAAAACCCAAAAGAGTTGCATGGTTCCTCACAATGTTTCCCCAGCCTGGCTCCTATCTGGCTGGAGAAGAGCTGCTTGACATAAACTGGAAGTACACCTCAGCTTCCACACCAGTCTATAAAGTTCATGATCTCTTCATGTTGCAAATCCACATGAGTGATAATGACTGATTATCTTGCATGATTTTAATTTAAGAGTGATAACTGAGAATAAAGAATTAATTTTTGCTCTGATATCTTTGTTAACAAATGTAGAAGTCTCTCCTTTAAGCAAATGTTACTAGAAAAATAAATGGATAAGGTTTACAGACACTGACATTCTTTAAAGAAAAAGCATTACAGTAATAATAGTGCATCACAATATGATGACTCTATTCACATTACTCTTCCAATTTTTTAGGGGACCTGCACTTTATTCAAACTAGCTCCAACAAAGACCAATTTCCAGAATGCAAATGAATGCCTAAACCAAATATCCCACTACTTAAAATTCTGAGGCACATTCCAGGTAGAAACAACGGCATTCCAATTTTAGCTTTCATACAGAATGTTCTACATGACAGTGGCAAAGTCAAGTAAATTCTGGACATCTGTTTCTCTCCTAGCATGAATAGTTCTTACTTTTTGTGATAATTAATCAAATTATATGTTCCTTTTCATTCATGTAACATCATCACCAAGTCTGAGGTCACCTCAAAAACAAAGTATTTTTTCTCCAGTGCATTTAACCAAAAAAACCCACAAAAAACAAAAAAACCCCTCATTTTTATACATAGTGAGATTATATACATATATATACATAGCTTTTAAATGTTATACTTTTGAATAAAAACGCTGCAATATTTCGTTTCAAAAAAGCTGAAAGGAGATATTTCATTTCCCTCTCTGCAACTCATCTAAGAGCTTAAAGCAAAGATCACATAGAGTTTAATCCCTGAACTTCATTTTTCAGGAAACATACTGTTATTCAGAAAAAAAACCAAACCAATAGCTAAGCTTATTACTATCACTTCCTTAACATTGCCTTGTGTTATGGATGTGCACATTTAAGTGAAAAAGAAGAAAACAGAAAGATTCTGTGCTCTTACAGTTTTTTGCTTATACTTGGAGATTTGTGTATATTTCTAACTAAGACACAATTTAAAAAAACCCGTATTTTAATCCATATCTACAAATTTTAAAATACATGTTTTAAAAAACAGAATCTCCTAGATTATAGTGTGCAGGAAATCATAAGCAAAAGTAATACCTAACTGCTCTGAACTGCTCTCTTCAATCAAAGATTTGTTTCATTTTGTTTACAAAATCCATTGTTTCTGTGAAGTGTTCTAATTAACAGCTTAGGCACAGTTATAAAATACTTTCCATGCCAGCTGCTTTTCTCTGGTACAAGACAGATAAGGAAATAAATAGGTTTGCCCTTCCAGAAATGCAGTTAACCCTTTTAAGTCAGCTGATCTATTCCAAAGCAATTTCCCTTGACGTAGTTAGTACTTTGTCCAACAAAAGAAAAACAAACCAAATTCAACTGAACATTCATACAGGTTTCCTTCTAGCTATCATTCCAATTAATCACACAATCAATAATGAACTATTTCTAACCTTGTTCATAACAAAATATAGATCTAGATACACTGTTTCAAAGGGAATATTTCTCTGCTCAGTAAAATTTAAAACAAATATACAAAAAGTCAAGCTAATGGCAACATTTCAAAGCAGTTCTGTTTCCATGTGAGAACTGTGCCTTTGCTAAACTGCTATTCCTTTTAGCATTATTGTATTGTGTCAAGTGATTTATACAGTGAAAGATAATCACTCTATAAATGCATGAAAAATAATTTAGGATGTGTTTGCAGTAGAAAAAAAATCTTTGCGACTGTACCCACTTACTGGTCTAGTTCCTGAAATCTTGCTCTTTGATTTATTCCTATTGTTTCACACTGAGAAAGGGCCAGCAGTTTATGTCACCGCAGAGCAAATTTGCCATGGTTTCATCCTCTCTCTCTTCCTCCGTTCATTGCACTAGTTGAAGATGCTGATCTGTCCCAAAGCTGGCCAAGATACCTTTACAGGAAAAATCCTGTCCCACAGCCAGTTCCCAAGTTTACTTACAAGCCACACAATCCCCATGCCAGCACAAAGGAGTAGGTGCTCTTTTAGATCTGACTACTCTGAACTTAAGCATAGTTGATTCTTCTACCCCCCCAAAAGTCTGCTCTGTATTGCAGCAGCCTGTCCACAAAGAGTGCTTTGAATTTCACAGACACCTGCTAAGCAGGATGCTTTTGTAGCTTTATTATTACCCTGCACATCACAGATTTACCTCAAAGGCTGGACCTTGGGTGGCTTATCACAACTCTTTGCAGCAGCAGTTCAAGAAGTCTTCAATCCACCTCGCAGTCCACTTCTCTAATCCATAATTAATCAGTTAGTCTATGAGGACAATATGGGAGACTGAAAGTGCTGAAAGCCTTGCTAAAGTCAAGGTGTTCATCATCTCCTGCTGTCCTCACATTCACCATGGTAGTTATTTTACTGCACAAAGGCATGATCAGGCCTGATTTCTGCTTCATAAATTCATGCTGATTATTTCCAATCACCTTCTTGTCCTTTTAGTGCATTTAGTAATGGCTGCCAAGATTTTTCGCTCCAACCCCTTCTCAAGGACTAAACTGAGGCAAGCAAGCCTGCAGTTCCCTGGATCCTCCTCCTTTCTCTTTGATATAGGAGTAATATTTGCTTTCTTCCAGTCCTCAGAAACCTTTCCAGACATCTGTGACCTTTCAAATACAACCAGCAGTGGCCTTGTGGTGACTGGCCAGCTCCCTCAGTACTATGGGTAAAAACCTTCAGGGATGCATTCATACCTGTATATCCTATCCTGACTTACTGCTTGAGCGTTCCCTTATCTGGTCCTTGTTCCCTAAGGGTAATTCTTTCTCTCTCCAGACTTTTCCCACTGGCCTCGGGGACCTGGAGTTGCTGAAAGCCAGTCTTACCAGTAAAGACCAAAGAAAAGGAGACACTGGGCATCTCATCCTTTTCCACATCCTTCCTCACCAGGTACTCTACACAGCTCAGCAGCAGAAGCACATTTGCCCTATTTTTGTTTTTTTCTACAGATGTACCTGCAGAAGCCTTTTTATTCCTCATCGTGTCCCCTACTGGATTCAAATCCAGAAGGGCTTTCACATTTCTAACCCTGTTCCTGCATGTTTGTACAGTGTTTCTAAATTCCTCCCAGATCACATGTCCCAGCTTTCACCTGTCCGTACTGCTTTTGGTGCAAAATAAAGTTACTTGCAGAGTTACAGTTATATTTTCTGTGTATATAAATTTTAGTTTTATTTAGTACTTTAATACATTTTTTTCCTGGATGTTGAAAACACTGTTGTTTTGAAATCCACTCTCTTGGAGAGTTATACATTTCTAAAAAATAATTGCAAAATTCATAACTCATGATAATTACCAAGTTAATTCGGACTACAAAGCAAAATGCCTCATTGCCAAATCATGATTTTCCTTCATCCAATATAATAATTTGATTAGGCATTCTGTTCCATATTTCCCTAATGGTTTTAATTTTTTCCTCTGGAGACTGAATTTTTAGTCTTGTTTTTCAGATGAATGTCATGGTTGATAAAGAACCAACTTACTTCTAGCTTGTTCACAAATAATGATAATAAAATGGGGAAACATCAGGATGATTTATTATACCACATCAAGCAGTGAAGGAAAAAAAATGTCAGCTGCGCTCACTTTGTTTTATTTCAATGAATGTGATAATGTCCTCCTTCTCCATCTTTTCCAAAGTAATGTTTATTTGTACCTGATTTCCCAACAATACTACATCATATAAAGGAAAAAACCTGACATTTCTGAAAGCACGTGAGGTAGACTAAGTATGCACTGGTGTTTGCAACTTAACTGTCTTAAACCTCTTGTTTGCTATATTTCTAGACACCACTGATAGTCCTCTGTAAGCAGCTTTTAAAATGTGACGTCCACTGTTAGGAGAAATTAAATTGCTGGGGACTGATGAGCAGTAACAGCATGTGTCATCAGGAGAGATGTAACTGCAGGGAGCAGTGCACCTCTGCTCTGTCTGGTGCACTGCTTTGGGAACCAACCTCTGCTGTGATTCTGCATAATTTCCACAGCAAATGTGTTCAGGGTTTTCACTGACTCCAGTATTAACTGTCTGCATCCACACTTTTCCCTCCATGTTTGTGTAATCCTCTGCTGGACTGACCAAGGGATACTGGCTTATGGTCTAGTTGTTGCACAAAAAGGGAATAGGATCCAGTTCCTTTTCTCACACCTGCAACGTCTCTGTAGGTCTGGGAAAAGTTTTTATACAAGCCAAAGCAATCCTCCAAAATGAATACTGTTTTCCTTACTAAACTCAGGCAATGCGAATTAGCAGTATAAAAATACTTCCACAATAGATGGAAGTATGCAGGAGTCTTCAAGAACAGAAGGCATTTATTTCTGTTCTTACACATTATAGTAAAAAAGAAATAAAATCTTGGGTAAATTACAATTTTTCCCCAAAAAAAGAGTAGATTTCTAGTGACATAAGGGAATCATTTCTATTTTTGCTGCTTTGCAAGATATTGTAATGCCCTCTACGACCAAGGCAAACCCATCTCCTGTTTAGCAGAATCTGAAGATGGCCCTTCGTGCCCTGACATCCAGAAGTATCAGTAGTGAAAGGAAACTGGTTGTGTTAGTCCTTGAAAATGCCTTGATAATGAGCATAAGATTAATGGTACAGGGGAGAAAAAGGAACATCTGACAGGTTTATAGTTCTGTCCCTTAAAGTGTGGCCAGTGTGGCATTTCCAGATCTGCTGCTACATGGCATGTTGGTGACTATGAATGATACTCCTGCTTCTGTGTGAGCTGCATCCCTCTTTTCTCATGCTTCCAACAGACTTCTGGTGAATGAACAGGATGCAGGAGTGGAGACTTTACCCCTTTACAAGCTTGGAAGCTCTCTTTGCCTGAATTGTCACTGGTGTAATAGGACATGAAGAGCTTACAGTTAGAATGACAGACTATTGTCTGTTTTTAGGAGACAAAGAGGCAGAAACTGCCAAATGTGAGTCCCTTGTGTGCCTGTGTGTAAGGTGAGAAAAAAGGGAGCCTAGGATAAAAGCTTTATTTAGAAGCAACATAAAAGCTGCTTGCAGGCTCACTGCTACTGGGATCTATTGTACTGAGAGATTTTGAAAGGAAATTTAATACATTAAAAAAAAAAATTGTCCACATTCTCAAGCCTGAGATTACTTTATGAGTGGAGACAATGAATTGCACACTTCCCAGAAGAGGGCACGTTGTTTTGTTGCAGATTAGGAGAACAACACAAACTCTCACAAACAATGTAAGTGACTCTAGGACTGAATTCTTCCTAGTGGAATTTCAGAATATACTTACAGAGAACATAGATAAATTGCCATCTTTAGTATTTCTTAGTAACAGGCAAAAACTTTTCAGCTCAACTTTCACCCAGAATGCTGAGCTGATTATCCATGGTTTATCTATCAATGACAAAGATAAATATTTCAGAGATTCTGCGATGGGATGATTTTAGACTGGTCAAGGCAAACAGTTCTCAATTAACAAGACTTTAACTGCAAACAAGGGAATCAGCAGGAAAAAGGCTTGCATGGTCAGGATTAATCTCTGGGCTCTAAATCAGATTGAGGAAATTCTAAAGTTGCTTTAGTCTCCGAAAAGGTAAGATTTCAGACCTTATACTCATTTTTGAATACTGGCCCTCATTTTTTAAGTTTTAAACACGATGACAGAACTATATTGATGAATCTCATGAAATAATTTAAAGGAATATTAGGGGGTAGATCTTACCTGTTTCACATTGAGGAACACTTCACAGAAATGATATATCAATTTGCAGACTAGATGGGGCTATAATTTTGGTTAATTTTAGCAACAGAAATGATAGATGTCAAATATAACCTAATCATCTAGTCTGCCTTACAAAAAGAGACAGGAATGTCCACAGGGCAATGTTTTCCACTTAGCTTTAGTACTTATCTTACAGGGAACTAGCCTCCAACATCACCTATCTCTTTCTTCCAACTGTTAGGAAATCCTAGGCAACTATCTCAGATTTATATGCTTAGCAGATTATAACACCTTACTTTTGAACATTTTTAATGCACTCCAGGAAAGAAAGATGTCTGTAGATAATTGACTGAAAAATCTGAGGGTTTTTTTTTTAATTTTTTGCCTATTTTTTTGTTTGTTTATTTGTTTTGGTTGGTTCTTTAAAATTTCCTTGTCCGTATGCATGAATTAGGGAACCAGAGAGGAATTTTGAACTCAGAGAGTCAGTGTTTCCTAAAAATGAGCACATCAGCAGACTGAAAAGGAACCTTTGCTGCTCATACTTACAGAAGTACAACAGATGTTCTCTCACATGCTTGCAAAGACACATGGAGACTTTTAAAAATGCTTAGTTACTTAACACCCAAGATTTCCCTACATGAAGCCCTGCTAGGTGTTTGACATTTTACTGGATGCTCAAATACCACCACGATTGCTTTTAAATATGTTTGAAAATCTAGCCTGTTCTAAAGCCATGGATTGTAAAGCCATCTCCATCTATCATGTGTGTTTATACATGCTCCAGCACCAAAGCAATTGAATGATTAATGAAAGACAACAGTAAGGTCTGACGTCACTGGAATTAATAAACCAGAATTCATTTTAGAAGTGTCTTGTGACTGATTGACCTTGATGTCCAACTGAAACATTTATAAATCTGTGGAAATCTAATTATTTAATTAATTAGACTCCTCTGCTTCTGTCACATTCAGTTAAAATGCACCAAGTTCAAAAGTTTTTGAAGGGAACCCAAAGACACAGACACATGCAGGCAGGGGGGATCTGTGATCCTTGCCTTCTGTACAAATAAGGCTACGAAGAAAAATCTCTTCTGTGCTTGCAAAAACATTGAGCCATTCAACCTAAAGCTCTAACTGATCGTCATCCAGTCTCATTAGATTTGTTTCAGTCTTATTCAGCTTGTTTCAAGTCTTATTCAGCCTGTTTCAAGCCTTATTCAGCCTGTTTCAAATCTTACTCAACTTCTTTCCAGTCCTATTCAACTTGTTCAACATCAACGACCTGGATGAAGGAATAGGATGCACTCTGAGGAATTTTGTTGGTGACATGAAACTGGGGTGAGTCACTGATACACCTGAAGGCTGTGCTGCCATTTCACCAGGTCTAGGCAGGCTGGAGAGCTGGGTGGAGAGAATAATGAGGTTCATGGGCAAGTGAAGGGTCATTGGGGAGGGATAACCCCAAGCACCAGGGAAAACTGTGGCCAGCAAGTCGAGGGTGGTGATCCTGGCCCTCTGCTATGTCATAGTGAAGTCACATCTGAAGTCTTGTGTTCAGTTCTGGTCTCCACAGTTCAAGAAAGACAAGGAGCTACTGGAGCAGGTCCAGTGAAGGGCCACGACATTGATTAGGAATCTGGAACATCTCTTATGAGGAGATACTGTGGGAGCTGGCCCTGTTTTGTCTGGAGCATATAAATATCTCAAAGTGACCAGGGGATTGTGTTGGACTCTTTTCAGTGGTGCCCAGCAAGAGGGCAAGGAATGATGGCCGTAAACTCAAACACAAGAAATTCCACCTCAACATGAGGAAGGACCTCTTTACACTGAGGGTGGCAGAGCACTGGAACAGGTTTGCCATGGGGGTTGTAGAGACTCCCTCTTTGGAGACTTTCCAAACCCACTTGGATAAGTTCCTGTGTCACCTGCCCTGGTGACCCTGCCTTGGCAAGGGATTGGACTGGATGATCTCCAGAGGTGATTCTGTGATGACAAAACAGTGTGTTCACTGTTTTGTCATCACATAAATATATCTAAAATAGGACTTTCTTTCACCTTTCTTTAGGTACTCTCCAGGTAAAGGTTATAACAGAAAAATGTGGAGCTTCGGGCAGGTGCGAGGGAATACCAATGGAAATGGATATGCAAAAGCAAAAACAAGACCACAGCTGTAGAAGTGGCCTTCTGTGAGACTCCTAGAAACAACTGCATTATTTACTCTGACTGTAGCAGTTATGTCAACTTAACCAATAACAAAAGAAGAAATTTATGAGGAGGCAAAGAAATGTAAACACAAGGCTCAAAAAATACATATAGTTATCCTATTGGGGAAAATATTTTCCATGTTTTTTCATATACAAACTAAAAAAAAAAAAAGAAAAAAAAGAAAAAAGAAAAAAAAAGGGAAAAAAAAGGAAAAAAATACTGTTCCAACAACAAAAACTCTTTAAGTGACAGATTTCTGATATGTCCTCTTATAGCTGAAGAATCACTGTGCTCGGCCATATAAACTGAAGAAAGGTGATGTCAAGTTCAAATGAATTTAGAAATGGCTGATCTAAGAGATGTCTAAATCATCTGTCAGAAGTACTCTGGGAGTATCTCTAAAGAGTCTTCATAGCAGTGTATGGGTACTGATGATATCAGAAATCTCCTCACTCACCTTCCCTGAACATTTCCAGGTACTAAAGCTGTCTCTGAGGTACACAGCATAGTGACCATGCAGCCTATTCCCCTGCCCAGTTAAAATAACAGCAAGTCTTCCATCAGCAGGTCTTAGAAAAACAATTATTCTTTCTGTGTTTTCAGGTCAAGCACTAAAACCAATCACTGTTGATCCATGGGGTATCATTCTGCGCCTTTTTCAAATAGGCACAACAGGTAATATCCGGCCACAAAAATCCTTGAAGCAGAATTATGAGAGAAAAACTGATGTGAAAGTGATGGACATTAGCCAAGCTGTATGGGAATGCTTCTCAGTATCCACTGTGTGTGTGTCTTATCATTGATACTGGGTCCTACAGATATATCTCAATTACCATCTCAGCTGTAGCAAGTTGATAAAGTGATAAGATGGGTTAATGGGCAAGATGGGATTCTGATAGCAAGGGCACAAGAAGGCAACAAACCTCCAAGTAAACACAAAAAACAGACAATGAAATTCAAGGTCTGTTAGGAACTTCACCATCAAATCAGAATAAAGAAGGTAAGAAAACTGTGCACTTAAAGAAGGATCTCAGAAAGGAGGATAAATAAAATCTAGTCCCTCTCTCCTTTTTTCACCTCAGCCCCCTACCCCTTTATTTTTAATTTAAAAAGAAAGATGTAAGAATTCCTGGAGTAATCCTTAGTAAAGATCATAATCCTCTGTTGTGGTCTAGAAACTCTCTCTCTCTTTTTAGTGAGCCCTGATCACTTGGACATCTAGTCAAGCACATCCAGGGATTTCTGATTTGTACCAGGGCCCCACACAACCCGATCTAATACAAATGAGATTTTGCTCCATTTTCCCTTCTGTCCTCCTGACTACCTATTTTTTTTCCCCTCTGCCCATCTCTCAATTTCACAGTGACCCTGAGTCACACTACGCTTCACAGCACTGGCACAACAGGCTGCAGCAGCTCCTGCTGGGAAGGAAACAACTTGTCTGGTGGTGCCTTAAGCTCTGAAATAATCGAAAATATAAAGAGGTGTTGTAGAGGACAGATTGCAGTAGTTGTTGACTACAACTGTGGGTACCACATAAGGGTGCCTGTTTGTGGTTGTCATAGCCATTTGCACTGACAAATTTTTCTCTTACTACCACAGGTTGTTTGACAAAATTGGAAAAATAGCCATTATTCACACTTGCCCACTCAGAATTCAGAGACAGAATTATTCTATCCAGACTTCTATATGTGCATGTCTAAAATAGTAACTCTAACCACTATTTTCTGTCTGAAAAATAGATTGATATATTTTTTCATTAGTTCATTTTGATTTTGCATTCTGATTTTAATTTTCACTTTTTTCCCTTTCATCCTACATAGCTTTGGCATGGGACTAAACTAAGATCTCTTTACTTAAACAAGAAACTATTGAAATGCTGAAATTCACATAAAGTAGGGTCAAACTCTTTGCATATTGGTATATTGAGATATTTCTATTATCTTGGGTGGAGTTACATCAATGCCAAATGTTCAATGCAGTATAAATAAATGTTATTGTCATACAGGATTTTTTTTCTGCATTCAAACAAATTGAAATAAATTCAACTATCAGCTAGGAAACTGCTCAGCATTATACAGATAAAAAAATACAGCCCCTCATCTTTCAGAGGTTATTCAATGCAGTGCTCTTAAAAAATAAAATGCAGTAAGTATTTATATAGCTCCCCCAATCATCAGGCAAGTTCTGTTTTTCTACTCTTGTTCATGGAAATATGTGTGACTTTCATGTTGCCTTGTGGGGTGTAAATGGTAACAAAGTAAGATAAAAAGAGTTCAAAATGGTGTAGAAGGTAAAGGATTAAATTATCTGGTAGCAAATACCTACTTGGCTGCATGGATTTTGTTGCCAGACAACTTTGCTGCATACACAGTTTGAAACAGAACCATGTAGGAAATGGGGACAGAATAAAATCAAACTACAGACAGATGCTAATGTATATCTTTCCTGGAATCAGATAACATTAAAATGGACTATTATGCCAAAAAATATACCAAATCACAAATATATGTCCATTAATAGATTTCAGAATGTTTTGTTTCTCTTCCTTCTATGAATCCAGATGGACGATGCAGAATAAATAGAAACTGGACAAAAAAAGATGGTCTCACTGTTTAATCATGAGAGTCAATAAAATGAAAGTGCCTACTGATCATTCAAATATCCAGCTGAGAAGTCTGCATAGCTACTTGCAGGAAAGACAATCTAAATACAAGATTACTACCATATCCTCTGTTCTTTCAAAGTTTTAGTAGTTTTTACACCTTTTTTTTTCTTTTTAATCATATGACAGCAAGCATAACTTTAAATAAAAATGACTCTATTTCACGATAATACCTATCCAACCAGATGTCTGTTTACTACTACTACGACTGATAGAACCCCAGATTTAAAGAAGAGGTTGAAAACAGCTGGTTTTCCCAATTTGTAAAAAGCACAAGTGGAGATTAACTTTGATAAGTGCTCACAGCAAGATTTGATTTGGCTGTTTAAGTAAATTCGATTTAAAATATCATTTAGTTTTTCATTTAAAACTTGGGAGCGCTAACTGAACTACCAAGCAATTTTTAGAGATACTTAATTGTACTCCAAATGGTCAAATAATTAAGGGCTTAACATTGTAATTCAGTTTATTCTTAACTTAAACAATAAACCTATTATATGTTCACTCAGAAAGAAAATAGAACATACAAAAGCACTTTACGAGCTCTGCTATAACTAAGGAATTGCAGTGTTTACATTAGTTTCGTAACTTAATTACCAAAGATATCATTAACTTTGTAGACCAGGACACTTTTCTTTTATAGCTGCTTCCATTTTATTTGTCAGGCACTGGCTTTCACTGCAGGATAAACTGCTGCATATTTTAAAATTTTGGCTTGAATAACTTACCCTACTGAATCTCTTTCTTTTTAACAAAATTTTAAAAATTAGTTAAAGCTGATACAAATGCATGATGAGACTTTGTGGAGGTCAGTCACAGAAGTTGCATAAGAGATCATGGGACATCAACAGTCTCAGAGTGGTGGGTTTTAGGAAGATCTTTCCCAGGCCCAAATTTAGAATATTAACTCTTGAACTTGCAAAGAAACATGAAGTGCTCCTTTCTGTCTCTGTCTGAGGGAAAAGCATCAGGCCACTAATACTGGTGTGCTAATTACACACTCAAAATTCAATTGTTCGAATCATATCCACCCTCTATAACCCAGGAATATAGAAAAGAAAAAGGATGAAACAACACTAAAGGAGAGTAATAATGACTGTGTATACTCTGCAAAAATGCCAGTTCACCTTTGCAGCTGTCTCCAAAGTCTCTGAGGAGTCCCTGAAGTAGAGTCCCAAGAGAAGAGAGCCTTTCAACTCAGTTTTTCTTTTCCTACAGCCCAATGACACTTGTGGACAAAACTTGTTAACATGATTTTCTTCATGTTTCAGACAAGGACATTTTCTTTAAAATCAGAAGCCATATGAGGCTGCCTGTAATGAATAAATCCCATCCATCCACATAAAAAACTTTCTTCCATAATCAGATTTATTAATCTAATTTGTTTAAGCGCTCAAAAAGATTAGCTCCTGAGTCTACAGCTCCACAATGATGCCTCAACCTTGACTGTGTGATGATGACAGCTTAGCATTCAGTGTTTTCATGTTTAATATAAGAAAAAACTGCAGTTTACCAACTGATCCTACTAGCTTCAATCTCCTTAAATACATGTCTGGATATATAAATCTAAATCCATTTAAGTGAGTACTCGAATAAAGAAAAAGAGTTATGAATCAAATTGTATCTATTGCACTATGGATATGGCCAAAATTCAGAGCCTCTAGATGTAATATTTCAAAGCTTACACAGACTGAGGAAAACAAAGAGAAAATAATGCTGACTGAACTATTCCTCTACTCAAGCCTCCTTTTTTTAATACTGGGTAGTTGGTACAGCTGCAATTACATCCCCTGCAACTCCTTAGCACTACCTCCCAGACTGAGTTTCAGTCATGGATCAACTTGTCCATTTACCACTTGCTCAACCTTGTCATCCTTCTGCTTTGTTTCTTTTTCCATGTCTCAATGGATGCATTTGACCTCCTTCAGAATCATCTCTTCTCCCTCTCTCTCTCTAAACCCATGATCCATCAATGTCCAGTATTTGTTTACTATTTCCAACCTCATTTTTGCCCATCTTATGCTTTAGCAGCTCAAGTTTATTTGTCTGCCTATCACAAAACAACCTGTACTTCATTATTCTCTATTATGACTCTTCAACATTCAAAGTACATCTCTTACTTTTCTAAAATTAGAACACTGTTGAAAATTTGTATACTTGTAAAACAAAATCACAAACAAAAAAAACCCCAAATAATACTTTAAGCTGTTTCTTGTTAAAAGTGATTGAAAAATGATATTTGAATGCTTTGCATGCACAGACTGTAGGTAAGTGTCAAAACTCAGATTATGGGGAGATATATTGGAAATAAATAAATTCTCCAGCCTCCTTATCCAGTCTATGCATTTGTTGTCCCATTGGGGCATTTAATAATTGAGAAGGACTTTTTGTTTTCGAGAATGCCTAACAAAGCAAGAACACAAAACTATATGGCCTAAAGGCTGCATTACTGGTAAGCCTGTGCTTGTCCAGGATTACACATTACTGTTTGCCACAGGAAACTGTTTACTTCATGTTTCAGTCCATAGTTTAAAGCATCACATTTGTGCAATGTGCATCAGTCAACCTTAATACTAATACCAGTATCTGCAGTCAAGGATAATGAAAAATACAGAATCTGTCATTAATCATAATTGTATCTTCTCCTAAAAGTGCAAGAAAAATGTTATCATCATTTGAAAAAATGAGCATTTAGCTACTTTGACATAAACACTTTTTTCCTAATCATATTAATGTTTGCAAAATTAAATAGAGTTCATTCATTTAAGACAAATCTAAATCTTGTCACATGAAGACTTTATTATCTCAGTGAATCCTGGGGCAGCATTATGGTACATGTTGAAAAACTAATTGAAAATACCGGATTTTTCACATTTACCTATGGATGTCAAGTTGTGTGACTCAGACACAAAATGTATGTATACACTTACATGTAAAGTAGATACCTAATTCAGTCTATGCATGAAATGCCATCCTGGGTTCCCCAGTTGGTCTTATCTGCTGTTTGCACCATCCCTGCAGCAGGACACGTAGAGGGAGCTGTGGAACTGTTACCTTTGACATACTCATTCATCTGAAAAGCAGAGGCTCATCTGGTTGCTCTGTGGGGCAGGGTGAGATACCAGCCTGTGGACACAGTATGTTCTCTTAGGTAATGCACCTTTTCATTGCAATTTCCTCTTGTGTGATTATGAGCTAGGCACAGCTGGCCACCCACGCAAGCTCAGCCAACCAGCTGCTTCTCACACCTGGGACCACAAAATGAGCAAGGCTGCATAAGAAAGGAGTTAATTACGAAACTGTGGAAATCAGTTTTTCACTCAGTGCTTGACATTTGAATTGCCACTTTCAACTGCCTGAGCTAAGCAGTCTTCCATACCGCTGCAATTCCTGGTCAAAGTTTCCCAGAAAAACCCACACACCACATGGAAGAACATGGGCAAATCGACAGGAGGATTTGTTTCAATCACTAGCACTATAAAGTCAGAAAACATTAAAAATAAAGGCACTGATAAATGAGTGCATTAAATGAGTCCAAGACACCTTTGTGTAGGGAGCTAGTGGCAGATTTTGTACTTAACATTTCTCCTTGGTATTTTGGGTAATGGAAAATAATTCCAGAGAAGCTACATCTTGAGCAAGGCAAAGCAAAACACTACCACCTTCTTGCTTAGAGGACTCTTTGCCATTTTAACCTTTGTAAGTACATTAGCTAGCTCAAGGTATGACACAACAAACAACTAAACAAAGTGCTAGAAAAAAAAACCAAACCAAAACAAAAAACCCAGCCAACTTTACATAAAGCAGATGGGAAACCCAATGCATAAAATTTCCTCCATCACTCTTGCATGCCATGCACTATTCTCAGACTTCACTGAATACAAGAAAATCCATCTAATGTGTTTCTGGTTTCACTGGTTCCCCAGCAGGACTGTTGCTGGCCAGCTGACCAAAGAGCTGGTTCAGTGGACCCTGTCTGAAAGCCTGTAAGTCTTGTAAAACTTAGATGTGGTTTGAAGATGCCCCAGGTGCCCCACGGTCCCAAGAAGCACAGGGCTGAAAGGGCCATCACAGCACTATCAACAGAAATCCACACAAGAAATTCATTACTTGCTCAACATCTCACTACGTGTCTGGCATTAGCAATTAGGAGCTAAGTGCTTCTCTAAAAGCTGCTGCTATAAATTCATGGTGGTCAAGACCATTTGACCTCATATTTCTACAGTCTCACTCTTCTTCTTTTGCTGCTTGACAAGCAGTCTCTCCAGAAAATGATGTTTTTCTGTTATTTTTCCACAGCAGTCTTTTACTAACCAAAACATGCTGGAGTTTTTAGAAATGGTCTAAAATAGGTAATCAACCTCTATCAAAAGGTAACACTTTAACTCACAAAATTAGTCATTATAGAAAACATGAGATACATTGCTTTGAGAATAATGAGTCTTATAATTTTCTTTTTTTTACCCATACATTCTGTTTCCTCACAGAAATACTGTCTCCTTTTCTGTTTCTAAGCTTGCCTTCATCTTGTGATCAGCATTTTGTCCTTCCAGTGACCACAGCTGCCCAAAACAGTGCAAAAACAGACGCAAAAAAAGCAACAGAACATGGAAGAAAAACAAAATGTTCTCTATGTCCTGATGTACTTGTTAAGCAACAGAGATTGCATGGAGGAAAAGTTTGTTG
The DNA here is from genome assembly GCF_009819655.1 of Sylvia atricapilla. Taxonomy (NCBI): domain Eukaryota; kingdom Metazoa; phylum Chordata; class Aves; order Passeriformes; family Sylviidae; genus Sylvia; species Sylvia atricapilla. The sequence goes on from NC_089144.1 coordinate 12,424,621, forward strand.
CATTCATTAAATATAACTCAGGGTTGTTTGTGCATACTCTCCTTGAAAGCCAAAAGCAAGCCAAGAAGGAAGGAAAGGATTGTCTTTCTTTCAAGCACCCTTCAGCATAAAAAGAACTGCTCCTGGTATTTCTCTGATGAAGAGATGACTTCATTATACAGATCTGGTAATCATGTAGATGTTGAAAGGTAGCTACATCTATTTTTATCTTGTCAATCTAATGGACTCAGAAGGCTTTAAAAGTCTATTGCTGGTCTAAGTGGCCTGCGATTGTTCCACAAGGGTAAGTGCACACAGCAGAATATGGGATCCCACACATATATTTCAGTGGTCAAAGGCAAGCTGGCTCAGATGGCAGGAGGAACATTACCACTCCTACTGCTGCATTTGCCTGGGTGGACGAGGCTTGCAGCACAGCAGTGCACTACTAAAGGCAGAAGGCCATGCTCATACAGCTTTAAACCTTTTCCAGAACTTAAATTAGCACAACCTACTTCTACAAGGAATTGCTTTTTGGAGCAATCTCCAGAAATTCTCACTTGCAGTGTTATTTAGGTGTAGCAGAAATGCTTGAAAGAATTAGCTTCCCCACAAAAGCCCACCACACTAGACAGCTGCTTTCATCTTCACACAAAAGTATGAGCTTGATTTTCTTCTCCTTTACTTTGACTTTATATAGAATCATTTGAGCTGTCATGAGGAATCAGACCAATTATCCATCTAAACCACTATCCCATCTTTGACAGAGGCCATCACCTCATGCTTCAAATGAAGGTGAAGGGAACTCTGCAGTTGACAATTATGAAACAATCAGCCCATAGGCAAAAAAATGCCATTAGTTAATGTTTTGTCCTATACTCAGAAATCTGTGATTCTGTATCCCTTCTCAAAAGGACATGCTTTATCTCATTTGACTATGGGTATTCTTCAGTCATGTGGATCCCTTGTTGTGTTTTTTAATATTTTCAACTCTAAAACTCAATTTATTCAAAGACAAATTCACCATCGTACAAGGTAAATAACAATAGAAAATAATTGATCATTTTATCTCTTAATATTAATGACTCTCTTCAGTTTTAATGAGTAGTCCTTCTGTTTGGTATAAAGGTAAAAGATCCAATAGGGGCTATGGTTACATTGTCAGTACTCCCAATTTATTACATCTTACTATTACATCTTGCTTGTGTACACAAGTTTGCATCAGACTTCTCAAACTCTCTTCATTACTTTCAAAGTCTTCTGCTCCTATTTATTTTGCTCTTCAAAATTCTTTCCATTTTTCTTAAATTAGGTGATTAAAATTTAGCATGGGAAATTTAAACTGATAAGATGATACTGAACACTCTGTATTTAATTTTCTACTTAGTCTTTGATCTCTTAAACATCATTGTATATTTGAAAGTTCCTGTGCTCTAAACAGAATTATTAGAAAAACTCCCTGAAATGGTACCTTGTTCCTCAGCAGGAGCAATTTCCATATCTTTAGGCCCAGTGAGGTATATGGATAATTCAAATACATATTTTAGTATTCTTAACTTTGCATCTGCCATCTCCAAATTTCTTCTGCTATCATGCCAACTATGTAAATAAAGGTTCATTAAGTCTCTCAGAAGCTAAGTATGCCTAACCCTTAACTATTGTGATTTAATTTGCAATCCCCTCTGCTGCTTTTGATCTTTTCAGGAGAGTGTTTGAAAAATTTTGCTGAAGTAGTATGACAGACGTTGTCAAATCAAACAAAATCACTGTTTCTACAGCCTTCTGATCCAGAAGCTGTGTGATTTTGAAACAGGTATTATAACCTCAGGTTCAGCACTCTAATACAGGTCCTTGGCACTTAGACCACAGCTGACCAGTGACCAGGATCACAGGCAAAGTGAACAGATGACTGATTGTGTCTACTCATGAAAAGATACCCAAATCAGCAGAATTTTACTGTAATTATTACTGATTTACAGTATACCAATGTAAACATCAGAATAAGTGTCTAGTGGAATTTAAGTGTCTGATTACAGAGATTGGATGTTTTGATTACAAAGACAGTATACATGTTTGTGTCAACCAGACTACTGTCACAAAATGCCAATGAAGTTCTGACTCAAAAGCTCTCACAGGAACTCAAGACTTGTGAAAATTGCAAGTTAAATGAAAGCAGTAACACACGTCTGGGTATATATTGTGATTACAGGAGCATAGGGCTGATCCAAAATACATTCTTGTTTGACTCCTGTGAGTTTTCACACCAACTTCCAGGCATATTAGGTTTCTCTTGTCCTATTTTTTCCAACATTGAACATTGCTATCTGTAGTTATTTAAGGACAGGTACATTTACATTTGCTTAACAGAATATAAGGATTCAGCCACCTTTTAAGAGTGATGCATTAATTTCAACAATAACCTTTCCTATTGGAAATTCACATTAAAATAATTTATACCAAAATTAAAAATAAAAAACAACAAAACCAAATACAAACAAAAAAACCCCACCCTAAAACAAACCAAGAAATAAAGCAGGGGGAGATATCACCTCTGAGTTTTCAGTTCCAGTGACTTAAGGTTTACAGTATAGCCTCTTATGTAGCTCCTAGGCAATAAGTTGCACTGAAATCTAAAGCAAAGAATTTCCAGCAAAAGGTAAAGCTTTCTATTGCTTGAAAAGACAGCTGGCACAGAAACACAGAGATCAGTCAGGAAATGCTGAACAAACATCACTTTCTCATAATGGCCAAAATTTATTTTCATTTAAACTTCATTTTCTTTATTTAATACAGAATGATTTTAATCTACTATTCATGTGTTCTAATCATGTCAGATGTGTGGGCGTCCTGTAATTCCTTATGAATAATAAGGAATGCAAATAGTGCTATCTTCACACTCACAGTTGACTGCACTCTGTTGGCTCCCCATCAGCACCTAATTTATCAGCTACTAATTTTCAGAGAGATAATGTCTAAGGCTAGAAGAATGTCTTTGTGCAAATAACATTACATTACTGAGGAAGAATGTTAGAACCATCTGACCAATTACATGTGCATCAAGACAGTCTAATCTGATGGAGTAATTTTCTAAATTTCCCTCACTTTATTTATCAAGAGTTTTTTATTATTATAATTAACAGAAAACAACAATGATTTTTGCAGTATCGTAAAATACTCAGTTACTTCTCAGATAATACAAAAAAATTTTTTTAAGGCAATTATATATTGAAGTGTGAATGGAAACAACCCACTGTAAATAAGGACTGCAGACATAAATACCTAATATAATCTGAAATGATTAGTAACCAGTTCATAAATCTAATATGAAAAGAATTTATAAAACTACTGGTAATACAATGAAACAATGTTAGATGACTGAGACATAATGCATTTTCCACTATTTCTCATTTCCTTTTTTTCCTACATTACGTAGACATTTCCGCAGAGTTAAATTAAAATTTAAGCTTACCCTCGAGAAAATTGATTTAAAACTTTTGATGCAATAAATAAATGTTTATGTTTGCAGTTTTTTTAGATTTTAGAATGGATGAAGAATAACATAATTAAATATAAGTTTCATTTTGTCAATAAGCTTCCACCTTTCTTCATAAGGATTTTTCCATCCGACTTGTTCCATATATAAATAGCATTTCCTCACAGAAAATAAATTTCAAAATAACTTAGAGAGTTACACAACCTAATCATTCAGGTTGCATTAGCAAGTTTCCATGCTCATAGGTTTGAGCCCTGGAGGAAATTTGATACACAATTCATCCCTATGTTTGTTTGGATGTCATATTCTAAGACACTACTCTCATTTTTTATATACCTCACTAGAAATTAGTTTTCTGGGTCAAAAGTGTTCTGTGCTTTGATAGCAAACAACAAAATAGATCTTTAAATCTTACTGGAACTTTGAAATAACTTTTACTCTTCAAGAATCTGGTTATTAATACCTCTGCTGCCACTAACTGCACTAACAAAAATAATTAGATTCCTTTAAATTGCTGGCAGTGATATGCAGACTTCTTATAACCTTATAGACTTCTTATAACCTTATAGACTCCAAGACTTTCTATGATGCTGCAAGAATCTTCACGTCTCATAAAAAAAGAAGAAACTTCTGGAGAGTCATAAATTGCATCAAAATTATTTTCCCATCTACAGAGAAAATATTTTCTTTCACAAAAATTGGGGAAAAACCTATATCTAATCTAATGAATTTAAAAGCAACTTCTGGTTGGCAAGGAGTCTTAAATTAGGAACAAAATGCTTGGTCTATTCCTAAGTCTTCTAACAGGTTTACACGTGACCTCAGGAAATTTATGTGACTTGTTACATTTTCAGGTTCACATCTTCACAAAAAAAAACCTGATTTAAAACTTTTCAAAGTATTTTGATTGCTTAGAAGTAAATATTCTACCTATACTTGAAAAATATTGTTTAGGCCTTTTTCTTTGGAGATGAAAAAACTCTGAGTAAAAGTAAAAACTTTCTGACACTATGAATGACTATTTTTGCTATTTTTGTTCTCACAACAGTTTTATGGGGAGGGCTTTATTTGTTTGCTTTTGTTTGTTTGCGGTTTTTTTCAGTATAATAGTAGCTTTTAGGTAGCTGAAACATATTGGAAGAAAATAGGATCTATATCAATGTATACAGAATATGAAATGAAGATTCATTCTTGCCTACTTAGGGATAGATAGTAAAAGAAAATATTTAACAGTATTCAGGGACAACGTGGAACAGTTTTCTGTGATGCAGCATTCCCATTATTGGGAAATGCAGTGATGCTTTGAACTTTAGCAAAGATTGTTTGTACTAGTTTGTTTTGACATGTGAATGTTTTACCAAACCCTGTTTGTTCATCATGGCATCTTTCCTGGGTTGGTCAAAGAAAGGGTGATATTTCCCATACTCTGTTTGGTGTCAATACTCAATTAGGCCTTGTGCAAGCTCTGCCTGAGTGCTGCCAATCCAGGGATTTTTGCAAGACTGTATGAAGCCCATCCTTCAAGCAACTTATCTGAAGAGAAATTATGCAATGCCTACAGTTCTTATTTTCCCCTAAGCTTTCCCTGAGTGGAGCATGCCATTTCTGTCTAGTCTGTAATGGTTTTGTTATATAAACCAAGTCACTGACAAAATTTGATGTCAAATCCTATTCACTGGGGATTGTTTATAGCCAAAAGATCAGAATGACTTTCAACCCATTTTGTCAGGACTCAGTGACTGGCCTCCCTTACAGAGTTATCCTAGGTTCATATATCACTTTTTCAGGTTGTTATAATTCTGAAAGGGTTCTTTCCAAAAAAAATTGAACAGCACTGGAATTTTAATTTTATTCTTTGTATCACAAACATAAACAAATACTTTAATAATGGGTCACTAAACATGAATTTATGTTATTCCATATTTCAGTTGATTTCAAATGATACTTGCAAATATTTTTAATTCTGTATTTGGTTAGATTAAAAAGACAGAAAATTAAGAGTTTTTTCTGACTAACTTCAAGTTTATAGTACTGAAGTTGCACCAATTAAATAATTTCTTGGTAATTTTTAACAGCCTCTTATGCCAAGTAAGATGTTATAGAAAAATTATAAGAGAGGCTTTCTGTCTGCATACCTTGTCTGTGGAACCTACTGATTAAACCAATCAAACCGCTGAACAGAATGTCATTAATCTTTGGAAAAACAACAAAATAGCTGTTGTTTTCTCTGAAAAATACAGATATAATAAAATGTGATCAGTAAAAAGTCTTTCTTACCATTAAGTGATGTGTATAGATATTTTTAAAACATCATTATCTTGGATTTCAGCTCCACTTCTTTGCTTACCAGGTTTTGCTTGAGTGGAAACTACTGAGCGGATTATTCAAGATCTAGAGACACAAATTATCATACTGGGATCAACAGAAATTGTAAATTTCAATGGATCAACTTGGGATTCTTTTAAAATGCAACTTCTTAGGTGTTGTAAATGGGTACTCAAGCTTTGGTAAAATAAAAAATCTTTTTCCTTAAACTCTGGGTAAAGCAGATACAGATGGATGGTGCTCAATCAGTGGAATTCACAGCTAACTAAAAACTAGTTGGATGAGGATCTAATTCTACAGAGCAGAAAATTATGACCAGAAAAAAAAAAAAAGCTACAAATTTAGCTTTGATTTCTACGTTATATAAAAGGCATTCCAAATGGCCATCTTTTAATGATTTAAAAATGCCAGTTTCATTTCTTAGATTGATAGAAAGTATGAAATTTGTTTATTTAGAAATATAAATTAATGACACTTTAGAAAGAAGTGGAATAATTAGGAATTCTGTAGCAGTTCAGAAGGGATTTTGAGTGAGCAGGTATCAGCCACTTTTGTTTTGCTGTTATTTCACAGGGGCTTGGCTCCAGAGGGTGAACTCCTATAGGCAGATCCCCCTGGACATGGACACAGGAGCAGCAGCTGGTGTTTGGCCAGTGGTTTTGTCACCTCCAGTTTGTTCTCAGTCTGCCCGAGCAAAGGGTGAGCATCTTCCCTGATCACAGAGACACATCCAAAATAACACGGCTAACACCTTCATCCCGATCTGATGTTACATTAATGATTGGAAGAGTTATTTCCATCCACCTGGCTTTTCAAGGAGCACATGAACACACCTGCACATGCAAGTATAAATATATGTAAATATCTACACAAACAGAGAATTTTGAATACCCTTATGCATAATACAGTTTTGTAAGACTTACAGGAGGAAAAGTCAAACTTCACATGGACTTTCCTGGCCTTTATTATGAAAAAAATCCAACCGAGTTATGAATATGCAAGTCTAGTGGAATGTACTCATCCATTTTAAAGTATTTTAAAAATTTTATTCTTGCACATTGGAATACCTAATGAAAAACTTATGGGAAATAGATGGCTCCTTCCTGTTAGGTTCCATATTAAGGTCCACACTTCTTTACAACCTACTTAATTAGTTATGATAATGAAAAATTACCTTTTTTTTAATTGACTCCCAATTCAGTTAGTAAATTTCCTTCTCCAAACAGTAATTTTCTGCTTGGAAAATTTACTCCAATCTTCGTATCTTGGTTAGCAAAAGATCATGAGTTTTAGCAAAGAACAGAGTTTGTATCCCTTACCAATACTGAGAAATATGGAAATAAATAACTTTGTCATATAAATGTGAAATCTATCTTCTTTTCTATCCCTATTAAAACTAATTTCATTCTGTGAGATAAAAGTGTAAGTGTTTATATTCTCCCAGACTTACACGTGTCAAAGTCAAAAAACGAAAACACTTTGCAGTGATGTATTGCATACCTTAACAATGGAGAGCAATTCTTTTAGCACAACTATGTGTAGCTGACTCAAAACCTGCTGAAATTCAAGGGACAAGCTTACGATGACTTCAAAAGGTTTCGAAGGTTTTTGAACAGGCCCCCTAGTGTCTCATCCACTCTAATTTTTAACACCCCAAGCAATAAAACTCCCTCTAGTCTTCTTTAATTAGCTCACACAGTAATTTTGTGAATTATTTTTAAATACAGAATCCATTTTACATCCTTGCTGATTTCACAGTTACTTGTGTAGAGCTCTTCTATGAGTGTGTTCTCAGAGAATTTAATTTTTTTTTAAATCAGTTCAGAATGCCTTTCTTTCAGATGTAATCTCAGTTTCCACAATCACAAGGATAGTTTTTTTATAACCCAGGAAATCCTTTGATGTCTGTTTGTGTGACTGTGGTGTACCAGTAGATATCTAAACCATTAATATTTCATTTGACTTGGATATACTGTATTTTAAGCATCCTGGAAATATTCTTTCCTCTTTTTCCAGCAAACAGTTTGCAGTAGATGTTTTTAGTGCTTCTTTTCAAGACAAGATAAAACAAAACAAAAAGGACCTACCTCATTTGTCAAAACACAGTTTGCTAGACTTGTGATTATTTTTGTTACACTGCTGACATATTATTGCTATTTGCTTGTAAGAAGCATTGTAATAATTTTACAATATATAGTCATTGATGTTCCATCAAGAAGAAACATTACCCAAAACTTAAACAGGCCCATTTGGTCTTTCGACATTGTAATTTGCATTCTATTATAATTCATATTCAGAGGTACTGAATAAAAGAGTTTACTGTCATCTAAACCTCTCTAGCCTCTGCCAGCAGTTTCCTACTTTGATACCAAGTCCTTTAAATGAGTCAAATTCTCAAAAAAAATTTTCAATATAAAGTCAGATAAGAGAAATATATTGAGGTTTTTTATAAGTGCAATACTAAGGATGCAAACCACTGCAAAAGTATTTTATAATCTTAAACTAATAGGAAGGATAACTCTTTTATGACAATGAATAACCATGTCTTTACTACAGTCAATCACAAGTTCCACACCAACTAAACAGAACAATACGTGCTTTAAAGATCACAGAATTTTAAAACAGAATGCATTTGAAGGGACCTTAACAATCACCTCATTCTAACCCCCCTGCCACAAGCAGGGACACCTTCCACTACACCAGATTGCTGAGAGCTCCCTCCAGCATGGCCTTGAGCACTTCCAGGGATGGGGCAACTGCAACTTTTCTGGGCAAACTTGCTCCAGTATCTCCAGCCTTTTTTTACCCTCACAGCAAACAATTTCTTTCTAATATCTAATCTAAACCTGCACTCTTTCTGCTTAAAACCATTGCTACCTACCACTACCTACCTACCTACCATCCTACCACTACATGCCCTTGTAAAATGTTCCTCTCCACCTTTCTTGAAGCCCCCTTTAAGTACTGGTAGGTGCTCTAAGGTCACCCCAGATCGTTCTCTTCCCCAGTCTAGATAGATCATTCATTCTCAGCCTGCCTTCATAGGAGAGGTGCTCCAGACCCTGATCATCTTTGCTTTGGACTCGTCTCTGGACTCACTCCAACAGGTTCATACCCTTCTTATGTTGATGACCCCAGAACTGGATGCAGAACTCCAGGGAGGGTTTCACAAGAGCCAACTAGAAGGGGGAATCACCACTCCAGACTTGTTTGCCACTCTGTTTTTGATGCAGTCCAGGATGCAGTTGGTTTTCACAGCTGCAAGTGCACATTGCTGGTTCATGCCAAACTTGTCAACCAACACCCTCAAGTCCTTCTCCTCAGGGCAGCTCTCAATCTCTTCTCCACCTAGCCTGTATTTATGCTTGGGATTGCTTCAACTGACAGGCAGGACCTTGCACTTAGCCTTGTTGAACTTCATGAGGTTCATACAGGCTCACCTCTCAAGGCTGTAAAGGTCCTGCTGGATGATATCCCTTGCCTCCAATGTGTTGACAACATCACACAGCTTGGTATCGTCGACAGAACTGCTGAGGGTGCACTCACAAAAAGGTGACTGGATTCTTCCTGACTATGAATGACAAATTTTCTGACACAAGTAAGCAGTATTTCTTTAACATCCATGTTCAAAACTATTGTTCTGGGTGATGGATTAAAAAAAAAAAAAAATGCTAGAAGGATCTCTGCCTCTCATGCCCTTAGTGGACCAATATAATGAGTGACTCACAGAGACACATTTTTTCATGTTTGGTGTGTTCCATTGCTCACTTATTTTATGATCTGTTCTAAGATTTTAGACACATGATACCCATGCCAGGATTTATTAAGATTCCTGTGGTGTAGCTTTTGGTGTTCCAAGAGTCATAGTTTTCTCATTGTAATCTCTGAGCACCAGAACCAAATTTGATTTGCTTAAAAAGCATACACATGACTTAAAGTCTTCAATAGTGCCTATTCAATAACAAAAGAAGTTAGAAATCACAGGACACCTTTTCTACACGTCTTTAAGACATCATAGCCTGAAAATACAGGGGGAAATATTATTACCTTCTGGTATCTTATTTTTTAAAAACAGTTATTTATTTCTTAAGAACACAAAAAAACCCCAAACCCCAAAAAGTTCATATCCTGTCTCAAATTGTTATTTGATTTGAACTGATCTAAATGGGAAAAATTTCATGGTCTATTTGTAATCTTTCTCTCAAACAGACCAATATATTTCTGAAAAAGAATCCTCAGCCCTCTTCGCCTTCCTATATGATTGAGATAAGATTCTTGTAGCTCCTCCATCTTCTGCCAGCTCCCATATTATTTAGACATCTATATCATACCACATACTTTACCCTTAGTTGGAGGGTTTTTTATGGACAGTCCTTTTCACTCTCACTTAAAACTGTGTCTAAGATTATTCAAACTCCCATCAAGTGTAGAGGAAGCTTGTGGTGATTCAAACAAGATTCTTTTTACTTCCTGAAAAACATATCCTCTTTTCACTTCTCTTCACCAAAATACCTTTGAAAAACCTGATATAAACTTACCACTTAGAGAAATTGCAGTTGTTTTCACTGTTGAATATAGAACCCAGAAGACATGTTACACATACTTGATGGCAGTTTACAGAATAGGATCTGCTTTTTAGACATCAAAACTTCTCAAGAAACTTTCTGTTACCTTGCTGACACTATTGACTTTTCTCCAGATGATTGACATGTGAGTCCAAAGAGAGGGTGATAAAATGCATTCTTAATCAGCACCCTTAATGACTTCAGAAAACTGAAGTTGCTCATGTGCTCTTTATTAAGACATCTCTAATGAGAGATGCTCTATCTCCTCTTCTATTTTTAATACATGTGAGGTTCAACATCAGAAGAACATATTATCTGAAATCATGTTTACAACAAAAAAGTGAAAAAAACATCAGTTCATTGCAGCAGTATCAGGTGTTCTACACAGATGACAACTGTCCAGACCAAGCAGTCGGTATATGGTTGTATTGTTCTCTGATCAGTAACTGTGAAATCTTATTATTGGGGTGGAGTTGGGGATGATGTTTATGCATGAATGTTTGTTGCCCTGTTTTTTGGGGTTTTTTTCCCCTTTTTTCTTCCTTTTAATGTCAGGGCAGAGAAATAGCCCTTTCTCATCTTTTATCCTTATCTGAAACAGAAATGGTGACTCTGACTTGGACCAATTCACAGGCATATTCCACCCTTTTTAAACAGCCTCAGTCTTTGATGTTCATTGCCTTCACTGCAAGAACTTGTCATATGAGTTGTGCCAAACACACACCAGAGCTCCTTGCCTTCACAACAGCCTCTCATGATCCCTTCACAACAATCTCTCATGATTTGGACAGTTGAGTGTATATGGCACAGCATTTTCACCCATCCATCTGGTCCTCGACATACCTCATTAAAACCTATTGCTCTGCTTACACTGGGTTTGGAAAGAGACCAGCAAGTCCCAGGACAGTTTTACAGTTTGAACCCTTATCCAAGATGATGCCTCATCTCACCCCTTAGCCTACTCTGAAAAAGTTTAACCCACTTTGGAAAATGTAACAGTCTTCCTTTGGTGGTGGTGTTTCAATAAGGAAGAGACTGAAGTCTAGGGACCCAAAATACAGAATCACAGAATCACTAAGTTCAAAGGGACCTCCAAGATCATCAGGTCCAACCCATGCCCTAAAATGCATCAACTAGACCATGACACCAAGTGCCACATCCAGTGTTTTTAAACACATCCAGGGATGGTGACTCTACCACCTCCCTGGGCAGACCATTCCAGTACTTTATTTATTCTTTCCCTAAAAAACTTTTTTTTAATATCCAGACTACATTTCCCTTGGCACAGCTTAAGACTGTGTTCTCTTGTTCTGTCAGTTGCTGCCTGGTGAAAGAGACCAACCCCCACCTGACTACAACCACCTTTCAGGAAGTTGTAGAGAGTGGTAAGGTCACCTCTGAGTCTCCTTTTCTCCATTTGCTTACCTAGAAGCAAGCCTTTTGAGAAGCTGTGGTCTGCAAAAAAACCACATCCCACCTGTGAAGATAGAGTTGAACATTACGTGACTGCCAATCCACTACAAGGTCTTTTACTGAAAGCCTTGTAGCTAATGAGTTACCTCTACTGACACTTGACTTGCAAACCACAATCTCAAAACTACAGCACAGTCACTTGTACTCTGTCAAAATGTTACGACGCTATTTCGTGTCCTTGACAGCTTTAACATCACAACGGTACACTACAGTAGCTCTGCTAAGAGTGGCTCCTGTTTTAAAAGCCCTTTCAACAAACAGTAAAATGAAATCCTTAAATAAAGAATAAAACAGCCAAGAGTTTGCTTAGCAGGAATCTGTAACTTCAGAATGGTAAAAAAGAGAATAATATCAGGAGAAAAACGATGTAATGCAAATGACGTTATCAGGTTTTCAGTTTTTGCAGTGAATCACATGCAGCTGTATGCATTTGGACCACAACTGTGCATGCCCTGCACTGCATCTCGTTGGCAGTTTGTAACAAGGCCATTTGCCACATAAGAGGAGATCTGCTCAGATGGAACCTCAAATATTT